>NC_080487.1:8877500-9477500 GCF_030265055.1 Doryrhamphus excisus | reverse complement strand
CGATTTGTTGGGTTAATTGGCGACTCCAAATTGTCCATAGGTATGAATGTGAGTGTGAATGGTTGTTTGTCTATATGTGCCCTGTGATTGGCTGGCCACCAGTCCAGGGTGTACCGCGGCTCTCGCTCGAAGGCAGCTGGGATAGGCTCCAGCACACCCCACGATCCTATAAGCGGTAGAAAATGAATGAATGAATCATACACCACAATGAAACCCATTCATCTATTTTCTATGCCGCTTATCTGTATGCTGGAGCCTATCCCAGCTGACTTTGGGTGAGAGGCAGGGTACACCCTGGACTGGTCACATTCATACCTATGGACAATTTGGAGTCACCAATGAACCTAACATGCATGTTTCTGGAATGTGGGAGGAAACCACGCATAGATACCTAAGCGGAGATTAGAACACAACTATTAACTAACCATTAACCATTAATTAACCATTAACTAACTTGCTAACGCCATGTCAACTGTTCCCTATGCAGTGTCCACAGCTACCCATTGCCATCCCTCTCCCCTGGCCTTCCTTCCACCTTGGTGGACAGCATCTTTACTCACGCTTTCAAAGCCTGGAGTGATGTCACTCCCTTGACGTTCCGCCGCTCGGGCAAGGAAACCAGCGCCGACATCAAAGTGTCGTTCAACCGCTTGCTGCACGATGATGGGTACCCCTTCGACGGGGAGGGGGGCACTCTGGCCCATGCTTTTTTCCCAGGCATGGCTGAAATTTCGGGCGATACACACTTTGACAATGACGAGAGGTGGAGCTATGGAGGTATGGATGCACCCACTGTGTATTATGCAGCATGTTCACTAATATCTTAACTATATGTAACAAATGTCCCCCTAGGGGCCAGCGGTGGCACTACAGACTTGTTCACGGTGGCAGTGCACGAGTTTGGCCACGCGCTCGGCCTGTCCCATTCCTCCTCTGACCCATCCATTATGAGGCCATATTACCAGGGTCCCGTGGGAGATATCCCCCACTTCCAGCTGGCCCTGGATGACAAACTGGCCATTCAGCAGCTCTATGGTTAGTCAATGTTCAAGATGCATGTTTTTCTCACTGCCCACTTTATTAGGTACACTTTAACATTATGTTTGTGTCATGTAGGCCAGTGATTTTCAACCACTGTGCCGCGGCACACTAGTGTGCCTTGAGAAATTGTCAGGTGTGCCGTGAGGAATTATCCAATATCACTTTTTTATAATTAACATTTATTAATCATCATTTGCAAATATTATGTCAATATCCACGTATACGTGGACCCAAATATTCCAATTGCATTTGGTTTATTTGCTCAAACAGAAAGAATGTAACCTTTGTATACACCTCATTCCGAAAGAATAGTGCTTATCCGAATGAATATATAATCGGATTAACAGGGGTGGAATATTCCTTTCAAGCAATCCGACTGAGGTATCTTGTAGCCGCTCAAACGGAAAGTTGTCAGGGTGCGTTCGCTTTTCTTATTCTTTGTTTATTGGCGGTTAGCAAGCAGCTTTCGTGTGCATTAGCGCCATCTGTGGAACAGAATCTAAACCCTTCTATACGCCATTCACAAGTCCATAAGTCAAAAGAAAATATATACAGTAAACCTCGGATATATCGGACTTGGATATATCGGAAATTCGCTCACAACGGACAGATAAAAAAGAACCGATTTTTCTGTAATGCATTTCCAATAAAAATTCATTGCATATATCGGATTTTTTATAACGGATTTCGCCTATTTCGGACAAAATCTCCAGTCCCGTTCCAATGCATTTCCATTAAATTTCCCTCGCATATATCGGATGGCCGCATCGTGGCGCTCCGATTCGCCGAATCGTGACAGGCCGCTATACTACGTCATTTGCAGCGTTTGCAGCGTTGCCTGTGCGTCCAGGTACATTGGAAACATAGTCAAGGAAGTGCCTTTTTATAACAGATAAAATCCGATTTACGCATATATCGGATATAAATCCGATATATGCGTAAAACTGACATTTTCCGGTATACGCATATAACGGATTTCGCTTATATCGGACAAAACCAGTGGGAACAATTGAATCCGATATATCCGAGGTTTACTGTATCTATATAAAACATGTACCGAGTTGAATTATTAAATATTAGCAAGATTGAATTTGATCCTTTCCTGGTTAAATTTATCATATCGCATGCTCAGATATGACGTAACGCGCAGATCCAGACGTTCTTCAGTTTTAAAAATGGAGGCCAGCAATTGGCACTGGACTGCTATGGAAAGTTTGTTTTTGATCCAAACTAAATTTCAAGACTGGACAAACGAAAAACTGGCAATACAGAGTTATTCCAACAAGTGAAACTTGGGGAAGTCGGTATCACGTGATGTTGGTGCAAATGCCCCGTTGACTATTCTGGTTGATTATAGCGACGCATGTAGACACACGATTGGAATACTCCTTTCCATGTATACCATTGTTTCCAGAAAAGTCATTCGGAAAGAGAAAAACTCCTCATGTAAACATGGCTACTGTCGAGTGTCCGTGGTGTAAAGACTGGCAGAGCAATGTAATATCGGTCCGTGTGGCAACACCTAGCTCGTTCCTCCTATAGACTTAGTGATGTTTTCCAATGTAAAAAAAAACGTGCCGTGGCTCAAAAAAGGTTGAAAAACACTGATGTAGGCAAGCAAACACCAATCACACAAATAAACTAATTTTGCTTTGCAAAATCCACCATTTTTACTTCACCTCACAGCTTAGCTTTCAGTACTTGGTAATTGTAGTCAATGTTGCCTTGACTATTGACTTATTATTACAATGAAACATTACATCATTGACTAGCTGGTGTCGTAAGTCCCGCATATGCAAAGTTCCTGTTTACCACTTTAAGGTCCTGTCTTTCTTCCTGACAGACATAAATGTGACTATGACTTCTGTCGCAATGTATAGGAATATTGCAGAGTCATTGTTTTCCGACCACAATTGTCATTCTAATCATAAGACTTTTTTGTCATGTGTTTAAATACCTCTTACCATGATGACTCACTGGGCCACCAAGTCTGAAACTGTGGTGTGAGAGCCACTGATGGTACACTGGCATCGCACATCTAATGGTACTCAGGAGCAGCAGACTGTTCTTTAAAATAGTATAAAAAAATATATATAAATATATATATATATATATATTATATTGATACATTATTTATATTTATATTTATATTTATATTTATATTTATATTTATATTTATATTTATATTTATATTTATATTTATATTTATATTTATATTTATATTTATATTTATATTTATATTTATATTTATATTTATATTTATATTTATATTTATATTTATATAAAAATACAATATATATATGTTTATATTTATATTATATACGTTATAATATACATATATATCAGACTGTTCTTTAAAATAATATAAAAATAAAATATATATATTGATACATTATATTATTTATATTTATATTATAATTTTATATTTATTATATTATATTAAAATTTATATAAATAAAAAATATATATAACATATATAATATATATTATATATAATTATATATATTTATTTGTTTATTTAATGTTATATACATTATAATATACATATATAATATACATATGCATTATACATATACACAATATATATTATATATACACTATATATTATATATAATATACATTGTGTATATGTGATTCATTTTAATGTAATAATTGTGTACTTCGGATTCAGATGCATGTGTCTCTAACATATATATATATATATATATATATATATATATATATATATATATATATATATATATATAAATGGGTAATAATTGTGTACTTCGGATGCATGTGTCTCTAATATATGTATATATATATATATATATATATACATCCGAAGTACACAATTATTACCCATTTACATTGAAATTAATCACATATACACAATACACGATTCACTGCTACACGTGTCTGAAAAGGAGCAGGAAGAAGCAAAGATTTTTGATGAGTTATGTGAATTGTGACGGATGTTTGTGAAGCAGAAGCTTTGCAAACACACAACCACAAACATTTAGAATACTGTTTCCTTTAAGTGTGTTTAAAAAAAGAATATGTTTGCATCCTGTGTGACAGTAACTATCTCAACATTGGTTTTACAGGCACCAAGGATGGTGAGCGACCAGGAGGTGTTGATCCAAATCCCCCCCGGCTGCCCAGCCCACCTCCACCCAGACCGACGAGGCCGTGAGTTAATCCACCTCAAACACAATTATTATGTTAGCATTTTTCTAGGATCAAATTTAGTAGGAACCTGTACTCAAAACAGAGAGTAATGTGCACCCAAAAAAAGGTAGTCCGTGCCACAGTGCAAAACATGGTGAACATGCTTAAATAACAATAATAACAATAATAACAATAATAACAATAATAACAATAATAACAATAATAACAATAATAACAATAATAACAATAATAACAATAATAACAATAATAACAATAATAACAATAATAACAATAATAACAATAATAACAATAATAACAATAATAACAATAATAACAATATTAACAATAATAACATAACATGAATAATAATAATTCATTTTACAAAACAAATACTAATACTACTAAAATATATTTAGAAAAAGTCTGATTTGCATGTAGTATAAAAGAAAAACTTCCTAATTTTATGTGGAAAAGGTAATATTATGGAACCAAGAGCAATTTTTTTCTGGGAAATATATGACAAAAAAATTATATTTGGACCAGTTTGTTCAATTTTATTTTAAATAAAATTAAATGTGTACAAAAGGAGTGAGGGAGTGAAAAAAGTTTAGGCTGGCTCAAAACATTCGGTTTCAAAAAACGTGGTAAAACTGCCCCTTTGTGATGTCACAACAGAGGGGCGGTCTTCCTTATATGGGCGTGGCTGCAAGCCAGATAAGCCCTCCCCCCCAAGCTCTGCTCCTCTGTTTACGTTGCTAGCAATGGCTGATATGGGAAAGCTGTATTTGTTTCCAATTCCTAAAGACGCCACCATCAGGCACATGTGGTTGGAGTTCCTGATTTCCTACCAGCAAAATAAATTTTAATCTGTCAAGGCATTTCACACTGGACTGTTTTGTGAACATGGACCAGTATACAGCTGGACTAGACCATAAACTTTCTGAAGTCAGAAGAGCAAGCAGTAAGTACCTTATCAGTGTCCTAACTGTGTTTATTTTGTGTAAGTCATGGAGATGGAGCAAAGCCCTTGCATACAGGGAGTGTTGCTAATAGCCGTTTCCCTGTAGAAAACCTAGCTAAAATACAAAAGCTACTTACCATTGAGGGACGTCTTAAATAACCTCTTTTCTTAAGAAACGTCTCTACTTCCGGATCGGATTCGGAATCCAACACTTATGGCTGTATGTTCAAAGCTGACATTTAAAAAAAATATATACATTGTTGTTTATTATCAACTCCTGTACCGTTGGAAGCTAGCGGCACAAACAGGAAGTCCTTATATGTACTCGCTAGTGTGACCAACCACAGGGGAGTGGGCGTGCCTGGAGGCGGGCCGTGAGTGGAATATATTACAACAGACCGTTTTCGCGGGAACCAAGAAATCCAAAGAAATACAGCTGAATAGGTGTGGATTCTGGAAGAAGTATAGAAAGCTTAGTGTGCATTGTGTAACTGCTCTATAGGAGTCTACAACTCATTAACAAAGGGCTGAAAAATGAGCATAATAGGTCCCTTTTAATGATTAACTCCTTTATTATTCATTAATGCTCAGTTACAGTTTTGCAGTTTATTTTTAAATATTTTATTATTATTATTTATATTTTATTATTATTATATATATTATATCATATTATATATATATATTATTTTATTATTTATTTTAAATATTTGTTATTTTTCAATACATATATTGTAGTGTTTTTTTAAGTCTGCTGAATTACTCATTACAAAGGGCTGAAATATTAGCATAATAGGTCCCTTTTAATGTTTTACTCCTTTATTATTCATTAATGTTCAGTTACAGTTTTGCAGTTTACTTTTAAATATTTTATTATTATTATTTATATTTTATTATTATTATATTATAATATTATTATATCATAGTATTATATTATATATATTATTATTATTATTATTTTATTATTTATTTTAAATATTTTTTATTTTTAAATACATATATTGTAGTGTATTTTTGAAGTCTGCTGAATTACTCAATACTCGTTACAAAGGCCTGAAAAATTTGCATAATAGGTCCCTTTTAATGTTTAACTCCTTTATTATTCATTAATGTTCAGTTACAGTTTTGCAGTTTATTTTTATTTATTTTTTTATTATTATTATTCATATTTTATTATTTTATTATTATTTTATTGTTATATTATTATTTTATATATTTTTTATTATTATTATTTAGTATTATTTTATTATTTATTTCAAATATTTCTTATTTTTAAATACATATATTGTGGTGTATTTTTCAAGTCTGCTGAATTGTAATGCAAACAGGCTGAACCTGTAGCTCCAGGTATAAGTTATTTTGTTGTGCTCTCTAGTGGATGTCTGTTGAACTACATCCTTTGCAAACAGTACCTCTGCTTCCCCAGGTCCGACCCAACCGTTCCTGGCCGCTGCAATGGAGGATTTGACGCGGTGGCCAACATCAGAGGAGAAGTCTTTTTCTTTAAAGGTGACAACAACCCTCAAATTCCACAAAGTGAAGCTTTAGTCTGATTTCTTTGTCTGGAAAAAAGGTGCCTATTTCTGGAGAACCAAGCGAGACGGAATGCTGGTGTCCCTCAATCCGGCTCAGATCCAAAATTTCTGGATGGGTCTTCCTCCAGGAACTGACAGGATCGACGCTGTGTATGAGAGGAAGAGCGACAGCAGTATCATCTTCTTCATTGGTGACCAAGCTGACACAAAGGTGGATCAAATAGAGTTAGACATGACGAGTCATGATTTATTTGTGACCCAGGATCTCAGTACTGGGTCTTCAAGGACACGGTGGCCATGAGCGGATATCCACGGCCCCTCTCTGATTGGGGGATGAGGAGGAAGAGCGGTGCTGTGGTCGACAGGGTGGACGCCGCCTTCATCTGGGCACATAATGGCAAGACCTATCTGTTCAGCGAAGGCGAATTTTGGAGGTTTGACGAAACCCGTAAAGACCAGCAGGTGATCGGGGAGCCTGAACCGGGCTATCCACGCGATAACGACCTGTGGACCGGAGTACCCTCCCATATGGATGACATCATCAGCTGGGGCGAAGGTAACATCACTGGCTAAACTGGTGGTTTGGCGTGAAGGAATGACATTATGACTGGAATGTAGGACATACAGATGATGGAGATGTGATCAGTATCAGGATGTAATGTTTTGACAAACTGACTCCGGAATGTGGAGTCACAGTCTTGTCAACTCGTGACACGAGTCACAAAGATCATTTCGCGTTAAGAACTACAAAAGGACGACAGTCCCATCTGTAGATCCTCTATGATCAATGGTCTTGTCCGTCCAGTCATCCTTTTTCCAGGCAAAGACTTTAACACAGGGGTCTCAAACTCAATTTACTTGGGGGCCACTGGAGCTAGGGTGTGGGTGAGACTGTCAGGTTTCCCCCCCCCCCAAAAAAACGCATTTATTAAAAACAGAAAAATGAATTAACCTTGCTTCGGTTCCGATTTTCTACAAGAAAAGCTCTGATAAAATATTCCACTGTTTTATATTCCACTCAAATATCTTAATTTTTCTACACAAAATAAGATGAAAAATAAATAAACAAATCAAGAATAAAGAAAATCAATCAATCAGTAATAAATAAATATAATAATAATAATAAAACACCAAATAATAAAAACTTAAGAGACCACATATAGTTGGTGGGTAGACAAATTATTTTTTTCAGATTAAAATGAACAAAGCATTATTAGAGCCCTGTAGACATGACAAAACACGACTATAGTCACATTTATACTCTTTTTATTTACAACATATTGCGCAACTGCAGGGTCTTGAGACACATGCTAATTTGCAAATTAGAGAGCTAGCGACCTAAACGGTAGCCTCCAAGTTATTTCCTTTAAACTTAAAAAGCCAAAAAACTTACCACTTCCACACAGATAGGGAGGATAACTATTTAACCTTTAACATGATCATTAATCAAACGTAATAATTTTTTCTGGGTACATGATACCATACAGCATCCATATCAAACTTGCGCGGGCCGCACTAACATTAAACTTTCATATCAAGGCGGGGGCCTCAAACTAGTGTCCTGCGGGCCACATATGGCCCGCGGGCCGCATGTGTGAAACCCCTGCTTTAACATATGTTGCTGCATTCTTTTAGCAAACTATCCTTGATTTTCTTTGGGCTTCACGTTCTATGTCAAAACAACATTGTAATGACCCAAATAGGGTCACCTAGAATGGTGTTGGGCATCAAGCCTCAAACCAGGACTCACATTCCACATTCTTCCGGGAGCATTAACATTTTGAAGGAATCCTGGAGAAGACATTTCATGCAAAACTTTGGTTACCGCCATCTTTGCAATCATGCAAGCTCCAGGAACCGGATTCAAAATGAAGAATTGGAATTGGATTGGAACCAAAAAACTTAAGTCCAAAATGATGCCCAATGCTACATATAGTTGCTAACATTTGTGTCCTCCATTATGTTACATTGTTGACAATGTATATTCAGTGGACAAAC
The DNA here is from genome assembly GCF_030265055.1 of Doryrhamphus excisus. Lineage (NCBI taxonomy): Eukaryota > Metazoa > Chordata > Actinopteri > Syngnathiformes > Syngnathidae > Doryrhamphus > Doryrhamphus excisus. The sequence continues at coordinate 9,468,818 of NC_080487.1, read as the reverse complement.
AGCTAATTAGCATTAAAGCTGCATACCCAACATTGCATTCCGAGAAGCAACTTCAACTAAAAAAGTCTAAATTCCAGTCTCAAAATGAGAAACAGGACCTGTCACCTGAGATGTCAGCAATAGCTGAGGTTAAAGGTCAAACCAGGGTTTGGAGCCATATAAGGCTTTTCAAAGCAAGCATTCCTTGCAAGGTACTTCAGGGAACACTTTGCAATGTTGAGTTGCATTTCAGCTATGTCCGTAAAAAGGTGCATTCAAAGACATGTAGCTGAATGTGCACACTGAAAGCTGTCAAGGAGGTGCGCCTGCAGACACGACGATGCAAGTGAATGCCAAATACAAAACAATTAAACCACTTTGTAACATAATGAATCTTGTCAAGCACCTCTCACACTTTAGTGTGACCTGTGCAGTATTAATCAAAATGGATGTCTTTATAATCACAAGGCTACTGTTTTCTATCCAGGTGACGCCTATTTCTTCAAGGATAACCACTACTGGGTAATCAAAAGCGGAGGACTGGACCAAGATGTCGTAATCCCAAATTCTATCGGCGTGGACTGGCTCCGATGTCCCGCTACTACGCCGTCCTTCGCTCCGGCCAATCCTAAAGACCCGAAAAGATGTAGCTGCGACCTCATGGGCTCATCATCATCATCGCTAAGAAGCAGCTTCCTTTTGGTGTCTCTTTTGGTCATTAAGGAATTTATTCATAAATCACTGTTGTAGAGGACCTGGATTTGTAACATTATGAAAAAAAGGAATATTTTTTTTCTTTAAAAAAATTAAAAATGCGTCATCATGGCTGTCATGACATGGGCGTTATCATCATTCTCACAGCAGACGTCCTCAGTCCTCAATCAGTTTAATCTGCAAAAACAATCAAGGTGGTAACATACACTGATCACATGATTAGTCTGTACCTGTACAGTACATAGCTGGCACTTTTAAAGGGACAGTCACTCACAGGGCAGGTTGCAGCATTGAGTAATACGTTAATTGGGTCACCAGAACCTAATCCATCACTGTCAAGTCTATATCAGATCTGTGATGACATGTGGATCATTTTTTATTTTTGGCTCCACCCAAACACACCCTTAGATTTAATTGCTGGTTGCACTCTCAAGTCAAGTACATTTTTGGCTAATGCTTGAGTAATTATCGAAAAAAAAAAAAAGCACATCAAGTGGTTCAGAGACAATCACACAAAAGGTGCGCACATTTATTGGCAAGTGTCACTTGAACAGATGTAATCAGTCTTGCAGGAAATAAAAGGCTGTGATGTATTTTGTGTTTTGGGTTTCTTGTGGCTCGCTCGGAACTCCTTTAAGTTTCACCTATATAATCATTTGAAGTTCACGCACAAAACTTGACAAAAAAGTCACAGTTTTGTGCAAAGTTGTGCATCACCGGGCAAACTCCATCATACAATTCATAAAGGTCAAATAAATAGAAATATTTATAATATAAAAGCAACAATAGCTTCATTCTGTGTGTGACCGTAAAAAGGTAGCAGCTGGTGTTTCAACTTAAAACTATATTTAGCAATTTAAAATGTAACATTTGTAAAGGTGCTAGCCTCACTTTGACATCCTGCAGCGAGGATTTATTTATTACAGAATTTGAGTATTATTCTTAAAGTAGATTAGGTTCCACACATAAAAAAAAAAATCCCAAAAAACAATTTAACGATTAAAAAGTCGGTGAAGCCAAGCTACATTCATAAAAGGGTTCATCTGCAATTAAGCGTCAACTGTGGAGGACTAACTCCAGCCCAGTACAAGGCTGAGAGCCAGCAGACCCAGAGAGACGCAAGCTTTGGACGAGTCGCTAGTCTCTTCCCTGGGCTGGGTGGTGACTGGCTGAGAGTCTTGGATATTCCTGAAGACGTTGACCGCAATCGGTGATGAGTCGGTGGTGTTGACGTGCAGCGTTGTGCTAAAGAGGTCAATCTATAGGGAAGGGATATCGACAAGTTTGGAAGTCTGGTCGTAGAGGACACAAAGACCACAAAAACCTACCAGGTTGCTGCTGATTTTGACGGAATCCTTAAAAACGGTCCAGACGACTGCTTCGTAGCAGGCGGGCGTGGTCAGCGAGCCAAGATAACGATAATAACTTGAACGGTTCACTCCTGGCAGAAGGTCGTCCAGTGAAATCTCTGACTCTATGGGGGTTACTTGACCTGACAGTGACAGAATAACAGTCTCAGCTCTGTTCAGTCATGTTTGGAGTTTAAGCTTGAGCATCAGCTTACCGGCTAGTGTGATATTCTGCAAGTAGGACGTGAGCATGCGCCAACTGGCCGGTTGGTCATCTGGAAGACTGTCATCTGCCTAAAAAAAGGAGGGAGATTTAGATTGAGGTGCACAGCACAGCATGACGTCACATGCAAGAAAAAATAAAATGTTAACCTCAATAAAGAAACCCAGAGCAGCAACTCCCGTAGAGTCATTGACGGCAGCGGCTGTGTCTAGGTTAAGACTGCCCTTGATGTTGACGATGTGAAACTGCAGGGGTGAGGAGTCCAAAAGTGAACACATGTGGTACGAAGGTTATATGCTAGGACCATGTTAAAAAGCCATAGCATTTCAGTATGTGGAATCAAACTATGGAATGGATTGAGTAAGACCCTCAAACAATGCACAACGATGAGCCAATTCAAGAAACAATACAAGCAGTTGATGTTTGCTAAATACAAGGATGAAGAGTCTTGAACCAGTCATGATGTGCTATATATATATATATATATCACTATATTGACACTTACTATGGTACCCTTATGGTCATATCACCTCGTACGTCGGTACGTGACAAAAATTAAATTAAAAAATAATTTAAAAAAATAATAAAAAGTCATAAAATAAATCATAAAATTCACAACATTCATAAAATAAATAAATAAAATTATATTAGGAAAGCAGGAAGTGAACAAATAAAATTTATTAAATTACTCATTCATTCATTTTCTACCGCTTATCCTCACGAGGATTGCGGGGGTGCTGGAGCCTATCCCAGCTGTCTTCGGGCGTGAGGCGGGGTACACCCTGGACTGGTGGCCAGCCAATCACAGGGCACATATAGACAAACAACCATTCACACTCACATTCATACCTATGGATAATTTGGAGTCGCCAATAAACCTAGCATGTTTTTGGAATGTGGGAGGAAACCGGAGTACCCGGAGAAAACCCACGCATGCACGGGGAGAACATGCAAACTCCACACAGAGATGGCCGAGGGTGGAATTGAACCCTGGTCTCCTAGCTGTGAGGTCTGCGTGCTAACCACTAGACCCCCGTGCCGCCCCCAAATTTAAATTAAAAAAATATATATTTATAATAATTTTATTTAAAAATGTAATTAAAAAACTTAAACTATATTAGGAAAGCAGGAAGTGAACAAATGTAAATAAAAAAAATAGTTATAATAATTTAACTTAAATATATAATTAAAAAAACGTAAACTATATTAGGAAAGCAGGAAGTGAACAAATGTAACAGTTACTGATTGTAAAAGTACCAGATGGAGGGGTAGGATTTAATAAGCTTTGCTTCTTCCTACTCCTTTTGGACATGTGGAACTGTGAACTGATTATGGGATGCATTCAATTGTAATCTGATGCATGTTCAAATGAAATTAAACCATTACCATTACCATTGCAACTGTTTGAATTAACATTTAAAGTGATAGCTCGCCTCCATTGGGTAGCGTTTCCCATTGACTGTGTGCTCAGAGCCACCCGTGCTCGATCCGTTGCCCCAGTGCAAGTGGAACTGCAAGGTGTCGTAGGGCTCGGAGAGACCACCCTCTGAAATCTCCACCCCAGGGTTCATGTTCACTTTGACTGGAAGACACAAAAAAATAAAAAATCAAATCACCTCATTAGCAATGGCGTTGTTATAATATCCTTCTCACCAGTTTGGCCAGTGTTGGTTATCTCTTTCAGTGCGCTGGTGTTGTCAAATTGAGTGAAGTTAAAGTCGGTCAGGCCTGCATCTTCTGTGGCATCATCAGACACGATGTTTATGGGGGACTGTCTACTGCCATTGCAAAACTCAGGAAAATTCGTCGGCCATGTTGTGTCATCTGAAAGCAGGAAAAATTGAGGTTTTCCAGAGGGCAACACAGCAGCAAAAAAACAGCAAAAGCGAGCTAATGGTTACTCACCGCAAGAAGGGTCATGGTAACACCAGACTGAGGAAAAAGGGGGAGTCAGAAAGTCAAAAAGGGGGGAATGGTCAGTCTTACATGTGGAAAGATTGTACTAAGAAATGTACTAAGAAATGTACTAAGCAATTCTTACTCGATGAATCATCAGCAGAGTAGACGCCAACCACAAGGATAGAAGCAACGAAGGCAACAAATAGCCACTTCATCTAATAAAAGCAAAGAAAATTAATAATGATATCAATGTGCTGTGTAAGCATATTTTTTGGTGACGGCAAATTAAAAAAAAATCAGTAAACTAGCTTTAATATGGAAGAAGTGATCAAAATAGCATATACTTTAGCCCTAATGAACATCTGTTCCATTGTAATTAATTAAGGAGACCAATTTTACGACGCAAAGAGCGTCGTAAAAAGTCGTAAAAACGTGGCAAATCCGGTAAAATATACTTTAAAAATGTTAAGGAGTAAACACGATTGAATAAACGTGGTACGTCTTACCTTAAGCTACTTGTATGTGTGTGCTCTCCTGTCTTGTACAATAAACTAGCTTCATCCTTCCTCCTCCCTGCTTTTTATGAGCTCAGCTCCTCGTAAAAACGCCTCCGTTTGTCACCTGTCCTCAACCTCTCACCCCCACTGACAACATCACCCGTCTTGGATCGGTTGTTAGCGGTGGTGCATTCAAAGACACATGACATGTAGATTCCACATTAAGAGATACAAATCTTTTTGTAGTTGGGGTTTTTTCCCCCTACAAATTCCTTTCACAGGCCAAAAAAAAAAATGAATCAATACATTTAAGCCAAGGTTAATATTTGACAGATTGAATTTATTTATTGGAATATTAATTAGCTTACCCCCTCCATATAAGGCAGTGGCGTTCTGGTTTGAATGACCTGAGCAGATGACTAAAACGCCCTTTAAATTGCATTTGACATAAATCCACATTTACACAATTAAAAGTCTCATTCAAGAAAAGAAATAAACAGTCTATAGCCAGGCTGCACGGTGCACGAGTGGTTAGCCACACAGCTAGGAGACCCGAGTTCAATTCCACCCTCGGCCATCTCTGTGTGGAGTTTGCATGTTCTCCCTGTGTATGCGTGTGTTTTTTTCCGGGTACTCCGGTTTCCTCCCACATTCCAAAAACATGCTAGGTTAATTGGTGACTCCAAATTGTCCATAGGTATGAATGTGAGTGTGAATGGTTGTTTGTCTATATGTGCCCTGTGATTGGCTGGCGACCAGTCCAGGGTGTACCCCGCCTCTCGCCCAAAGACAGCTGGGATAGGCTCTAGCACCCGTATGAGGATAAGCGGTAGAAAATGAATGAATGAATACATTTCCAAAGAAATACAGCTGGAATAGGTGCAGATTCTGGAAGGGCTAGAAAGCTTTCTCTGTTGGTTATCGTGTGTAGCTGCTCTATAGGAATTATAGTGTGAAAGCTTGTTTGTCTATATGTGCCCTGTGATTGGCTGACGACCAGTCCAGGGTGTACCCCGCCTCTCGCCCGAAGACAGCTGGGATAGGCTCCAGCACCCCCGCGACCCTCATGAGGATAAGCGGTAGAAAATGAATGAATGAAAAGTCTCATTCAAGAAAAGAAATAAACAGCAGTCTATAGCCAGGCTGCACGGTGCGCAAGTAGTTAGCACGCAGGCCACACAGCTAGGAGACCCGAGTTCAATTCCACCCTCGGCCATCTCTACAAGCACCAAGTAACGTTAGCTTATTTGATCATGTACATTTCATAATGTGGTGTACACAGTGGCAGGGCAGTGGTCCTCGGGGGCTCAAAGTAAGAAATTCATGGGGCCCCTCGTGGACGATAAACAAACTCGCGATAAAACGACTCGCGCTGATTGTTGTTTCATACTGGCATCATAAATGCCCATTGTTTTGGTCTCTAAGGGGCCCCCTAAAAGCTGGGGCCCCAGGCAAATGCCTGGTTTCCCCTTTGGCACGCCCCGCCTCTGGATGAACATAAAGTGATGCTATAGCACCATACCTTTCTGTCTCCTCCTGACCCCATCTTGCAAAACTTGCTTGGTTTCATGCACATCACGTGATGGACATGTGATCACATTTGGGGGCTCCTGTAGAGGGCGCCATATGGCGCATAGTTAGAACCCGCTACTGATATTATGGCTAGTGTGACTTCAGATTTTCCCCTCATATGAAATAACTGGAATTGAAATACTCAGTTCTGGATTGTCTTTAGCCTTTTTTTCAAAATGTAAAAAGTAGCAAGTTTTAATACACCTGAACGGAACTGAACTGTCATACAAAAGGTAAAATGAAGTGGCAGACGTGCCGAATATAACAGTGTTAATTCTGCTCTGGTTTCAGCCATATTGTGTTGAGCTGCCAGTACAGCGTGTATACCAGGTCTCTTCCTCTTCTCTGGTTATCAAGACTCTAATGACAAATTATCACAAGACAATGACCACACTAATTGTACTAAATGTTGACAAATAGCTTACCTCGCCTTTCTTTTTCTTAAAGTAGCTCTAATCATGATGAAAGTTGGACAACCCTGCTTTTACAGTGTTCAAAATCCTACTCACATTGGTGTCATTTAGTTATGATTAACCAATTAATGGGTTGTAACGATACACTCACTCCATTCACTTACGCTCATGAGACAAGGTGATGCACGATATTGGGTTCAGGAGATGAGACAATATTTTAACATTACTTGGAAAAAATCTAGGAAAACTACAATGACAAAATATAGAATCGGACTTTTGAATTTTTTTTAAACAAAACCTAAAAATGATAAAAGATAAAAACAATGACGACAGTTGGAGCTGCTACTTTTAATCATTTTTGTTGATGTGGAGTAGATTCTTGTAGATGACGATTATATTAAGCCAAAAAAAAAAAAACCTACATTTCCCATGATGCTTAGAGTGCTGTACCAGGAAGCAGGTCTGAATTAGATTCTACTACAGTAACTTTAGTAACTTTGAATAAATGTAAACTTACTATAGCTTCTGTATGGACATTAACATTTCTATGCTTGGCTGCATGGTGGACAAAGTGGTTAGTGCACAGGCCCCACAGCTAGTATACCCTGGTTTGATTCCACCCTTGGCATCTCTGTGTGGAGTTTGCATGTTCTCCCTGTGCATGCGTGGGTTTTCAATGTGAGTGTGAATGGTTGTTTGTCTATATGTGACCTGTGATTGGCTGGCCACCAGTCCAGGGTGTACCCCGCCTCTCGCCCTAAGACAGCCAGGATAGGCTCCAGCACCCCCACGACCCTTGTGAGGATAAGCGGTAGAAAATGAATGAATTTCTATGCTGCTGGAGCAAAACATCCGCCATGATGGTGAGTAAGACAAATGGCCACAAAGCAGTGTAGTGTATTCACTAGTAAAAATCCATTAAACTGCCGAAATATGAACAGCAGTAGGAATGTTTTTTTTCTTCTTTGCTTAAATTTTTTCCCTTCCTTACTGTGTTATAAACACTTAATAAATATTAAATCATTCATTCATTTTCTACCGCTTATCCTCACAAGGATTGCGGGGGTGCTGGAGCCTATCCCAGCTGTCTTTGGGCGAGAAGCGGGGTACACTCTGGTACTGGTGGCCAGCCAATCACAGGGCACATATAGACAAACAACCATTCACACTCACATTCATACCTATGGACAATTTGGAGTAGCCAATTAACCTAGCATGTTTTTTGAAACCACTTAATCAACATACAAAATAATATTTATATGTATATTGAACCGGAAGTACTGTATGATACACAATTTACACTTTGTAAATATTGTCCACGGTCCTGTTGATTTACAACAACCAGTGTTAAAAAGTTTTTTTTATAAAGTTTTTTTTTCCCACACATCCATGTTTTTGTTATGTGTTTACAATGCAATGTGTCTGGATTCTGCTCACCATCATGGCGGCCACACACTCACAGGGCATACTACGGAAGTGGATGCCGAGTTGGCCGTCCTATTTAAGTCTAGTGTCAATGGAAATCACTGTCACTACCAAATAACACTTATGATCATTCACAGAAGTGATGCCACAGTTCACAGTGTGATAGACCTCTACCTCTTATTTCTCAAAGCGAGACCTGATCTCATGTTCATCTCATGATCTCATGACGCCCCTACCAATTAATACCTGAGAACATTTAGTAAGAGATACCCGGTCAGGCCTGTTTCTGAGACACTTCACCGCACCAGACAGCAGATTCATCCTTTATTGTGTCCCTCCAGCTCTTTTGTCAGGTGGCATTTGGAACAATCAAATACAGTTTCAGGGTGTCAATCACGCATCTAAAGAGGATCCTTATGCTTAGAACAACAACAAAACATGCTATAACCAGGTGTTGCTGTTTTTTGAATTGCGTACTTGAAGTATCCTTCTCCATTCATTTTCTACTACTTCCTCACTAAGCGTCGCCAATTTAGAGTCATCAATTAACCTAACATGCATGTTTTTGGAATGTGGGAGGAAGCCGGAATACCCACAGATACAGGTGATGCCCAGCAGAGATTCAAACTCAGATCTCCTGACTGTGTGGCCAACATGCTCCCCACTAGGCCACCCTGCGGCCCCATCCCTCTCCAGTAAATGTAGGAAAAAACAAGAGGAACTGAAAAGTAGCAAGAGTAGTTGTACCATTCACACGTCTGCTGGCCTAGTTAAGCACAATGCCTTCACACAAAAGCAAGTCTAAAAGGTGATAAAATCCACTACACAATACTTCTAAAGCCTGGATGGATTTTAAAGACGTTGCCACTCCCTGCTGCTGTAGACAACTAGGAAGTTGCAGGAAAACATCATGAGAATGTTAAATACTCATTTCAGAATATAAAACCCATACATTTTATATATTTATATATAATGTAAACATAGGAGATAAGGTAATTTTGTTCCAATATTTACAAAAAATACATTTTATAAAGAATAATTATAGTTTTAACAGGCATAAAACGATGTGAAATAATTATAATAATGAATGAAATGGATAAATGAACATCTTACCTTAATTGAAGACAGTGAAGAGTGGCAAGAGAGGAGGGTATCCACACCAACAGCTTCTCAACATCATTTCGTCTTTCTTCGCCAGAACAGAACTTACTGATGCAGCAAACAGACTAGTTTGTGTAAGATTCTTATTTGAGTTTGCCAAATGAATGATCTTTACAGGATACTGTTGGACGGCCCACAATGCATTGTAGGACTAAAAACAAACAGCAAAATTGTGACAAACCTAGGAAAGGCGAAGATATAACAACATCTCAGCCAGTTTTTACATTAATTAATCATGATTAATCACCATTAGCAATTATGTCTGAAATATATAAAGTAAAATGACAGGACAGGATTAGATATATACAGTATTTGCATGTATTAACAACTTTGGAGACCACTCCTGTACTTCATGTTCTATAGTTTCTAAACAATGGTGCAATTACCAACATGGTAGCTGTTACACTTTATTTATATAGTCTGGTCAAAGTTCAATGAGGAAGTATTTTTTATCACATATATACAATACACAACCTTCCGGTAAGCCTCCACTTTAGTATATGACCGAGTCATTAAGCAAACAAACACTAGGTGCAATAACTGCTGTTGTGCTCAGAAACGACTAGATTAATAATATGCCTGGCAAAGAAACAATGTATTTAATATCCGCCCCCTTTAAGGTTTTGCAATAATCTACAATGAGGAAAAGTGCAGGCTGGGTAATAATAATAATAATAATAATAATTACTGGGGTGTGTTAGTGCAAGAAAGTAAGACAGAAATAGAGGAAAAGCACAGAGAACACAGTGGGTGCCGGTCCACTGCATCCCGCCGTGGTGTAGATTGTCCTGCCGTGAAGAGCCTGCGTTGGTCGAAACACGTTGTGATAGCCCGTCCAGTTTGGGAACATCGACAACTGGAAGTGGGGTTGATAAAGTACACAAATACAACATGTCAGCCTACTTTTAAGAAAGAATGTGTGCCACGACAACATTGGCAAAAGCTGTTGTGTTTAATAACTTGCACCGAGCGTCCCCAACCGGTACCGGTCCGTGGGCGGGGCTAAACTAGGCAGGAAGCTTTCGGGTGCAAGGAAGTTACAAATCCCATAGTTTATATGTACATGTTGTTGTTGTTGTGAGCGGCCCATTGCTAACTTTCCCCCACGTTGCACAGATTAACGACTATACTGTATTTTTACTGTTTTTCTTTCACCTCATATTTGGTCTCAAATGCTAATACAATGCAGGGATGCATAAAATTACGTTTTAATGACTTTAATGAGCTATAATACTTCGAACTGCCACTGCACGAAATCAACATTACATGTATATGCTGTACAACATCTCTTGCACAACAGCCCAAGATGGAGGTTTTTGCATTGTATTTTACTTGCTTTGCTATTATATTTTTGATATTCTTGCTCTACTGTACTTGCTATTTGTACCTTTTTTTATTTTATTATTTTACGGCTGCACGGCGGTCCAGTGGTTAGCATGCAGACCTCACAGGGTTCAATTCCCCCCTCCCCTGAGGGGACTGTCAGCAACTTTCATTTCAATGCAGACCTACATCTATAGTAGTCAACATGCAATTATACTCTCCATTTGTTGCATTTTCCTGGTTTCAGTTTGAATTTCAGTCTGTACAGTACAGATAAATGAAGAGGGGGGGGCAGCGAAAATCATTTCATAACAGAAAATAATTGAGATACACTGCACGGGCCTCGCAGCTAGGAGACCCGAGTTCGATTCCACCCTCGGCCATCTCTGTGTGGAGTTTGCATGTTCTCCCCGTGCATGCGTGGGTTTTCTCCGGGTACTCCGGTTTCCTCCCACATTCCAAAAACATGCTAGGTTAATTGGTGACTCCAAATTGTCCATAGGTATGAATGTGAGTGTGAATGGTTGTTTGTCTATATGTGCCCTGTGATTGGCTGGCCACCAGTCCAGGGTGTACCCCGCCTCTCGCCCAAAGACAGCTGGGATAGGCTCCAGCACTCCCTCCCCGACCCTTGTGAGGATAAGCGGTAAAAAATGAATGAATTAATTAATTAATGTAACATTTAAAGGGCTTCTTGGCTGCACGGTGATCGAGTGGTTAGCGTGCAGGCCCCACAGCTAGTAAACCTTAGTTTGATTCCACCCTCGGCCATCTCTGTGTGGAGTTTGCATGTTCTCCCGTGCATGCGTGGGTTTTCTCCGGGTACTCCGGTTTCCTCCCACATTCCAAAAACATGCTAGGTTAATTGGCGACTCCAAATTGTCCATAGGTATGAATGTGAGTGTGAATGGTTGTTTGTCTATATGTGCCCTGTGATTGGCCGGCCACCAGTCCAGGGTGTACCCCGCCTCTCGGCGGAAGACAGCTGGGATAGGCTCCAGCATCCCCGCGACCCTCGTGAGGATAAGTGGTAGAAAATGAATGAATTTTATTTTACTATACTACTTTATCTATCCATCTATCTATCTAATGAGCTTCTTTGTCATTGTAAAAGTTAATCCATGCTACCAGAATGCCTTTTACCACACATCAAAAAAATCTTCTCTCTAGGCTAGTACTGGTGGATGGTGGGTCTGTATTCGTTATTTTTTTTTTGCTTTTAATTTGATGTGGTGACTGTCTGTTACTGTACATAATACATGACTATACAAGACTCTTCTGGTTGTCTTAGAAGACGTTTCGCCTGTCATCTCAGCAGGCTTCATGACTTCATGGTCAAAGACTCGGTGGGAGGCACACCAGACTAGATAGGACAGGCACGCCGTGCCTCATGCCATCGGCCTGTGGGTGTGTCACAACCAGATTGACCGGAGTGACACCAACCCTAATGTGTGCGCAAAAGCATTCCTGCAGTGTTCTAAGAAGAGGGAGGTGGTGTGCCATAACGTTAATCTAATAATTATACCATTAAACACCTGATTACATGGAATGGAAAATTGAAAAAAAACAACGCTTTGCCTTTTGGTGCTTATTGTTCCACCGACGCCATTACAGTAGTCATTATGTAATTACCTGGCTCTGGTCCACTTTGACTGTCTTTTTGAACACCGTCCAAACCACTGCTTCGTTACATGAGGGAGTGGTCAACGAGCCATTGTAGCGGTAGTAAGAGGTGAAGTCCATGTCGCCAAGCAGCTCGGCGAGGGAAAGTTCCTTCGTGACCTCCACCCGTGAACCTGCGTCACACCACATGTTCTACTTTTAACCTGCCTGCTGCATATAAAAGATATATTATACACACCGACGCTTTGTATTGCAGCCAGGTAGACGCTAAGTTTTTTCCAGGCTTCGGTGGCTGAATCAGAGTCGGAGTCATCGGAGGTATCGTGCGACTACAGTGAACAATTTAGTTAGTTCAGTGATCATCAGCTTTCAGGAAGAGTGGAAATGATACTGGACTTACATCGTCACTTTCGGTAGCGCTGCTACTTCTGTCGGGGACAGCAGCCTAGAAAGCAAAGTCCATGGCACAATTGGCACTTATAGGATACACATTACACAACTTTACCAATGGCATAACGATTTATTGATGTCATATTTACCACCATCCCTACTGGCTTCCTTGTTTTATTAAGGTCAATAGCCACATTTACATGGACCCAAATATTCCAATTCAATTTGGAAAAAATCTAACCTTTGTATACACCTCATTCCGAAAGAAAAGTGCCAATCCGAATGAATATATAATCGGATTCACACGGGTGGAATATTCCTTTCCCCAATTCGATTGAGGTATCTTGTACCCGCTCAATCGGAAAGTTGTCAGACTGCGTTCTTTCAGCGCATGCTCAGCTGTGACGTAACACGCAGACGTCTCTCAGGTTTCGAAAATGGCGGCGAGCAGTCATCACTGGACTTCAGTGGAAAGTTTGTTTTTGATACAAACTTTAAAAGAACTGAATGTAAATGCAAGACTGAACAGCTTCGATGAATCACGTGATGTTTACGTTTTACTGTGCATGCCCTGTTGACTATTCCGTTTGATTATAGCGGTGCATGTAGACAGGAGATTGGATTATTCCTTTCCATGTATACACTGTTTTCTGGTACGTCATTCGGAAAGAGGAAAATCTCCTCATGTAAGCATGGCTAATGAAGACAATACAGTAGAAATGATATCAATTAAGCTTAAATTTTGGTTACCTTTGTCACAGGAATAGTGCCAAGGTACATTTTACCACACAAAATGATTCTTCATGTATGGACATGTCTGTGAATATCCTCAGCTAGGAGACCCGAGTTCAATTCCACCCTCGGCCATGTCTGTGTGGAGTTTGCATGTTCTCCCCGTGCATGCGTGGGTTTTCCCCGGGTACTCCGGTTTCCTCCCACATTCCAAAAACATGCTAGGTTAATTGGCGACTCCAAATTGTCCATAGGTATGAATGTGAGTGTGAATGGTTGTTTTTCTATATGTGCCCTGTGATTGGCTTGCTGGCAACCAATCCAGGGTGTACCCTGCCTCTCGTTCGAAGACAGCTGGGATAGACTCCAGCACCTCGTGAGGATAAGCGGTAAAAAATGAATGAATGTGAATATCCTCATTCATCCAAGTCATTGTGTTCTTAGGACCTTGAATCGATTGCAACTGGACCGTTCAGGTTGTCTCATCCCAGTAAGCGTCATCAGTTCATGCTCTAATCTGAGGTGGACGGTGTAGGATCTACAGTACGTACAGTATTTCTTCTCTAAAAGGTATAGGCAGTTGTGGTGCAAATGAAAGAGAAATGGAATGGGGCCTCTGCCAGCCAACAGCCATGGTTTGGGTGTGGCCACCCTCATTAGCATTCCATTTACTTGTATGAATTCCTTTTCGGTGCATCAATGGCCGAAGTGGTTGTGTCCTGTCATTTGTTAAACACGGATAGCTTAACCTGAAGAGTTATGCTGTGCTTATAATTGCACGTATTCTTTACATCTAGTGCACAACAATAGTATGCGTGGTGTGCATTGTTGCCACCGGTATGCATGGTCATCACCACTTCCTGCATCAGTGGAAGAAGCTCTCATTGCAGAAAAGAAAGGCAAGTCTAAATGATCTCAGCTGCAGAAAGAGAATATGGAAAAAGCAGGAAGGCGGCAGAAACTAGAAAAAGGAAGCACAGTTGCGGACTGGAAGACTTTGCATTAAGATCACTTGTTTTTTCAAGAGGCTTCCCCCAGACTTGCTCTAATAGGTGGAGAAAAAGTTAACCTATCAATGTGAATGGGACATGCTTTGATACACACCACCCACATTTGGTTAGGCCTAAATTGCGATGCGTTCGGGCTGCATTCACATTCACAGAAATTAGGCGTGCCATCAATTTTGAAAATGTCAAAATTGCGCAACGACACGCAGTCTCGCAGGGTTTACACACGCTTCACACCTGATGACAACCAATTTAAATCACTGGAACGCAGCTTAACGCCTACTTCACATTCACTGCTGCTCCTACTATTCGTCCCACTTTGTACACAGCTGTTTCATGAACACAGCACAGTTTGACGTTGGATTCTCCAATTACTGTATATCCAATTCTTACTGTTTGCTGACAACCATGAGCACGGAACCGGTTGAGGCTGTCTATGCAGTTCTGAGGAGGGCTGGAGCTACCCCTTGACCCCTGACCCTTCACAACAAAGTAGGTGTGGTTGGACAAGAAACTACTGAAGTTGAGAGTTTCGGTAAAGAGGAAAATAATGCAGATTTACCCTGCACACAACCTTGAGATTTATGACGTATTTTATTCAAATAACCTTAATATATTGCCCCTGAAATGATAAATATTTGCATAGATCCTGGTAAAATTACACTGTTTTCATGACATTTGAAAAAGCATATTAGTAGTATGAACTTTGGTCCTCCTTTTTGCCATTGTTTAAATTTCCAAACTTCTATCTTAAACTATCTTAAAATAGTCTATGTAAATGTACTGCTCGTAATATTATGACGTATTTCCCATAATGTTATGTCTTTTTTTTTTGGTTTATTTAATTTTCCAAAAATGACAACTTTATTATTTTGTTTGTTTCTCACAGTATCATGACTTACAAAAAACATATTTTTGAATTTAACGTTTCAATTTTATGCTACTAAAATGTTATTTTTCCCTCATAATATTAAAAAAATTTTTTTTATTATATTACAACTTTTGTTTTAGAATATTTTGACTTTATTCTTGTAAAATTATTGTAGATTTTTTCTTTTTTTGTTGTTTTCTTATTAAATTATATTATTACAATGTGTCTTGTGGCCCAATAAATAAACAGACGCAGTCCCCCGGGACCGCACTTTGGACACCCTGGTATAGAGTGCACACATAGCAGCCTCAGACACCCGAGTTTGATTCCACCCTCAGGCATCTCTGTGTGGAGTTTGCATGTTCTCCCCGTGCATGTGTGTTTTTTTTCCGGGTACTCCGGTTTCCTCCCACATTCCAAAAACATGCTAGGTTAATTGGCGACTCCAAATTGTCCATAGGTATGAATGTGAGTGTGAATGGTTGTTTGTCTATATGTGCCCTGTGATTGGCTGGGGACCAGTCCAGGGTGTACGCTGCCTCTCGCCTGTAGTCAGCTGGGATAGGCTCCAGCACCCCGCACCCCTCATGAGGATCAATAAATAACTTGGTCAATGTAGAAGTTTGCCTGAAAATTCTACTGTATACCATCGCATATTTATAAACATTATCATCGTAATTTTTTGTTAACAAAAATATATATTTGAAAATATGCTTATGCTTTTAAACAAATAAATATATAACAATCAAATGCATGGGCAATTCTAATTATTACAATAATATCACAAGGTGATTTTACACTCATATTCATATGCAGTATAGTCACTGTTACAAGCGGCCCTCTGTCACATGAAAACGTGTTTGACACCCCTGTGACACAGGATTTTGTGTTCAAAGTTCAAAATAATACATTTGTTGCACAATTCCACCTCCATGCCAATCTTTGTGCATGTTCGATAGAGCTACATTCTGTTCTAAGATTACATCGGCAGATCGAGAGATTATGGTTTCGGATCATGACTCAGTGGCATTGCACTGACTGAGGCGTGGGACTTGGAGGTAAGATGCCCTGAATATTATGACTGACTATTGTGATTATCAGCATATTTCAAATCATCAAAGAGCTGTATGGAAATATACAGTAGAGTATACTGTAGATTGATAAAGATTAACTTTACATTACCCTATGACAGTCCTTCTCACGTAGTGGGACGGGGCCCCGCCTGGGGGGACTGTCAGCGAGAGACTTTCATTTCAATGCAGACCTACCAACATGTACAAATCTATAGTACTCAACATGCAATTTGACTGTGGAATATACTTCCACTGTCTGTACAGTACAGATAAATTAATAAATATAATCAATTTCGCTAGTATTATTTGCTAGTAGTATTATTATTAAATTGGCGGGGGGGGGCAGCGAAAATCATTTCATAACAGAAAATAATTGAGACGCACTGCACGGGCCTCACAGCTAAGAGACCCAAGTTCAATTCCACACTTTGCCATCTCATAGGTATGAATGTGAGTGTGAATGGTTGTTTGTCTATATGTGCCCTGTGATTGGCTGGCCACCAGTCCAGGGTGTACCCCGCCTCTCGCCCGAAGACAGCTGTGATAGGCTCCAGCACACCCCCTCCCCGACCCTTGTGAGGATAAGCGGTAAAAAATGAATGAATTAATTAATTAATGTAACATTTACAGGGCTTCTTGGCTGCACGGTGATCGAGTGGTTAGCGCGCAGGCCCCACAGCTAGTAGACCTTAGTTCGATTCCACCCTCGGGCATCTCTGTGTGGCGTTTGCATGTTCTCCCCGTGCATGTGTGGGTTTTCCCCAGGTACTCCGGTTTCCTCCCACATTCCAAAAACATGCTAGGTTAATTGGCGACTCCAAATTGTCCATAGGTATGAATGTGAGTGTGAATGGTTGTTTGTCTATATGTGCCCTGTGATTGGCTGGCCACCAGTCCAGGGTGTACCCCGCCTCTCGCCCGAAGACAGCTGTGATAGGCTCCAGCATGAAGGAATGAATGAATGCCCTATGATATCCCCATTGTTACCTCAATCAAGAATCCCATCACAGCCAGGCCATTTGGGGTGATAACCGCCTCCTCCAAGGTTAAATCCTTCCTCTTGTTCACAATGTGCACCTCAAATAAACAATTCATTACGGTCAGTGAAATCTCATGAAACAAGCAACATTCCTGAACGGGAATTCTAATACCTCCATGTGGAATCTTTTGGAATCCATTGTGTGCTCTGAGCCGCCCTGTGATGAGGATCCCCAGTGGAAGTGGAGCTGGAGAGTAGAATAGACGTGACCAAGGCCGCCCCCGGACACCTCCACCATCCCCTCGTTCAAGACACACTTGACTAAAAGGGAGCAAACACACAGATAGTCAGATGATTGTACAATTTTTCTAATATCTGTATCAAATTAATCATTTTGACATCAATCCCAAAGGAGGTGCTACAAATGATATCTATAGTTTGCCCTTTTCATGGAGCTAAATAAGATCTACAAAATACTAGAGATGACCCCTGCGAGAGGAGACTTTTCCCAACCTGTATGGCCCGTGTTTGTGATGTACTTGATGACGTGTTTGTCGTCAAACTTTGTAAAACTGAAGCCGTCGAGGTGTTCATCCTCCACAGCCTTTTGTGCCTCGATGTTGATGGGTGACTGACGCTCGCCATCGCAGTGCGAGTCGGGCAGAAGGCTCCACTTGGAAGGACTGAACTCTATAAAGAGGCATCATGAACACATAACTAATGTCCAGTAGAAGATTAGCTTTGATGATAGCATACCACAGTGATCGTCATAGCACCATTCATTACCTGGAAAGATAAAAACAGTCAAAGAAGAAGAAACTAAGTAAAATGTCACGTGTATGTTTGTCCTTGCCACCCACTGGGAGGAAGAACAACACTGGGGGACGAATACACTTTGCGCCCGTGGATTTCTTGTACTGGACGATAAACATTGGTGAGGCCCGTCTTGATGGGAAACTGTTCAACCTGAAGAGAAAAAAATCCATTGGTGTGAATGTGAGTAATTAGGGCTTGTAATTAGATGCATACTAGTATACTAATACTAATGTTCATTCATTCATTCATTTTCTACCGCTTATCCTCACAAGGGTCGCAGGGGTGCTGGAGCCTATCCCAGCTGTCTTCAGGCAAGAGGCGGGGTACACCCTGGACTGGTGGCCAGCCAATCACAGGACACATATAGACAAACAACCATTCACACTCACATTCATACCTATGGACAATTTGGAGTCACCAATTAACCTAGCATGTTTTTGGAATGTGGGAGGAAACCGGAGTACCCGGAGAAAACCCACGCATGCACGGGGAGAACATGCAAACTCCACACAGAGATGGCCGAAGGTGGAATCGAACTCCGGTCTCCTTGCTGTGAGGCCTGAGCACTAACCACTCGAACACCGTGCAGCCTTGGAAATTTATATTTAATACAATGCATATAGCTGCCGAACCCAACTTTATTGGATAAATGGTATAGCAAAATGCTGAAGCTTTATTTTAAGGTGTGTAGTGAAGCCTTTTGTTGTTCCCTTTATGACAAAGCTGTCATCTGTGGCGTGGTGGTAGTATAATGGTATACATGGGTCTAAGGCTTGTGCATGTGTGACATTAATATATCGCTGCAAAATAGTCGCCATTTGGGGTCGCCAATTAACCTAGCATGTTTTTGGAATGTGGGAGGAAACCGGAGTACCCGGAGAAAACCCACACATGCACGGGGAGAACATGCAAACACCACGCAGAGATGGCCGAAGGTAGAATCGAACTCCGGTCTCCTAGCTGTGTCGCCTGCGCGCTAACCACTCGTGCAGCCATTCATTCATTTTCTACCGCTTATCCTCACGAGGGTCGTGGGGGTGCTGGAGCCTATCCCAGCTGTCTTCGGGCAAGAGGCGGGGTACACCCTGGACTGGTCGCCAGCCAATCACAGGGCACATATAGACAAACAACCATTCACACTCACATTCATACCTATGGACAATTTGGAGTTGCTAATTAACCTAGCATGTTTTTGGAATGTGGGAGGAAACCGGAGTACCTGGAGAAAACCCATGCATGCACGGGGAGAACATGCAAACTCCACACACAGATGGCCAAGGGTGGAATTGAACTCGCCGTGCAGCCTTAGGTAGGTAACAGTCAAATAAAATGCTGCCAGGCTGCTATGTGTGCACGCTATACCAGGGTGTCCAAAGTGCGGTCCGGGGGACTGCGCCTGTTTATTTATTAGGCCACAGGACACATTGTAATAATATAATTTAACAAGAAAACAACAACAAAAAAGAAAAATCTACAATAATTTTACAAGAATAAAGAAAAATATTCTAAAACAAAAGTTAGTAATATAATGAAATATTTTTTTTATATTATGGGAAAAATATAGGGATTATAGGGAAAAATAACATTTTAGTAGCATTAAGTTGAAACATTAAATTTAAAAATATGGTTTTTGTAAGTCATAATATTGTCAGAAACAAACAAAATAATAAAGTTGTCATTTTTGGAAAATTAAGTGAAGAGAAAAAGCTATAATATTATGGGAACAATGACAAAACATTATGGGAAATACGTCATATTATTAAGAGCAGTACATTTACTATTTATGAAGAAAGTTGAAACATTTGGAATTTTTTAAAAAATGGCAATAAGGAGGACCGAACCATTCTTCCGCTGAGCAGCCCAATACTAATGTATTTGAAAAAAATCAGAAAGAGTGATTTACACAGCAAAGGGCAAATGGACCGCATACATTGTAATAAATTGATTATGATTTCTAATTTGTGCAGTGCCACGTATCCAAAGGAATCATTTCTTTTGTGCATCCAAAATGTCACATGTTTGTAAACTACACAGCAGTATCACACACATACCACAGTGCTGGCATCTGACCGGTTGACATCCATCAGCCACACACGCAAGAGAATGTGTGGAACACACGGTTAGGGGCTGCCGTCACGTTGAAGAAAAAGAGAGTCGGCATCGCTTAGACAACTCCAATTATCTGATTGTTTTGTTTGTTGGTTTTTTTGCTCCCATTGTCACAGGAACAAGTCAGTCAAGAAAAACAATACAGTAATCTTCTCATCAGTTGACTTTAGTGTGAACTTTTTAAAAATATGTAACAGTGGTGTGTGTAAAATGCTGTACATTTTACCTGTATTATCATGTATTTAAAAACTATTACCGACTTAGATGTGAATAACGTGTTTTCAGCAGAAAAAAAAATTATTTATTTTTTTTTTTTTTTTAAACCAAAAATCCACAAATTTGCAGGACTGAATCATTACTGTGTAGGAATCCACTTTATATAGCATCTTAGCATATTTACATGTTTTTAGCCTCTTTCAGCACAAATATGATGACATAAACATATTTATTGAATAAAAAAAACAATACTGTTGGGTTACTAAAGTCACCTTTTTTAAACAAAAAAGTGAAAATACAAGTAACACAAAAAAGAACAGGAATCTGTGTCACCTAAAAATTGTTTGTTTAAAAATGCTACCTCCACAATGTCATATTCTGGGGAAAAAAAAAAAGTTAAAGCAAGTCAATGAGATAATGCTAACAAGGCCTCTTGAGTGACAAAGGCTCCCGGGTGTCTGTCAACACCCACACTGGGTTGTCAATCAAATAAGAGTTACACTGGCATGTACAACGCTAAGAAAACTGCACTCATACGAGCTGCTCTTTAAAAACACATCAATTCTTTACTTTTGAAAGACTTAAAAGGGGAACTGCACTTTTTTTTTGAATTTTGCCCATCATTCATACTCCTTATCTGAAACACATATTTCCCTTTTCTGTGCATTCCGGCGTGAGAAAAGGAGTTCATATGCGCTAGCTAGCAACAGGTGTCATGGGAAAAAACTATTTAGACAGTAAAGCTGTCACAAAACAAAACTGACTTGTATATTAACCAAGCTGCAGTACAGTACTGCTATTATTGTAGCATCTAATATGAAAAACTAACACGTGTCGCTAATCGCAAGTCTGCGTCATTCACAGATGGAAGAATTGATACCGAGCTCTCAATTTTGCTACAAAGACTCAACAAGATGCTTGTTTGCTGTCGGAATTTTTTACCTGAGGACTGGCGCACACGTCTTGTGCTGGACGACACAGCCATCTCAATGAGGACGGACATAATTAAGTGTTATCACGGTAGCTATGCTGTTGTTGTTGACAGGCCTACCAGAAGGATGTGTATTTGCTAAAAACGATATGGTGATATTGTCTAATTCTTAATTTCTGATACCGATATCAGCCGATATTTAACATGACATATCTCATGTGGGGGTTGTATACAGCATTTTGTTTTTTAAATATCTGTTTTCATGATCAGGAAAAATAATCAGGGCGGCACGGCGATCGAGTGGTTAGCGCGCAGACCTCACAGCTAGGAGACCAGGGTTCAATTCCACCCTCGGCCATGTCTGTGTGGAGTTTGCATGTTCTCCCCGTGCATGCGTGGGTTTTCTCCGGGTACTCCGGTTTCCTCCCACATTCCAAAAACATGCTAGGTTAATTGGTGACTCCAAATTGTCCATAGGTATGAATGCGAGTGTGAATGGTTGTTTGGTATCAGTATCGTGAGGATAAGCGGTAGAAAATGAATGAATGAATAAAGAACAATTGCCAAGATGGGGCCACACCATGTTATTTACGATGGGAAGGTGTATGCTCCCTGCTTCTTGTCAAATATTTATTTATGTTATGTGTGTATGTGAATGGGGCTGCAAGGCGGTCAAGTGGTTAGCGAAAAGACCTCACAGCTAGGGGAGCCGAGTTCAATTCCACCATCGGCCATCTCTGTGTGGAGTTTGCATGTTCTCCCCGTGCATGCGTGGGTTTTCTCCGGGTACTCCGGTTTCCTCCCACATTCCAAAAACATGCTAGGTTAATTGGCGACTCCAAATTGTCCATAGGTATGAATGTGAGTGTGAATGGTTGTTTGTCTATATGTGCCCTGTGATTGGCTGGCTGGCGACCAGTCCAGGGTGTACCCCGCCTCTCGCCCAAAGACAGCTGGGATAGGCTCCAGCACCCCGCGTGACCCTCGTGAAGAAAAGCGGTAGAAAATGAATGAATGAATGAAAAATAATCAGATACCGATATCACATTTTAATGCTGATCCCAACTAAAGACATATTGCTAACTCACCAGATTTTTGTTGACAGGAATAGGCTCATGAAAGACGGTCCAGGCCACCACTTCATTGCAGGAAGGGGTGGTCAGTGAGCCCATGTAGCGGTAGAATTTTGAGAGATCCACGTTGCCAATGAGGTCATCAATGGAGATGGCATGTGTCACATTGATTTCAGTGTCTGTGGAAACATGCAAAAAAAACAGGTACATGGGGGGGTTGGACAGTATATGACAAGTTTTCCAAACATACTGACTAATAACATAATCATTATAATTGGACACCACTGGATTTTTAGATATCAATACATCCATCAATTTTCTGTGTATCAGTGTGACGCCTATCCCACCCTGGACATAATTAACATAACTAATTAAATCCCTGGCATTTTTAAAAAGACAGGCCACCAGATTAACCAGAAGCAGTGAAAATGGCAAAAATGTCTCGTTACCTGTGTCCTTAAGGAGATAAGAGGTCAGGTTGCTCCAAGGACCTGACAGATTTTCATCTTCAGTGGCCTAAGTACGAGAGTCATCATTATGATGCATGTTGCAAAACCTTTCTGTTGATCCATACGCACATTTATGAAGAAGCCAAGAACAGCGATCCCCCTTGGATTTTGGAGGGCCTGCTCCACAGAGAGGCCTTTCATCAGACTCACAATGTGCATCTGCAAAAAAATAAATAAATAAATGAAATAATCACGTCGCATTCCTGAGGCACGTGGTCCGAGGTGACCACCACCCGTGTACCTCCATCGGGTATCTGTGTCCGTCGATGGTGTGCTCCGACCCGGGGTGGTGTTGGGTGTCGCCCCAGTGGAAATGGAGCTGGATTGTGGAGTACGTATGATTGAGTCCACCGCCACTAATCTCAACTTCATTGTCTTTTATGAGGAGTTTGGCTAAAACAAAAGAAGCAAGATTAAAAACTCATTAATAATCAGCAGGGCTGGTCATTTAAAGTACTTTTTTCGTTATTTGTCATTAAATAAAAGCATAATGTCTGAATTTAACAATGATAAAAATAGTCAGAGTTGAAGCAAATGTTCTTTGACCCTTTGGTTAGCTACTTAAAATCAACTGGTGTGTTAGTGGTAGGTTGAGTTGTGCGTCATTCCATTTAGACCCGGAAGTCGGGAATTATGAGTTTCGAGTGTGAAATTTAAACCGGAGGTCGAATTTCCAAATCGGAAAGTCGCCAAATCCTCACTACCCCTGACTTGGCTTGAGAAGACATTGCATTCCAATGTCTTTTTAAGTTTTTAAGTAGTTAATGCAAACGTAAACACAAACAATGGCGTACAAGTGCAAGACATGTTTTCGTGACCTGTTTATTTAAGCGCGAGAATAGCTTTTGTGGAGTTGGCAATCTTGTTTTTTTTTTTTTTTTTTGGAACGTCGCAACCTCACCTGTGACATCATTCCCAACTCTGACTTCAGACTTCCGATGCAAATGGAATGCAGCATGAGTGGCTCACGAGCCAGCATCATGCTAGCTAGGTTCTAGCAAACGGCAAGTAGAAAAGTCACTAAAATACAGCGGAAAACATTATTAATAAAGCAAAACTTCTGCTTGCATTATATTTGCGATGTATAAGGGGTTATTTTATTACTGACTAATTAAAAGTACATATTTCTATATTTATCAAGACTGAGCAATGTAAAAACTAACACACTGCACGTCGCGCAGACTTAAACGTCATATCCGGTTATGTATGCCGTACAGAAAGAAATACAATAACACAACACATAAAATGCAGGTATATTTCAATGTAAACAAGCCAGGAAATTCAGCTTGTCCTTTCTTTTCAAACGGAGAAATACCATCCATTCAAACAGATGATATATTTTAAATTCTATAGGGTATAGTATACCTGTATGTCCAGTGTTTATGACGGACTTGAAGGCACCCTGGGATGTGAAGTTGACAAAAGTGAAGTTGTGCAGGTATTCATTCTTCTCCACCTGGCTGGTCAATATATTTACAGGCGATTGCCTTTGACCCCCGCAGGAAGAGTCAGGGAGTTCATGCCAGTGGTTTGGCGTGTGATCTGTTCAAGGAGGAGCCTGCAAACTTACCAAATGTGGCTCTTCAAGTTATTATGGTAATCAGGCATGCACTTACCGCAACCTGTGTAGCACCAGTCACTCCCAGCAGCTGCTTTGGAAATAAAAAATGAGACAAAATATAATGCATGCCATACAGACCTGACAGAAAATTAATGATATCCTTTATTACTTTGTTTAACACAGGTGGGGCGCACCTGTTATATATCAAAACAAAGCAAACTATGTCACTGTAAAGTGTAATTAAGATGACCATGTTTCTCCTGTAAATAATGACCACTGTAAGGACAAAGTGTGTGGCAAATGTCAACACTGCTCTTTCTTTTGTGACGAATTCGGTTCAAATCTCAAGTACAGCACACCTCAACAATGTGGTAAAATGACTCACCATTATTGATTAACACTCCCAAACTCCAGCACAGCACAGTAAAGGCGAGATTCATCTTCGCTAAGAAAGAAAATAACTCAATAATAGAATATTTCTTTGCAAGGCATTAGAAATACAATCCAGTGTTAATTCTTCTAGTTTGTGCAGCCAATTTTCTGACTAAATCACACAATCCATCAGTGAAATCTAACTGCATATTTGCATTACATTTGATACAAAAACACAGTTATACGTATGTGCAGCCTAACATACAGCTATATGGAATTCATTTGTTTATTATTGTTTATTATTTGTTATATGTGCAGCCTAACATACAGCTATATGGAATTCATTTGTTTATTATTGTTTATTATTTGTTATATGTTCAGCCTAACATACAGCTATATGGAATTCATTTGTTTATTATTAACTAAAAAAGTCATTTAGCTATTTAGCAAGAAGCTATCGATCATTATACATTCTTTATTTGTAAACCCAGGAAGAATTGTTGAATTGTGCAAGTGTAAACATGTGATTAAATGAAATAAACCTTGCCATTATCATAACTTTAGGGCTGTAAAGAGAGGAGTATTCTTACCTTAGCACCCAGGCCTCAAGTCCTTATTGATTAAAACAAAACAAAAAAACGGACTGATAATAATATATTACTAACACACAATCCAAATCAGAATGTAAAATGTGCTGTATCACATGTCAAGGATATAATATAGAGTGGGAGGGATGCTGGATGGGAGGGGTCCCTCACTGTGTACAATGACAACGTTAACCTGGATGGGGGAAGACAAGTAACATGACCTGTGGTTTTATTGTGGTTTGTTTTGGCCAAAGCTTTTAATTAAGTGTTAGTTTAGATAACGACGGATAGGGATTTGTCATGCTCACGCAGCATTAACTATACCACAACATTATGCAGTTGAATAAGATTTAATACAAAGGCAACACGGTTCAGTTGGTTGTTATGATTTCAGTTGCAGTGATGCATTTGTGTCACTATGACATTCTGTAGCATCACAATATTAGGTGCCGTTTTACAATATAAAAAATCATCATATTAACATTTGAATGCATTAGTTCACAGGTGCAACACCCTCACTTACTTTAAATGAGCTCTAACGCTGACAATAAAAGAAGTGGTATCCTCCACTTCCTTTGAGACATACGGCCACAAAGGGCCTGCATAAACAAAAGCACAATCCCCATAAGGCAGACTGTTCCAGTGCATTGCATCCTGTTTAAACAAAAGACACACTGACTGCTCTTTAAGTACTTTGGTAAACTGACACCTGAGAGGTAAAATGAAACTCATGGGATTATGGCCAGAAGATATCATTTCAGGACATGAAAGTGCTGGGCGTAAACTCATTCAAATGAATTTAATGTGAATGTTTCACTGTTTACATTGAAGAGCTGCTTTGTTGTACAGTGGTTACAGAATATCATTAGGAATTTTGCAGAGAGACCGAAAATGTTTTCTGCTGATAAAGTTCCAGAGTACTTTGTCGCACGAACGTTCAGTCAATCACAGACTGTTTATACACTCATCAGTGATGTCAGTGAACCTACTCAACAGGTTTGCTTGCCCTTCTCTTAATGCCGATGGGTCTCATCACAGCCACTGACAAACCACGCATTGCATGCGGTTATGTGAACCGAGAGTGCGATGTTTTGGAAAAGAAAACATTTAAATCTCTTTGAAGAACAATTGGGCTGCACGGCGGACAAGTGGTTAGCGCGCAGACCTCACAGCAAGGAGACACGAGTTCAATCCCACCCTTGACCTTCTCTGTGTGGAATTTGCATGTTTTCCCCGTGCATGCGTGGGTTTTCTCCGGGTACTCCGGTTTCCTCCCACATTCCAAAAACATGCTAGGTTAATTAGCGACTCCAAATTGTCCATAGGTATGAATGTGAGTGTGAATGGTTGTTTGGTATCAGTATCGTGAAGATAAGCGGTAGAAAATGAATGAATGAATAACAATTGCCAAGATGGGGCCACACTGTGTTATTAACGATGGGAAGGTGTATGCTCCTTGCTTCTTGACAAATACACACCTAATGCAAACATCTGTCTGTCATTCAAACACACACACACAAACAAACGTGTTTGTCCACTCACATGCACATATAAACACCTGTCTTCATATTTACATGCACATAACACAAACACGTTTGTCCATTCACATTTCATAATTGGCTGTCCATTCCGATACACACACAAGGCACACATCTGTGCATCCATTCACATACATTCATTCATTTTCTACTTATCCTCACAAGGGTACTGGAGCCTATCCCAGCTGTCTTCGGGCGAGAGGCGGGGCACACCCTGGACTGGTGGCCAGCCAATCACAGGGCACATATAGACAAACAACCATTCACACTCACATTCATACCTATGGACAATGTGGAGTGGCCAATTAACCTAGCATGTTTTTGGAATGTGGGAGGAAACCGGAGTACCTGGAGAAAACCCACGCATGCACGGGGAGAACATGCAAACTCCACACAGAGATGACCGAGGGTGGAATCGAACTAGGGTCTACTAGCTGTGGGGCCTGCACGCTAACCAGCCAAGAAGCCCTGAAAATGTTACATTAATTCATTCATTAATTCAATTTCTACTGCTTCTCCTCACGAGGGTCGGCGTGGGTGCTGGAACCTATCCCAGCTGTCTTCGGGCGAGAGGCGGGGTACACCCTGGACTGGTGGCCAGCCAATCACAGGGCAC
Organism: Doryrhamphus excisus; assembly: GCF_030265055.1. Classification (NCBI taxonomy): domain Eukaryota; kingdom Metazoa; phylum Chordata; class Actinopteri; order Syngnathiformes; family Syngnathidae; genus Doryrhamphus; species Doryrhamphus excisus. Next base: position 9,441,260 of record NC_080487.1, on the reverse strand, counting down.
ATATAGACAAACAACCATTCACACTCACATTCATACCTATGGACAATTTGGAGTCGCCAATTAACCTAGCATGTTTTTGGAATGTGGTAGGAAACCGGAGTACCCGGAGAAAACCCACGCATGCACGGGGAGAACATGCAAACTCCACAGACAGAGATGGCCGATGGTGGAATTGAACTCGGCTCTCCTAGCTGTGAGGTCTGTGCGCTAACCACTTGACCGCTGTGCAGCCCCATTCACATACACTCATAATATAAATGTCTGTCTTTACATTTCCATACACAATACAAACATTCATTTAATTAACATAACTGTGTAAATACACACAAAATGCAAACATCTTCCTGTCCATTCACACATTTGTCAGTCCAGTTTTCGCAGTTTTTCGCAGACTCACACGCACATAGTAGACCTGTCCATTCACATACATACAGGCCTATTTTTCCTCGATTAATTATGTAAGTCACAGGCCTGAGAAGTTCCTTCGGACATTGTTGGCAGGTGAGCACTTGTTTAGTTTGTAAATACCTTTGAGGCCACATGAATGGAAGAATGTTACATTTTCACATCACGTCTAACTTTGAAAAATGATTTATTTTCCTGAAGGTTAAAAAGGTACTTAACACTTTTGTGACACAAAATAGAAAGTACATATACTTTTCTGAAGTCTATGTTGGAACAAAACAAATACATTCATTGAAAAGCCCTGCAGTCTCAAACAATGACACGGTGTCGATTCTCAGTCAACCAGTTCAGGTTGAATCGTAGCAACTGGTTTGTGGAAGGCAGCTTCAGTTGAAAAGTGTAGTTTCCCCTGCCCCCCCCGGGGGTGGTCACAGTGGGGGTTGCTGTTGTGTTTATTGTGGCCTAGCGTGGCTGGTGAATGACCGTTCTGCATAAAAACAGGTTCCAGGTTCCACCTGCTTGGTGGAAAAACAGCTCACTAGTGACCACTACTGTGGAATTAAACAATCTTTGGGGGGAGAAGTGTCTGAACCTGCTTTATGATTATTGTGCCATGAGTTTGTATTGGTGTTGCTTGGTCTCTCCAATCTAAAGGCCATTGCACCACACCCAAAACACTCCACTCTGTCTTCCATTGGTGGTAGGTGTCTTCTCTGCTTCTGATAACACCTAGCTGGTGTTCTAGTGGTTCATGGGAGTCAAGGTACTGGTCTGTGTGAGTAGGTTTTGTCTAGACCTCATTATTGAGAATGTGTCCTTCCATGCCTGCACTTTGCAGTTCAAAAACGACAGTTGGTGTGTCCAGTAAACAAATCTACTCCCCTCGTTTTGACCTTAACCCATGTGTCGTCAACATACCCGAACCTGGTCCAGTACTTGTATTTCCACTTCTAATGTAATAATATAATAATAATAATACATTTTATTTGTATAGCGCTTTTCAAAATACTCAGACACTTTACAGAAGAGTGAAGTAGAATAAAGCAAGTAAACAGAATAGAAGACACACCAAAATACAACATTGATTGGTTAATACACAGTTAAAACATGAGTAAAAGCGGTCAGATATATATAAAAAAAAAAGTACATGTTGGCTACAACAGTGGAAGGGGTTGGTGCCATCACATATAGCGTCCGCTTACATCAATGTCCTGTCCCGCAAAGATTGTCTCATTCCACAGAAAGAGCGGCCACTAGGAATCTGTTTTGCCACCAGCTACGCCAAACAAAAATAACAACAGTAAACCTGTACAGTATCAGAAAATGGTGGACAATTAGCAAGTCAGGAAATAGCCACTGTGAACTTGTGCTTCTTGGGACTGGGTGCTTTTGAGTGCCGAGACAATCATCATCATAATTTTTTTTTTCATTTTAAGAACATAGCCCGACTCCGTCCATCACTTTCATTCTCTGATCCATGCATTTATCACATACTACAGTATTAATTGTCCCTGTACCCTAGAAACCGCCCATGAATGATACGGGAAAAGGCCCAAATGATACTGTGTCAAAGCCCAGGGCAGTGATACTGATAAAATATAGAGTTTAACCATGTCCAGTATCAGCCCCCGTAGCTGTCCACTCAGAGCGCGCTGCTCTGGTATCGTGCCCGTGAAACAACCAATCAGAGAACAGCACACGAGTGCTTAGTGCCTAGTGCTTCTCCAGTCACCAAAAAACCCAAACTTGATTAATGGAACTTTAATTGTCAGACATTGATAAGATAAGACTGTTGATAAAATATTATTGTTGAAATATTTTAGCAATTGTTGTGTTTACACTGTTTAGATATAATACATGTAATAAACTGAATATTTTCTGGAAACAAAATGGTCTTTTGATTAAATAGTACGTGATAATAAGCTCATGATTAAATAGTATGTGATAATAAGATCATCACATGGTTTGTCTGGTATCAGGCCCAGTATCATGCCCCCGCGTGCCAGTATGAGCCTGACACTTGGGGGCATGATACCTGGCCTGATACCAGACAAACCATGTGATATCCTATAATTATCACATCCAGAATCGACTACTGCATCAGTATTCTTTCCGGTACAACATCCAAAACCCTCAACAAACTACTCCTCACCTCCACCCGCTCCCGTGAACACATCATCCCTGCCCTTAAAAACCTCCACGGGCTTCCCGTCCCCCAACGTATCCATATCAAAGTCCTTCTCATCATCTACAAAGCTCTCCACGATCTGACCCCTCCATACCTCACAGACCTCCTTCATCCACACAATCCCCCACGTCCCCTTCGCTCCTCAGACTCTAACCTCCTGGCACTCCCCTGTAAGACCGAACTCCGAACCTGGGGAGACAGAGCCTTCTCCATCGCTGCCCCATTCACTCCGTGCTTGCCCCGACCATCCCACCTTCAAAACCCACCTGTTTAAATCCATTTTTAATGTCGAACTTTTTATCTTAACTTAACTTTTTTCTAACTTGTTTTAGCTTTGAATGACTATTTGGACATTGTATTTTAATGCATCGTTTACTCTATTTTTATTTATTTTTTCTCTACTGTAAAGCGTCTTTAAGTACTGTACTTTGAGAAAAGCGCTATACAAATAAAATGTATTATTATAATAATCATGGAACCACAAAATAAAACAAGACAGCAACTCTTCTTTAGTGTCTGTAAAATTGAGGTAGCAAATGTTATGTTGGTGTCAATATTTCAGTGTTTTCTTATTGTTGCTTTTTTTCCCAGGCTATAATGACAATGTTTCTTCCCATTGATGTGTCTGCTGTTTTTATCGTCTCCTGTATAGCTGCTCAGCGGCTCTGCCAAGTTTGTTTGTAATGGTCATAAATCATTGCTGCATTGCTACATCAGCTACAGATTCTTGCATTTGACTGTACATAAAGTTTACATCCCTGGGAGCAATAACAAAAACAAAAAAAAACGCGCTCCTTTGGTCTTGGTAACGTCATTACATTCCATACACAAATGGAGGGTGTTGTCATTGTCTGACGCCCTCTTCTCAATCACGCTTTCTTTAGCTTGAGGATTAACTCGGTGCCAGATTGTTTAATGATGCTCACATCCAAGCCAAGTCTGAGGAAACGTAATTTCAAGGAAGTACATGCAGGTGTGTGGGAAATGGAGCCATGGCACCGAGGGTCTGCCCAACTGATTTTCCATCATGGCACATCCTTACCCTTCCAATGCCGACATAAGCAACTAATGCATGTTTAATGAAAAGCATGCATCGCCACAATATATGTTTGTTAATATATATTCTCACAAAAATTTCTATGAATTCCAAAAAGTCCTAAAATTATGCAAATGAAGTTGTAGTTTTACTGAGTAAATGTCAAAATTTGTTCTCATTAAACAACAAGAACAGTCACTCATAACAGGCATACGTTTGGGTTCATATTAGATTCCCATAGGATTACACTTTTTTTTCCCACACATTAAAATTTTATTCCGGTCATTTTGTAAAAATCATTCTATTCTTTCAAAAATATGTAAAATTGGGGGAATTTTGTAATTTTTTAAAATATGTTTTATTTAAATGTTAATATGTTTTGTTTGTAAAATAAACTCCTCATGTAAAAGTACAGTACTTTTAGAATTTAGCTAAAATATATTCCATAATAAATATTCTTGGAAAATTACAGCATTATTTTAGTAATATGACACTTTTTTTGACTTTACTTCTCCTACAGGATCGGGCAGCGAGCATCGATGGGAACAGGCCTAAGGAAAATGTAATAAATCTGAAAAAATATATAATGAAAATCAATGTATCACACAAATTAGTATGTGTCGTTTATTAGACTAGATCTAGTATGAACAGCAAATATATTTTTATTTTACATTGATACATAAGGCAAATATTTGTTTTTCAAGCACAATTAACAGTGATTTTGAAATAAAACATCTAAACATGTCAAAAAGCGGACACAATCCACAACGTAAATATCTGATGAAGCCAGCGGGAATGAACATGGCCAATAGGTAGTTTCATTTGTGTCATTCACAGACAAAAATGTGCATTTTCATGACCTTTTGCTGGTGTTCCATGATCAGAAGCCCCTGTAGCTGGACAGCTCCCATTCTGAGTGATGGGAGAACGCACTGTGTCCCACGCTTAAAAAAAAAAAGTCTTTACAGTAAAGAGGCCACAGCCCTGTAAAACCAGAAGAATAAATTATAATTATTATGTATTATGTATTTAGAGGTGTTTGTAAATGATTTGAGGTGCCTTACTGAAAGATGGAGGCGGAAAGCTCATCAACAAGACCTCCTGAAATGAACAACACATTATTGTTAGGATAAAAAAAAACAAAAGACCAATATTTAGATACATAGATAGACCGACCGACTGATAAAAGCAATTTTACAAATATTTGTACAAATCTGAATAGGCCTACGTGATTACAGTCTCCTTTTTTATTCCCACTCTCCTATTAAAAAAATAAAACTAAACATTTTACAGCAAACTACCACCCGGCCTGCTTTAAAACCTTTCTAAGTGTTGAGCTCCGGGCCAATACCAGCCTATGAATGTCATCAGACTGGTCCGTGAGTTCATAAAAACTAGCAAACATATTTGCAGTAGTTTCCCGAAAACACCAGCGCACTCTTGTCGTAAACAGTGGAACCTCAGGTATCTCTGCCCTCGTTCATCATTTTTCAAACGCTGACGTTGCCACAGTTTTGCCTCTTGGCATGCATTCTTCAGTTAGCGTACAATATGGCACTGATGTCGTTGTCGTGTTACTAAGATTATGAAGGTAAAAGTAACCTTTAATGTTCATTTATCCCTCACATCATTTAGGTCTATTACTCTTATATCTCTATTATCTATTACTCTTACGTCTACTCCTTATTTCTAAAATCACAAATACTTAAACTTACTATGGTACCCATTATGTCATTGTATGGTCATATCACCTCGTACTTCGGTACGTGACAAAAATTAAATTAAATTAAAATGCATTAAATTAAATTAATTACTTAATTAATTAAATAATTAATTAATAAAACATTAATTAACTAAAATTACAAATACAATTAAAATTGAAAAAAATAAATTAATAAAAAAAACTTAAACTATATTAGGAAAGCAGGAAGTGAACAAATGTAACAGTTACTGATTGTCATGATGTGCTATATATATATATCACTATATTGACACTTACTATGGTACCCATTATGTCATTGGATGCTCATATCACCTCGTACGTCGGTATGTGACAAAAATAAAATGAAATAAAATATTAAAATGTATTTAATTAAATCAATTACTTAATTAACTAAATGATTAATTAATTAAATATTAAATATTTAATTAAAATTATAAATAAAATTAAAATTGAAAAAAAAATAATTAATAAAAAAACCTTTAACTATATTAGGAAAGCAGGAAGTGAACAAATGTAACAGTTACTGATTGTAAAAGTACCAGATGGAGGGGTAGGATTTAATAAGCTTTGCTTCTTCCTACTCCTTTTGGACATGTGGAACTGTGAACTGATTATGGGATGCATTCAATTGTAATCTGATGCATGTTCAAATGAAATAAAACCATTACCTATTTATATGCATTGTTGCAAACTATATTTCAAAAATCCTGATGAATCATGTACCTGGTGTGCAAATGGTGTCACACAGTATCGGGCAAAGGTAGCACTGGGAGCATTCCTGCATGGAAGACAGGAAGTCATTATGCATGTACTGTACATATAGTGTCAAACACTCCCGTTAGTATAAGGAAGAGAAGACGCATACTTGACAGCCTTCACAGTGAGACGACTCATCGTCCTCCTCGCATGGACACTTGTCACACTCGCTGGCACAGTGCTACACACAACAAGAAGAGGTCGCCCTTTTTTTGCGGACGTCTGATTGAAATGATTCGGAATGTTTGTATACCTTGCAGATGGAGCAAACATTGCACAAAGAGCCTGAATGGAAGTGCCGTGTGTCGGTTTCTGCCAAGTCGTCGTCTTTATCTGTTAGAACATCAGCAGAATCATGAGGGAACCATCTTGATTGATGAATAGCAACACTACAAATGGTTGGGATGTAAGACGGTCAACTAAATTATACCGTTTATCGTTTAGTATATCGTTTTTAGATAATCCGCTCCTGGCAGAGGGCTGCACGGTGGTCTAGTGGTTAGCGCGCAGACCTCACAGCTAGGAGACCTGGGTTCAATTCCACCCTCAGCCATCTCTGTGTGGAGTTTGCATGTTCTCCCCGTGCATGCGTGGGTTTTCTCCGGGTACTCCGGTTTCCTCCCACATTCCAAAAACATGCTAGGTTAATTGGCGACTCCAAATTGTCCATAGGTATGAATGTGAGTGTGAATGGTTGTTTGTCTATATGTGCCCTGTGATTGGCTGGCGACCAGTCCAGGGTGTACCCCGCCTCTTGCCCGAAGACAGCTGGGATAGGCTCCAGCACCCCCACGACCCTCGTGAGGATAAGCGGTAGACAATGAATGACTAATAAGCCTTACTAGAATTGGCACACTTTTACATATTACTTAACCATATCATGACTTTATAAGCCCTTTATAAACCATTTATTACTAAAAGTGACTTTTTAAATGGAAGGGTCGAAATGGAAACAAGCATGTTCACCTTCATCATTCTCCTCTTCCTCCTCAGTCTTGTCAGGGACCTGCTCTTCATCCATATCATCCTCATCAGCTTGCTCCTCCTCCACTGATTCTGCTTCATCCTCAACATCTTGCATCAGTTCCTCTACTGATTCTGCCTCCTCCTCTTCCTCAGCCACCGACTTATTGGCATCTTCTTCAGGTTCCTCACTCTCAGTCTCATCGGCCTCTTTGTCAGACTCCCCATCTTCAGTGGGGTCTTCTTCTACAGTCTCCTTTTCCACAGTACTTTCCTCCTCCTCCTCCTCCTCAATCTCTTCATTACTTTCAGCCCCATCATCTGATTCTTCCTCTGCTACCCCTTCCTCCTCCTTCTCCTTCTCTTCCCCAGCACCATCCCCATCTTCATCTGCAAACAGGTCAACACTCCTGTCGTTTTCCAAGCGATCCTGAGCCCCCGCCATACCAGACAGCTGCGTTGGTGACGGGCAAAGCAGTAACATCAGAACAAGACCCGCCACCCAGATTTTTACAAGTACCATCTTTTGACTTCAGACCGGGAGGAGGAAATTTGGGGTATAATAGGAGCAGGAGGTGAAGCTGTCAGAGGACTCCCGAGTCAGCTATGAGCCGGAGGACACACACGAGTTGGTGAGTGAGTGATTGACAGCGGCACATGTCGGGAAGAATGCTACTGTTGCTTTTAGCCTGTTTGGCTAAGGGAGGGTGCTTCTGGGGCAGCTTTAGCAGGCTTAAATGGTAGAGACAACATAGGGTCAGGTTGCAATATGATTTTTTTTTTTTAAATCACAGAACTTGAGGTTGAACCCAATCGAAACTTTTCATAACATTTGGTACACCTGCAACCATAACATCCACTGTTTAAAACTGAGCACTGTTGTCGCTGGAAAGGCAGAATTTATTATAGAAGTGGTGTAAGAGCCATAAGGTATCAGTTGGGGGTCCATATATGGTCCAGTTTTCCTGGTCGCTGTTACTAAACCCCAATGCACTGCAATGGACAACGCTCCAACAGTTAACATTTGCGATGGTGCGGCTGACAGGTGGCCCGGTTGTCTATTTACGGTAAAGACTCCTTCAAGAGGAACGCTCTGGTGCTACGACCTTCACAAGAGCCGTGACTAACCTGCCCACATGCCTGGGAAGCACCTTCACACCCTGTCACGCGACACTACATCCAACAACACGGATCGGCCGTAACATTAGGTATACCTTCTGTCTACTAAAATGTCCACCTTGCATTAAATGAGACAGCTATAAATTGTACATATTTTATTAAAACAAATATTTGCACTTTAGAGTTGCAAAAGTGTGCATCCATCAAAAATATTTTGCATTAAAACAAACAACTCCAGTGATCATGCATACATTTAGCCCCCACCCCTTGTGTCAAACCACATTTTAAGTGTTAAATATAGACGATATGCAGTGGAAAAATATAAATACAACATGAAAAAGGACCTTTAAAAAGCATCTAGATGTACTCAACACTGTAACAATGTAACAGCTACTTTGGAATCCAGTCATAATATGGCAAGCGGTTGGCATGGCAACAGCTGAGGTTATAAAACTGAAGACTTTTAGCCCTCACCAAAGGTTGCAGCATCAAGAGCTAGAACAAGGAGATGGGAACGCATCTGGAAAAATAAATACATGAATAAATAAAAAAGTAAGTGAGGTATAGAGTACGAGTTGAAACATTTTAGGTTGGTACCTTTCAAAATGGGGGGCGGCCGAGGAGGTTTGAAGGAGCTACCTTGTGCCAAAGTATCCACAATCCAGCTCAGAGCGTTGGCGCAATATTCCATCTGTGATGTGAATTGACACAAGAGTGTAACGTAAGAGGAGTTCATTCAATTTAGTGTAGGGGTGTCCTGATCCCTTATTGATATCAAACATGGGTCCAATATCAGCAAAAAGAAAAATTAATTCTATTGGTCTGCATCTAAAATCTCAGATACAAGCAGTCCATTCCAGACTCTGCTCTGTTACGTCTATAAATCAGTAAGACAGGTTAGGCTGAATAAATTCACGAATGAGAATCCATTGAAATGATGCTGGTAACAATAAAGATTAGGAAGCTGCACATTTCTATGTGGCACAAACCTCCGTAGAGGAACAAAAGTATGAAACTCTCTGCTACATGATCACAACATAAATCAAAAATGACGATATGTATTAAAGGAAGACACCTTACTCCCCGCTAGCCCCCCCGGAACAATTACAGGTAAGTTGAATAGACATGCCACGGCGGTTTTCATTGTAAATTTATGGAACATTGTCTTTATCATGGGGCTTATCACAGTGGACGAGTGTGCAGACCTAACAGCTAATAGACCTGAGTTCAATCCCACCCTCAGCTATCATCTCTGTGTGGAGTTTGCATGTTCTCCCCGTGCATGCGTGGGTTTTCTCCGGGTACTCCGGTTTCCTCCCACATTCCAAAAACATGCTAGGTTAATTGGCGACTCCAAATTGTCCATAGGTATGAATGTGAGTGTGAATGGTTGTTTGTCTATATGTGCCCTGTGATTGGCTGTGTGGCCAACAGTCCAGGGTGTACCCCGCCTCTTACCCGAAGACAGCTGGGATAGGCTCCAGCACCCCGCAACCCACGTGAGGATAAGCGGTAGAAAATGAATGAATGAATTATGCAGAGTTTACTTTTTAAACGATATTCCTACAATAATGTGTATCCTTAGAGCCCGTTTACAAGCACCAACTGAGAAAACAATTGTAAAACATCAGGCTTCGCTACACATCCTAAAGTAAAGCTCTGCCGACTATGTGTCAGTCAGCTATTTTTATTATTTTTCTTCAACGAACAGGCAAACCTAGCATGATGTTGCTGTTACAATGCGAATGTAATGTAAGCGTTTGTGTAAATAACTATAGTTGCAATAACTAAAAAGAGGGCTAAATGGCGGGTGAGTGGTTAGCGCGCAGACCTCACAGCTAGGAGACTCGAGTTCAATTCCACCCTCTGCCATGTCAGTGTGGAGTTTGCATGTTCTCCCCGTGCATGCGTGGGTTTTCTCCGGGTACTCCGGTTTCCTCCCACATTCCAAAAACATGCTAGGTTAATTGGTGACTCCAAATTGTCCATAGGTATGAATGTGAGTGTGAATGGTTGTTTGTCTATATGTGCCCTGTGATTGGCTGGCTGGCCACCAGTCCAGGGTGTACCCCGCCTCTCGCCCGAAGACAGCTGGGATAAGATAAACGATAGAAAATTAATGAATGTCTTTATCATGGCTGCACGAATGGTTAACGTGCAGGCCACACAGCTATGAGACCCGGGTTCGATTCCTTGTTATTTTCCAGTGGTATCACAATAAAAGAAGCATAATGTAGGGATGTTCGATATTAGATTTTTAGCTGAAAACAGATATTGTCTAACTCTCAATTTCCGATAACTTGTGGTGATACAGCATATTTTTAATATCGGTTTTTATAATTAGATGCAGATATCGACCGATATCACATTTTTATGCTGATATCGGTCAATAATAATTGGACATCCCTAATAAGGTGCTCATTCATGACATGAGATGTGACCTGACATTAGGAAAAAGCTGCTGCCTATAAATTGGTATTGGCAACGAAGTTCTGTACAATGTGGGAACGCTATATCGGAAAGAAAGCCAATATCGAGCATCTCGCGAGTAAAAGTAATACCTCAGTCTCCAGAGTCCTCAGCCTGTGGTCAAAGTCTCTGCTTTCAGTCAAGTGTTTCATCACCCCATCAACTCTAGAATGCATGAACCAACCACAACATTAGGTACACGTGTACATATTAAAACTACATTACAGAAGGCGTGTCCGAGTGTTCTCACTTGGCAGACATGCGCTTCAGCCTCTCGGAGTCGCTGCTCTTCTGGATCTTGCTCTGAGCTGTGAGGAAGTCCTCCTTCTGAATGGTTTCCCACGTCATGAGCCGATTGGCTGCCTTGCCTTTTAACTGTAAAACTAGTGAGACACCATTTTTTATTTTAATTATTCACCATTGTCATATTTTTCTGTTTTATTATAACCCCGTGTGAAGACTGACCAAAGTGGTGGATCTTCACTGAGGGCACCTTGCGGATGTTCCTCTTGATAAAGAGGTTGATGTGAGAGAGGATGATGAAGGGCGGTGCTAGCGAAGGACGGGAGTGATACTGAACAATGAGGTTGTATCGCTGGAACTTCCAGTATATGTCGCTGTTGGCCTGCACCTCGGAGAAGGTGTAGCTGCACAGACAAAACACAGCAGTCACGGTCAAAGAAAATATCATAATAATAATAATAAACTTTGGTGCTGCTGTTTACCTAAACATGGCGATGAGAAGGTTGATGAGCAGGATGTTGGTGACCAGCAGGTATATAACCAGCAGGATTACCACCAGCCAGTTACTGTACATAACCCGACACGGCTCTGCACCTTCTTCAATCAGTGTCACATTGCTGGTGCATGGAACATCCCAGTCCTTTCCCACTGGGAATAACACGGACAAAGGTTGTTAATCTACAGTATATTTTGTTCCTGCATCAAATTCAAATAGAACATGTTTCATAATCCATACATAATGTTTCACAGATTAAATATAACTGGTCCAAGGGTCAGCTGGGATAGGATCCAGCATTAACATTAGTTTTAGCATCTTTCGTTCAAGAAATTGGGTCACTCCTGCTGTAATTTAATTAAGCCGCCCTTCATAAAATGTATAAATATAACCATTACCCCCCCTTAAGTAAATAATGAGCATTGTAATAATCTGCAGTCCAATACCATCCATTTCCTCGACGGGAATCTGTCCAAAAATGTGCAAGTACGGCCTGTAGAAAACCCGGCGGAAGATGCGATCGAGTTGTGGGTCGTAGGAGTATATCAAAGCCTGATTGGCCACTCCGTATGCCATTAGCCACACCCCCAGGAAGAAGAGGAAGAAGAAGACATCCTTCATCTGAAAACAACATTATTATTATTAGTAGTATTATTCATTCATTCATTTATTCATTCTTTACCGCTTATCCTCACGAGGGTCGTGGGGGTGCTGGAGCCTATCCCAGCAGTCTTCGGGCGAGAGGCAGGGTACAGCCTGGACTGGTGGCCAGCCAATCACAGGGCACATATAGACAAACAACCATTCACACTCACATTCTTACAGATGGACAATTTGGAGTGGCCAATTAACCTAGCATGTTTTTGGAATGTGGGAGGAAACCGGAGTACCCGGAGAAAACCCACGCATGCACGGGGAGAACATGCAAACTCCACACAGAGATGGCTGAGATTGGAATTGAACCCTGGTCTCCTAGCTGTGAGGTCTGCGTGCTAACCACTCATCCACCGTGCAGCCCCAAACACTAATCATTCATTCATTCATTTTCTACCGCTTATCCTCACGAGGGTTGCGGGGGGTGCTGGAGCCTATCCCAGCTGTCTTCAGGCGAGAGGCGGGGTACACCCTGGACTGGTGGCCAGCCAATCACAGGGCACATATAGACAAACAACCATTCACACTCACATTCATACCTATGGACAATTTGGAGTCGCCAATTAACCTAGCATGTTTTAGGAATGTGGGAGGAAACCGGAGTACCCGGAGAAAACCCACGCATGCACGGGGAGAACATGCAAACTCCACACAGAGATGGCTGAGGGTGGAATTGAACCCTGGTCTCCTAGCTGTGAGGTCTACGCGCTAACCACTTGCCCACCGTGCAGCCTATTATTATTCATTCATTCATTCATTTTCTACCGCTTATCCTCACAAGGGTCTTATTATTATTATAACATACTCAGAACTACTGATGTGTCACTTCCTCTTACCATCTTTCCAACGATGATGATTTTTGGTCCCAGCTGTTTATGAATGGCAAAGATGTGAATGAGTCGAAGGGTGAAGACCATGTAGTCCACACACAGAGCATCCCGGCCAAATTCATAGGACCAGTTGAACATCCTGCAACAGATGAACATCCACTCTACATTTTACAGCAATGACGCCTCCTAATGGCTTTAGTGCTTCTTTACAGAGTATCATTAAGGACAGGTAGTGTACACAGTAGACATATTGACACGGCAGGATGGTGATCATGATAATGTCGCATGTATATTTTTGTATAATCCTATTGTTTACAGCTACTCAACTGGAATCATCTGACATGTTTGCATTTGCCCTTCAGAAAAACATCACAAGCATACAGTAGCCTGTCAGACAGGTATGCAGGTGCATTGCCAAGTATGAGAAGAGGCGAGCCAAAAATGTGTGAGGCCGACACAAATGGAGGGAAATTAACTAGGGCAGACGCACAGATGAAGTAATTCATGCACCTGTATACTTGTGTGACAGCCGCCTGTACGTGATGTTTTTCAGAAGTGCAACCATGCAGAAACATGGTGGCCTGCCAGATTATTCCAGTTGAGTAGCTGGGAAACAATAAGACTACAAAAAATACATGTCAACAAAGCAACAAAAGCTAAATTTGTTCTCAATCAGAAATCACTCCACACTCTTGATTACTCTCTGATTCTACCATATCTTACTTATTGTGTTGAAATATGGGCTAATAACTATAAAAGCAATCTTCACTCGCTAAATGTACTGCAAAAAAGGTCAGTAAGGATAATTCATAATGTCGCCTACAGAGAACATACTAACTCCTTATTTCAAAAAATCACAAATACTTCAACTTACTGATATAGTTCATCTTCAAACAGCTAAAATAAGGCATAAGGCTAAAAATAACCAATTAGCTAAAAATGTCATCCAATACTTCTCTACAAGAGAGGAGAAATATGATCTCAGGGAAGAAGTAAATTTGAAACACTTCTATGCTAGGACTACGTTAAAAAGCCATAGCATTTCAGTATGTGGAATCAAACTATGGAATGGATTGAGTAAGACCCTCAAACAATGCACAACGATGAGCCAATTCAAGAAACAATACAAGCAGTTGATGTTTGCTAAATACAAGGATGAAGAGTCTTGAACCAGTCATGATGTGCTATATATATATCACTATATTGACACTTACTATGGTACCCATTATGTCATTGGATGCTCATATCACCTCGTACTTTGGTACGTGACAAAAATAAAATAAAATTGTATTGTATTAAAAAAAATTAATTATATTAGAAAGGCAAGAAGTGAACAAATGTAACATTGTCATGCAAATGTAATGTTACTGGTACTGAAAAGTACCAGAAGGAGCTATATATATATATATATATATATATATATATATATATCACTATATTGACAGTTACTATGGTACCCATTATGTCATTGGATGGTCATATCATCGTACTTCAATACGTGACAAGAAAAGTAAAAAAATATAAAAAAAGAAAAACAAACGAAAAAAAACTTAAACTATATTAGGAAAGCAGGAAGTGAACAAATGTAACAGTTACTGATTGTAAAAGTACCAGATGGAGGGGTAGGATTTAATAAGTTTTGCTTCTTCCTACTCCTTTTGGACATGTGGAACTGTGAACTGATTATGGGATGCATTGAATTGTAATCCGATGCATGTTCAAATGAAATAAAACCATTACCATGTCACATGATCATGATCACCTCCTGCCGTGTTAATGTCCACTGTGTACACTCATCTCTGAAACACCCACGATTTCAGCAAATAACTGCAGTTTTGCATTTTGAACCGAGTTGGCACCAATGTAACGTACTTTACCTGCACACAAGTCCAATGATGAAGAGGATGATGGCGGTGAGGTCACACTTGTTCCACACATCTTGAATGTACACCCTGACCCTCTGCCGCAAAGTCATCGTGCCTAAGAAGAAGGTCTTGGAGAAGCAAAATAAAAACAAAATAAAATACAAATCAATGCGTGCAAAGGAATCCGCTCTCCTCGCTTACCTCCCGGATCTCCTCGCACACGATGGTGAACACCCAGAAGTACAGCACTAGCTCCGTTATGGCAGGACCGGCAGGAGGCGGTGGCTTGAAATCCACCAGCAGCACGTAAGCAAAGAGCAGTAGGAAGAGGAAGTACATGAGGACGTTGCCCAAAAAGGACGTGACGGGCGCAAACCAGAACTGACGCCATCTTGACACAATGAACGGCCGCTCGGGAGGTCTCGGTGTGTGAGGTATGCCTGCGGGAAGAGAGACGGACACGTGATTGGCTCAGCGCTCAGTCAGGAGTGCGAGGTGGTGACCTACCTTTGATGGTCGCCGTCCTGGGAGTGTATCCTCCTTGTGCATCTGCTTCACTGGTGCAAACAACATGACTTCAGTCAAAGCCATGAAAATTAATATGATGAATGGCGAGCATGTGATTACATGTGTTTAATGTCGGAGAATGAGAAGATGGTGGTGCCGTAGAGGCTGTCATTGTCCCGACCTACACCGTCCTCGCTCGGCTTCCCGTCGTCCCCCTTCTGGTGGTCCTCTTGTTTCCTGCAAGGTAGTATAAATAAAAGAAATTAAAATAAATCAATAAAAGTAGGCTATGAGCTTTTTCCCTGTGTGATTACCTGAAGGAGATCAAGTTGGTGTAGCAGAGAATGGGGCAGAAAAAGGTGAGCATGAGTTTCCACACCTCTGTGTTCCTCTTCATGTCGCCCCACCAGATCTGGGACAACAGAGACTGTATGGGATAAAAAAAAAAGACTGCATTCACTCCACGGCATCATCTATACTTATTTGAGGGTGAGCTAAGGGACCACAGGAAACCACCTGCACTCCATCGTGGCTGAAGAAAAGCCGAGCGTCTGCACCCATTCCCATCTGGAGGCAGGTGGTGCCGCCCCAGACTGGGGATTTGCGGATCAAAAGGGTAAAGGAACGACTCTCATTGCTGCGGTAACAAGAGCTGAAGACATCTGAAATGTACAGAAACTACATTAAACAGAGAAATCACATTTTGGCAACCATTTTTTTTTCAGTATGTGGAATCAAACTATGGAATGGATTGAGTAAGACCCTCAAACAATGCACAACGATGAGCCAATTCAAGAAACAATACAAGCAGTTGATGTTTGCTAAATACAAGGATGAAGAGTCTTGAACCAGTCATGATGTGCTATATATATATATCACTATATTGACACTTACTATGGTACCCATTATGTCATTGGATGCTCATATCACCTCGTACTTCGGTACGTGACAAAAAATAAAATAAAAAATAATAATTAAAAAAACTTATATTAGGAAAGCAGGAAGTGAACAAATGTAACAGTTACTGATTGTAAAAGTACCAGATGGAGGGGTAGGATTTAATAAGCTTTGCTTCTTCCTACTCCTTTTGGACATGTGGAACTGTGAACTGATTATGGGATGCATTCAATTGTAATCTGATGCATGTTCAAATGAAATAAAACCATTACCATTTTTACTGCTAGTGAAAATAGAGTACAAGCTGTACACTGACGACCCTGAAGTATATCCAAGTAAATCTGAATTTCTATAGTATTGTCCATTGAGAGGGCTGCACAGCGGAAGAGTGGTTAGCGCGCAGGCCTCACAGCTAGGAGACCCAAGTTCAATTCCACCCTCGGCCATCTCTGTGTGGAGTTTGCATGTTCTTCCCGTGCATGTGTGGGTTTTCTCCGGGTACTCCGGTTTCCTCCCACATTCCAAAAACATGCTAGGTTAATTAGCGACTCCAAATTGTCCATAGGTATGAATGTGAGTGTGAATGGTTGTTGTCTATATGTGCCCTGTGATTGGCTGGTGACCAGTCCAGTGTGTACCCCACTTCTCCCCCGAAGCCAGCTGGGATAGGCTCCAGCACCCACACGACCCTCGTGAGAATAAGCGGTAGAAAATGAATGAATGAATGAATGAATGAGAAGATATAAAGTGTGTATGGTGTACTCACTTTTGTGAAATCTGAATGAGTCTTACCATGTGCCAGGTTCTCAAATTTCTGGGCCAACTCTTTCATGGAGAGTTTGGTTTCAGTTTCAACTTCTAGTTTGGAAAGTTCCCTTAGCATCTTGCACCCACTCAGAGCACTCAAAACAGACTCCCCTGCCTTGAAAGTACAAGAAGAACTCATGTTTAGTATTTTGCAAGTAATCACATCATTTATTTCTGCTAGTATGAGCAGATACCATCTCCCAGAAGAAGGTGGCCATCTCACTGCGGTTCTGGAGGATGGCCCAGATGAAGAGTGAAGCCCAGGGAAAGAGGCAGCGCCTCTCCCGATATAAGCAGTCTCCACGCAACAGCTTACTGGCACGCTTTTGGGGGGGGGGGGGTAGTTGATCACCATTCAGGATAATGCAGTGCAACACATAACAGGAAGCTTAACAATACCCGCATTGCCCTCCTCTTGGATAAGATCTGCTCCAAGTCCAAGGCATCATAGTAGAAAGGCTGGCAGATATCCCCCATTAACAGCTCAAGCACTCTTGAGACCTTCAGGGAAAAGAATACGAATAAATCATGAAAAAATGACAGTAGGAACACATCGAAAGGTATCCAGAAGTTGTATGAACACCTCAAAAAGGCTAAGCTCAGTCGCTGGTCCACTGTGGATGCTCTCAGCTGCGACTTTGTGAGGAGAATCCTGTGAGTGCGGTGTACCGAGTCTCTCCACCAGGCGGCGCTGGAGGAGCTGGTAGAGAAGCGTCCCATCAGCCACTGATCTGTAGAGGCTTTCCAGCCTTCCGTAGGTCAGGTAGTCCAGGATGTTGAGGCCATTCTCGGTGAAGAGGCGCACAAATTGAGGCTTGTCGTTGATCAGGGCATCTGTCATGGAGTCCTCCAAGTCGTCATACTGTTTATATACCAACAATCATATCAATTAATCATAACTTAAGTATTCATCTCTTGCTTGTGTTTCTTTTCCCCGCACCCTCCACTGGATGTCTCCATTGAAGAGTTCACTTTTGGCGATGTCCACCCTGTTCCATGTGACTGCGAGCTTCAGCTCTTCATTGTACGGGCTGTGGTCCACGGAGGCGCGCTGCTTAGTTGCTGCGAAGACACACACACACACACACACACACACACACACACGCCAATAGGTTGAACATGGCAATGTTCTTAAGAGTGGATTTAATGTATAATACCTCCCACTAGAGCTTTGAGCAGGACTGTGTCAAAATCATTGGGGCCTTCCTGCTCTCCATGGTAGATGGTGATCAGGTCTTTGTTGTTGTAGATGCTCAGAGCCTGCGGAGGGCAAAGGGTATCAATAAAATAAAAATAAAGTATAATCTGGATTAATTTTGGTACAGTACAGAATTGTTTTTTTCTACATGTAACGTGTTAAAAAAACAACAACTCAGTTTTGTACTGCATTACTTATGGTACCCTGACTAACCAGGTGTGATGTGTGATGAGACTTTCAGGTAAAATGAAAGGAAAGGTATACAAAACTGTGGTGAGACCAGCCATGTTGTTTGGTCTAGAGACAGTGCCACTGAGGAAAAGACAGGAAGCAGAACTGGGAGGTAGCAGAGATGAGGATGCTGAGGTTCTCATTGGGAGTGACCAGGATGGATAGGATCGGGAATGAGTACATCAGAGTGACATTTCATGTTAGCTGGAGGTAGCAGAGATGAGGATGCTGAGGTTCTCATTGGGAGTGACCAGGATGGATAGGATCAGGAATGAGTACATCAGAGGGACATTTCATGTTAGCTGGAGGGAGCAGAGATGAGGATGCTGAGGTTCTCATTGGGAGTGACCAGGATGGATAGGATCCGGAATGAGTACATCAGAGTGACATTTCATGTTAGCTGGAGGTAGCAGAGATGAGGATGCTGAGGTTCTCACTGGGAGTGACCATGATGGATAGGATCAGGAATGAGTACATCAGAGGGACATTTCATGTTCGCTGGAGGGAGCAGAGATGAGAATGCTGAGGTTCTCATTGGGAGTGACCATGATGGATAGGATCGGGAATGAGTACATCAGAGGGACATTACATGTTAGAGGCCTTTGAGATAAAGTCAGAGAGGCCAGACTGAGATGTTTCGGACATGTCCAGAGGAGAGATAGTAAGTATATTGGTATGAGTAATTATATATTATAATTATATTGGTAATATATTGGTATGCTGCCATGTATGAGGCGTAGAACATGAGGGTAGTTGTAGTTGGTGTGAGAGAGACAGATGCAGAAAACAGAGTTGGGTGGAATTTGGTGCCCCCTGAAGGGAAAAGCTCAAAGAAAAAAAGAAGAAGAAGCCAAAACCCGATGAGCAAGAGGCCTTTGGGACTTCGGATCCAAATGGACTTTCACTTGTATAGCGCTGTTGTGCCCTCAAAGTACTGGAAGCGTGTTGACACTGCTATCACATATTATTTTCAATACAACTGTATGTTAACTCATTTGATCCATCTCAGGGTTTAATAACAATGATACGTGTTATTTAAATGTATTTTACGCCCATTGTTATTGTTAAAAAGCGGTGTCATGTGAACATACTGATCTTTAAAGTGTCAAAAAATATTTTTTTCATATATATATGTATACAGCAGTAGTGTCAAAACACTGACTTATTTACTTAAATGTAACATGTAACAGTGAATTTCAGCTAAAATGAAAGGAAAGGTATACAAAATTGTGGTGAGACCAGCCATGTTGTTTGGTCTAGAGACAGTGGAGGTAGCAGAGATGAGGATGCTGAGGTTCTCATTGGGAGTGACCAGGATAGATAGGATCAGGAAGGAGTACATCAGAGGGACATTACGTGTTCGAGGCCTTGGAGATAAAGTCAGAGAGGCCAAACTGAGATGGTTGGGACATGTCCAGAGGAGAGATGGTGAATATATTGGTAGGAGGCGTAGAACATGAGTAGGGGTGTAAGAAAATATCGTTTCTGCGATATATTGCGATACTTGGTTCCACGATACTGTATCGATATTAAAAAGTATGATATGGATATTTTAGGCGTTTATCATTGACTGTATATGGTATTTATTCAAGTACAGACACGGCAAAGGTTCATTATGATTTGAATTTAAACCTCCGATCGTTAGGTGGCAGCACTTACTACGTAGTCAATTAGGCAAGGACGTTATCGAGATTGACGAGTGAAACGTCCTCACACATAAACACAGTTCAACATGGCAGAATGCCAGCACATAACAGCGGCCCCTGTGGCGTACAAGGCTGAAGTGTGGACCCATTTTGGATTTCTACACAAAGTAGGGTGTGCAGAAATTGACAAAACCCATGCTGTTTGTAAAATGTGTCGTGTTTCCAGAATAAAATATTCGGGAAACACGACAAATCTGCAAGTCCACTTAGCGAGACACCATGAGGACCTACCAAGCAATGCGAAGGTCCTTTTGTATACTACAAAAGTAGTACTGTGATATTGCAGGTATTTTGTTTTTCAAATTGATATCACTATTTTGTTCAATAATGGTTATTTCAAGCATCCTAAAAGAACTTTTTACTGATGTTAGTTACTTTGTTCCACAAAAATACTGTTCTGATGGTGGATAGGTCAGGGACTGTATACTCTGCATTTTTTCCACAGCTAATAGAATGTGAACATTTGAGCAGAATCTTGAGACATAATTAAATTTATTTGTTTTTTTGGTAAATTTAAAGCTGGATGTTAAAAGCTTTATTTATCCAAATGCTACACTTTAAGTTTCTACAGAGGAAAGTTTGTGATACAGCATAACATACTGTTCTAATGGAATAAAAATGTGTGTTTAGTAAGTGCATATTGCTGGTGTAATTCAGTTTTTTCCAGGAAATAATCTTTAACTACAAGAAAAACAAAAAAAATATCGCCTTGTTAACAGTATCGTGATATATCGTATTGTGAGCCTAGTATCGTGATACGTATCGTATCGCCAGATTCTTGCCAATACACACCCCTAAACATGAGGGTAGTTGTAGTTGGTGTGAGAGAGACAGATGCAGAAGACAGGGTAGGGGGAAGCGATTAATTTTCTGTGTGAATTTGCTGTAATCGAGGTACTCTAATTATTTGAGTGATGGTTGCACCCCTGGAGTACCAACTGCTATGGTATCATACCCAAAGAGTGAAGCAAGACACACTGCGTTTACAAAATAATATGAAGGGTCCCAACAAATGGATGACTACTGTTGTTCTTTTTGGTACTGTTACTACAGTGAATATGGTAAATAAAAAGGGTGGAGAGAGAGAGAGAGAGAGAGAGAGAGAGACTGCTATTGGTGCTTGTTGTTTAATCAGTGAGAGTTGCACAAGAGGAACACAAGCTAAGGGGTCATTGTATCAGGGGACATTTTGCATGAAATGACCTGGCAATGTGCCTTCACTGTTATGAAATATCCTGTATGTACTATGATGGAATTTTAAGCCCAGGGGCATTCAAGAAAGGTCAACCTAGACTTTGTGGTCATGTATTGTATATTATATTAAGACAGGGTATGTGGATTATACCCTTTCTGCCGTGCCCTCCTCCTGTCCTGCCAATCAAAACCCACACAGGCTTATTCCCCTCCCCTTCTTTGCACTTACCCGCTCAACAAGTTTGTCTGTCTCTACTTCAGAGGGAAAGTATTTCCGAACCCGTTCCGCAACTCTGTCCTTCAGGTCCACGCTGGGACCGGCCTCAGAGTCCCCCTCACCGGAGGTCTGGACGACCGGAGTCGATGACAGGTTTTCAAAGACATCACTCAGGAAGTCAGACATGCCTCCTGAGCCTGCCAGCACCAACCAGGGCATAGAGTTCTTCAGGGACAGATCTACTCTCTGGTGCAAAACAAAGTAGGGAGATTTCTCAAAAGTGATGCAATCATGTTTTGACATTGGAGGCCTTACCTCCAGCAGGCTGGCATCACCTGAAACCAGCATGCATAAAACGGGGATATCGATGCTTCCACTGCCTATAAACACCAAACCATAAGAGAGGAATGCAAGAGTTAAAGCATTTTATGAGTAAAGACGGCTAGACTTTACATGTTGTGGAGCAACGCTTGCTTCGACATGCAAAGGCAGTCATGCAAATACCAAAAGAAGTCCTCGGGCAACCAGTGCAGAAAGCATCAGGCTGCAAGGTGCGTATTTTCTCTTAATGCCGGTTATTCATTCATTCATTTTCTACCACTTTTCCTCACGAGGGTCGCGGGGGGCGCTGGAGCCTATCCCAGCTGTCTTCGGGCGAGAGGCGGGGTACACCCTGGACTGGTGGCCAGCCCATCACAGGGCACATATAGACAAACAACCATTCACACTCACATTCATACCTATGGACAATTTGGAGTTGCATGAACACAGAGATGGCCGAGGATGGACTTGAACTCCGGTCTCCTAGCTGTGAGCCCTGCATGCTAACCACTCGTACACCCTGCAGCTGTTTTGTATACCATAACTACAAAAATATTATATTTATTAATATTGAATCATACTTCATTTCACTTATTGCGGTCGGGTCTGGAACCAATTAATCGTGATAAATGAGGGGCAACTGTTTATTCATGCATTCATTCATTCATTTTCTAACGCTTATTCTCACGAGGGTCCCAGCTGTCTTCGGGGGAGAGGCGGGGTACAACCATTCACACTCACATTCATACCTATGGACAATTTGGAGTCACCAATTAACCTAGCATGTTTTTGGAATGTGGGAGGAAACCGGAGTACCTGGAGAAAACCCACGCATTCACGGGGAGAACATGCAAACTCCACACAGAGATGGCCGAGGGTGGAATTGAACCCTGGTCTCCAAGCTGTGAGGTCTGCACGCTAACCACTCGACCTAATGGCGGTTATATGAGTAATAATAACAGCTGACTGATTGATTGCAAAGTCAAGTCCACAAATGTACAATACGTTCTATTCAAAACAAAAGAAGTTACCCCAAATGCCGGTACGCTGGTGGGAGATGTAGTCCTCCATTTTGGCCCTGAAGCCCGTCTCTCCACCTCTGCGTCCCACACTCCCATCATCCACCAGCAGGAAGGCCTGGTAGTTGTTGTCCAGGCAGCATGAATCCCGAGTTGTGTTATGGACATAATACTTGGCAGGAAAACTGCCCTGCAAGGAGGAAAATCAGGTTGAATATTAAAGTCCTGAGCTATGCTACATGGACAAAAGTAGTGGGAAAACTACAAAAAAAAAAGAGGAGACTAAAACCTGTGCATTGACCAGCTGCTGCCGATTGTGGACGAGCCCCCAGGGAGCGACCCCCAGAGCCACCACCTTGTTGAGGGAGACGGAGGAAGCTGCAGTTGCATGATCCCTCACCGCCTCTCCAACGCAGCGCCCGACCCCTTCTCGGAGACCCGCTGTTAGGATCCAGGCTCCTGGAACACAACAAATAAGTCACTATGCATTCCATGCTGAAAATGATTTAAATCCACAGCAGCCATGTTTGTTGTTCCCAAGTATATCTGAAGCATCCTGAAGGATTGTTATGAACACATAGTGTGAGAGCGTCTTATTATCTTAGCTTTGATCTGAGGCCTTAGAGAGGAAAAGCCGGGAGAAATGACCTCAGATGGTGGGAGAACGCCGTGTGCCACCTGCACTTGGCAAACTAGTCAGGAAGACGAGGCCATTGTCGTTCCAAATTAGGGTCACACCCCCAAGGAGGCCCTCTGTTTAAAATAGCTGTCATTGCACAAGCCACCAAACTTCTGCATGTGGAAAAACACTTTTCACATGATCTTTAACAATATTGTTGAGTTTTTACACATCAATGTAGCAGCGAATGTAGCGCTTGTTTGTGTGTTTACCTGTGCTTTGTGAGGCTTTTACCAGTCCCTGCCTGAGAACCTCACGCACCCATGTTTTCACCTTCGTCCTGCCTTCTCCACCAACTACGGAGACCACCAGGTTAGGTGCAGGCAGACCCCAGTGGGCTGTCATTAATGTGTAGACCATAGACGGGGGTGTGTCCCATGACAGGCGCAAGAACTGTGGAGAGATAAATTACAAATTCATGCTATAGGTAAAAACTAATATTCCAAGTTATGAAGTACTGTATTCCCCGTATATTCTCTCATTGGAGTTGGAGCATTTATTTACCGAAACTACAAAGAGGATGGGTGACGATTGAAAAGAAGCAAGTTCACATATGAACTTTGATCATGATTTGGAGTACATATGTTAATGGTAATGGTTTTATTTCATTTGAACGTGCATCAGATTACAATTGAATGCATCACATAATCAGTTCACAGTTCCACATGTCCAAAAGGAGTCGGAAGAAGCAAAGCTTATTAAATCCTACCCCTCCATCTGGTACTTTTACAATCAGTAACTGTTACATTTGTTCACTTCCTGCTTTCTGAATATAATTAAATTAAATTAAATTAAATTAAATTAAATTAAATTAAATTAAATTAAATTAAATTAAATTAAATTAAATTAAATTAAATTAAATTAAATTAAATTAAATTAAATTAAATTAAATTAAATTAAATTAAATGTTATTCACGGTACCATAGTAAGTGTCAATATAGTGATATATATATAGCACATCATGACTGGTTCAAGAATCCTTGTATTTAGCAAACATCAACTGCTTGTATTGTTTCTTGAATTGGCTCATCGTTGTGCATTGTTTGAGGGTCTTACTCAATCCATTCCATAGTTTGATTCCACATACTGAAATGCTATGGCTTTTTAACGTAGTCCTAGCATATAAGTGTTTCAAATGTACTTCTTCCCTGAGGTCATATTTCTCCTCTCTTGTAGAGAAGTATTGGATGAAATTTTTAGCTAATTGGTTATTTTTAGCCTTATTTTAGCTGTTTGAAGATGAACTATATCAGCAAGTTGAAGTATTTTAGAAATAAGGAGTTAGTATGTTCTCTGTAGGCGGCATTATGAATTATCCTTACTGACCTTTTTTGCAGTACATTTAGTGAGTGAAGATTGCATACATACATAAGAATATCAATAAGGCATAATAATAAGGCAACTAAATGTGTTGCATGCTGACCACTGATGATACTTCAAATGTTACCATCTTGTAAATAAAATACTACATCAGGAGGTTGCCGACAGCCATAGCTTTTAATGTCAATGCATTCTGACCCGACGCTAATTATAGTCCCCGTCAGGTATTTGCTTTTGTAGACCACACACTGGGTGATTACTGGAGACTCGATAATCGAGTTAATTGAACGGGGGCCCTTTGACCTTAAAATGAATTAATCAAAATGACCCACATAGCTGTGTCTCTTGCTGGATCCAGCAAACTGCAACTCTCCAAAGGCATCCGTTGGGCATTCAGAGGAGTGTTGGGCACTATCCCAGTGGTTGACAATGGCAGTGCTGAAATAGTCTCCGAGAGCCACAGAGGCATGGGTATCCCTTGTTCCCCCACACTGACACAGAGCGCCATTACTAAAAAAAATGGAGAAACAATGTCAATGGCACACCACGATGAAACACTGATGTGCTACCAACTTCACAGTACCTGAAAGAATCTTCAACAAAGGTGGAACAAATTCTTTTCTTGAAAATTTTGGGGATCCAGCTCTGTAAAACACGTTCAACACAAACAATTTATCCATTTAAATATCAACTGAATATGTAAACTGTGTATGATGGTGCAAATAAGGCCACAGTGTGTTTAGAATTTTTATGTTGACTTAAGTACATAAAAAATAGCAGTTCTTACACCGGTGAGACATGCAGGGTCTACACCGGACTGTGACTTCTAGCAAGGTGCTGCAATTGGCCCTTGTGTATGTGCAGAGATTGTGAAAGCCTGAGATGTGTGAGTGTTAAAAGCATTCTAAACTGCAAAAGTTATAAACTTTGATAATAATATAATATATAATCAATATATTATCATATTATAAATATATGATAATATTATATTAGAAACATATGATTATATAATATATTATATAATAATATAATAATGTGTCTAGAATATAATTATTATTTTGTTATTTAAGAAAACACAATAAAAACAGCGGCAGAAATGGGCCGCGTTCCAATTCGTTGTTCCAGCTAGTCCATTCAGTAAGAGAATGCCACTACAGCTGGTCTCAAGCTACATGTAACGCGGCCCTCATGATAACCTACTTTTATATCTGACAAACACGGTGACAACTTTTACCACAGTCTCTGAACACTGGACCTTCCTTCATGCATTTAGCATATTAAATGCACGCTTCGTACTATGTTTAAGACAAATGTCAGTTCAAAGTTACCGAAAACAACTTCTGGTATGTGTACATTCCCATTGTTATGTTAGCATGTCAGACTATCAGCGGCTAACTTCCGCACTTTAGTGTTCGATAGTTAGCAAACACAGAGTAGCAACACCAAGCAAGTAAACAGTATAGTGTTCAATAGAGAAAGGTTGGACAAAAGCCGGTGTCTCTTTGCATATATTTACAGCAACACTGGCCACTCTGTCATCAGGAAAAAGCCGAAAGCAACAAACTGTACTTTGTTTGATACGGAGGAATGCTTATCTATCTTGTCCATACGTGTTAACACATTCGCGCACATCCAACACTCGTCACAATGACTTAAGTATGGCGACTCTCATAATAACCTATTGCCTATTCTAAATAATTATACCTTTAATGTCTACTTTCTCACCTGGTCCTTCTCAGATTTGCTGTTTTTGTGTCCAGCGTCTGCTGCGTCTCCGGTGTCTAGCATTTTTTTCCCTCGATTCACAGAATCATGATGCCAGGAAGTACAACCAAGTCATGTTTTTGCCACCCAACCATTATCCACTTTTTCCCCTCTTCACTTTTATCACAGATTTTGTCACTCCAGTCAGCCGATTCGAGGAGAAACAAGGTGCAGAGCAAGCAGAGCACACAGGTGAGGGTGTGGTCTGGAAATAGGCGAATACCTCCTCCATAAATAGGAGTGGTCACTCACAACCACACGAAAGTCACACCTGGATTTTGGGGCAGTTATTTATTACATGACAGTGTTGATGCATCTTAGTATGTTAGCTATGTTGGGACAATACATGGTGAGGTGCAAGAAATAAGATCTTGCACAGGACTAAAAATATCACACGCTCAAGCCTGGATTATATGCAGTCAGGAAAAAAAAAGCGCAACATGCCTCATTCACTATCAACGATGCACCAGAAACACAGGTTTTGTAATTCTGTATTTGTAAAAATTTAATCAGGATTTAAATATATTATTGTAAATACAATTAAATAAGATTGTGTTTCAAAGCAGGATTACAATATTCTTGCAGGGAATAGACATCCGTAACAAGTACCAGTCAATCAGAACACACACAGACCATAATGTCATCTCCTTACAACGTCCATTTTATCTGCCATATCCCTGCGGGTCGTTGGCTTTTTTGGACTCTTCTTTTCCGCTTGTTTTGCTGATGTGGTATAAAGTGTTGGCCAGGATTTGGACCTGGCAGGTGCCCAGTTTGCATCCACGGGGTGCACGCCTGGGACGGAGGTTAACTGCCAAACTGTTGGATGAAATAATGTCAAAAAACACATTGAAACTAGAGTGCATGCTAGTCAACGACCATAATGTGTCCCACCAGACTAACTTTTGGATTTTTTTATGCATTTCAATACAGTGCCAAACAGTTGATAAACAGTCAAAAATGTAATAAGGTGGTAAAAAAAAACTCAATTCCAGTGTGACTATTGTATTTAGTTGCATATTTACAGTACAGTAGTGTGCAAACCGCAACCATTAGCCATGTTTTTAACCACAATATCCAAATCAACAGAACCTGTTGGCTAAAATTCAAGTTTTCCTTACAATTGTCTAATAACTGGAACCAACCAAACGAAATTTCATGGATTGGAGCCCATTTTCTTGCCGCTGCTAACAGCCGTATTTGTAAAAATGTCAATAAAACAACGTTCATGACTTTTACATAGTCCTGTAGTAGTAACAAGTGCACTTATGTACTCTATTACAATGATGTTTATTACCTGCGTTTGACTGCGTTCATGTCTAGATGTTTGGCTTCTGGGCGATAGGGAACAATCTTCAAGAATGGAACGTGCTGCTCCTGTGCGTCCTCTCTCCTTTGTGCCCCCGATGCCTGGACGGTGTTCCTTGCGAGTGAGGTGTCTTTGTCCAACCTGTGGTTTCCCGGAAGAATAAGGTACATATTAGAGCAGAAGTGACTCAGTTCAGTACGCAGGTGAGTGTGTAGTGACCTGGGAGTTGGTCGAAGTGGCGAGGCAGCAGTCAAAGGCACAGTCAGTAGCAAGAGAACAGCTATCTCCATACCGCAGTACCCTGTGGTAGAAGAACCTCGAGTAATGTAATTGCTTAAGAAGTATTTTCCAAAAGCTGGATTTAACTTACCACCAAGAAAATTGGAAAATCCGCCGTTGCTTTTGGAGTGAACCATCAATTCAGAGGTTTTGTTGTTGTCGCTTAGTGACTGTTAAGTCAAAGTCTGTCATGCTTTGCCACTTTGGAACTTTTATAGGTTGACAGGGTGAAGGGGTGTGTCTGGACTGTCGTCATGGTCACTCCGAGCCAACTCCCACGATCGTCATCTGTTCACATTCATGAGTTTTCATGAATAATTTATTGCATGGCTTATTGTAAACAAGCTTTTACTAACAACCAGATCATGTGATGATACTCAAAGTGACCTTGTACCTTGTTTGATGTTTACATTGATTGTAATACCCCCTTTCCTTTGCTCCAACATACACCCCTCACCCCCTCCTTTCCTTTGCTCCACATCCTCCACCATCCCTCTCCTCTCAGTCCACTTGCTGCTGAGCAATTGTTCCAGAAATCCTTCTTTCTTTTCCATCACCTGCAGGAAGCGCCGGCGCGCCCAAAATAACACTGATTCTCCTCCGGGCTTTTCTTTATCGGCCCATTTTTCCTGTGCCTTTTCCCCTTGAGTCACATATGCCGTCACCGTGTTTATTCCTGAAATGTCCTTCGCTCCCACCAATCCACACATACAATGTCTGGTGGAAAACAACCACTTGATCTTGCAACACAAAATACATCAAATATTTATACCAATTTGCTCACAGAAATAAGCATATCCCTCACATTTCATCAACCATTTTATTAGATCTTCTCAAGGGACAATACTTTAGAGCAGGGGTCTCAAACTCAATTTACCTGGGGGCCACTGGAGCTAGGGTCTGGGCGAGGCTGGGCCGCATCAGGTTTTCCAAAAAAAAAAAAAAAACAGAAAAATGAATAAACTTTGCTTTGGTTTCCGATTTTCTACAAGAAAAGCTCTGATAAAACATTCCACTGTTCTCAAATATCTTCATTTTTATTTTTCTACACAAAATAAGATAAAGAATAAAGAAAATCAATCAATCAGTAATAAATAAATATAATAATAATAAAACAGCAAATAATTAAAAATTAAGAAAGCACATATAGTTGGTGGGTAGACAAATTATTTTTTTCAGATTAAAATGAACAAAGCATTATTAGAGCCCTGTAGACATGACAAAACACGACTATAGTCACATTTATACTCTTTTATTTACAACATATTGCGCAACTGCAGGGTCTTGAGACACATGCTAACTCGCAAACTAGAGAGCTAGCGACCTAAACGGTAGCCTTCAAGTTATTTCCTTTAAACTTAAATAGCCAAAAACTTACCACTTCCACACGGATAGGGAGGATAACTATTAATGGTTATTTAACCTATTTTTTTCTGGGTACATGATACCATACAGCATCCATATCAAACTTGCGCAGGCCGCACTAACATTAAACTTTCATATCAAGGCAGGGGCCTTAAACTAGTGTCCTGCGGGCCACATTTGGCCCGCGTGCCGCGTGTTTGAGACCCCTGCTTTAGAGTCATCAATTTGGTTCACGTCTGGAGAAATACTCGGACCCTCCATCACCACCACATTCAGCTACCTCAGTAAGACACTTTTCATCTTGGAGTTGTTTGCCATGTGCCCAAGATTCCCAAAGGAGAGGATCATGTTTGTTTCACAATGTCACAGTACTACTGATGGGACTGGTTTCCATTTTATCCGATAACAGTGCCAAATTGAGACTTTTTAAAACTGTGCCTGTGCTTAACATGTGCCCAAACATGTTGGAATTCACATTTCCCCTGATCTCAGGCAAGAACTACATTTGAAACACTTCTATGCTAGGACTACGTTAAAAAGCCATAGCATTTCAGTATGTGGAATCAAACTATGGAATGGATTGAGTAAGACCCTCAAACAATGCACAACGATGAGCCAATTCAAGAAACAATACAAGCAGTTGATGTTTGCTAAATACAAGGATGAAGAGTCTTGAACCAGTCATGATGTGCTATATATATATCACTATATTGACACTTACTATGGTACCCATTATGTCATTGGATGGTCATATCACCTCGTACTTCGGTACGTGACAAAAATAAAATGAAAAACATTAAAAAAAACTTAAATTATATTAGGAAAGCAGGAAGTGAACAAATGTAACAGTTACTGATTGTAAAAGTACCAGATGGAGGGGTAGGATTTAATAAGCTTTGTTTCTTCCTACTCCTTTTGGACATGTGGAACTGTGAACTGATTATGTGATGCATTCAATTGTAATCTGATGCATGTTCAAATGAAATAAAACCATTACCATTACATTTCTCACCATGAACCGCAGCTCTGCACTTACGGCATCACTCATGCAGCCCCAGACCGTGACAGCTATCACGTTTGACTGTAAAAACAACAATAGCTGAATGTTGACTCATTTTCATCGATGGTAAATCTATTCTGCTATACAAGCTGTGCACTAACTACTCTAAACTACGATTATTGTGTCTCGAGAAGATAAAAATGCTTGAAATGTGTGTGTGGGGGGGGGGGGGTACTGTCTTCTATTGTCAATATCACCCCAATCACTGAAGGCTCAGTAAGCCTTTTACAACTATTTTTTTAAAATGTTATTTTAATTATGCAGTTTTAAACCAATGCCTTTTTTAACTACTAGATAAATCCTCTCTCAGCCCCTTTCCAGTGCGTAACTTCCGCCTGTGACTGGATTGTTTACCTCCTGTGTGTGCGACGTCTGGCAAGCCTGTGTTGTCATAGAGTCGAGCAGAGAGTCATCACCACCCACATCTCGGTGCACCCTGATGAGTTCACATGTGATGAAGGATGACATACATGCTAATTTCCTCACACACACTCACACGCTAAACCAAGGAAAAGGACTACGTGCTGAAAGAAAGCAAATCCTCTTGGCTGAGTAAACTCCTGAATGTCTTCCTTGCGTAGAAAGAAAAGTGATCAATTTTCATTTTGCTAAGTAAATGCATGCTGCAATAAGTAGCAGTTTCAGTAGCAGTTGAATTTTCCAACTCAAACATAGGACTGACTTTAGAATACATTAGCAATCCTTAGAGAGTGTTATTTTCATCATTAAATAGAAAATAGCTCACAATACGTCGTAAAATACAGGAAATTCCCTGTCGTTTCCCACTTAATACGTTTCCCTGTGAAACTTAGGTACACATGTCAAGTTTAGGTTTTGGACGACATTCCCATTGCAACACTGTTATCTGCTAAAAAAAATGGTCTGGAAAATGTATTCCTATTTTTGCTAAATAACAAATAGTGTGTGTAAAATCTACATTAAACCTTGACGAGTATGATATCATAGAGAGCTAAGTTTTGTGTTGTTTAGCTGTTTGACTGTTTTGTGTGACTGTGAATGCCTCAGGCAGGAAAATCTCCTCTGGTCATATGTTTCTATTACTGTGAAAAAAAATGGGCTATTAGCTCGAGACGCTCACGAGACAGTGAGGCAACTGTAGGTCTTTCTTTGGAGAGAATCACGACCTACAAGGGAACCCACAACAAGCTTGTCAATCCATTGGAAATTGCAGGAGGTCATGACTCAGTATAACAGTCTTTGAAAGAACGCTAAAATCATCACACAGCAACTTAACATTCAAATATTCATTCATTCATTCATTTTCTACCGCTTTTCCTCACGAGGGTCGCGGGGTGCTGGAGCCTATCCCAGCTGTCTTGGGGCGAGAGGCGGGGTACACCCTGGACTGGTCGCCAGCCAATCACAGGGCACATATAGACAAACAACCATTCACACTCACATTCATACCTACGGACAATTTGGAGTGGCCAATTAACCTAGCATGTTTTTGGAATGTGGGAGGAAACCGGAGTACCCGGAGAAAACACGGGGAGAACATGCAAACTCCACACAGAGATGGCCGAGAGTGGGGATTGAACCCTGGTCTCCTAGCTGTGAGGTCTGTGCGCTAACCACTAGACCGCCATGCCGCCCACATTCAAATATAGGTAAGAAATATACAAGTACCAATATGGTACTACATGATGGCTTCCCATCATGAATTTCTAACATGCAAAGCATTTAATTGGCTGTGCTGAATGAATCATTGCAGCACCTCAGCAACTATAGCAACTAGCCAATGAAATGTTTTGCCATATAATTACCACAAAAAAAAAAAAACGCACACATAAAGGACTGACCTCGATTTAGGCTCAACGTCCCGGTACACCTTTTAAAGAGTCCATGAGTGCACATGATAACAGAACAATGAAAAGCCGCATTACGTAACTAGTTAAGTCCAGTTGATTGACACCTTACGGGTCAGTGGTGTTCAGATGTGATTTATTATGGCCCCAGTGTTATGACACTTTGTTACAATGTCTCAATAAATTACGTGTTATCAGCAGTTATTTTGGCATCTTGATAGCCTGCATCCTATTCATCTTCAAGGTATATATTGCATTCATGGGAGTAATTGGTGGGGACGCTTCTCTTTCTTTTTCCAATTTATCCCTGATGTTGTGTACATCCTGTTGTTGTAACACTGCAGCTACCAGTTGGACACTTGAGCCTCCTGGCCCCGTTTCCTCTACCTACTGGGCACAAGAGTGAGTATCCTGCCAGGAAAAACTGTCATTCTCTGTTTTATTATCTTCTCACAGATTTTTTTTTCTTGCTTTCAGGAGCTCCCGTGACATCCATGCAAGCAAAACAGGTCAAAAGATCAGCGGCATGGCATCGGAAGTCAGGTTTACGGATCACAGATGTATAAATAACAGTATAATGGTGCGTAATGTGCTACATTGATTCTGGTATGTTTGCAAAACTACATGGACAAATGTAAACAAAACACAGAACTGTCCAAAATGTATTGATAACATAATAACATTAAGGTGGTCCTCTTTTTACGCTGTGCCTTGTTTGTACACCCAGGCATGTTGTATGTCATTGGAAAGGTAAAATTGTTGAGATTCTAATGACACACCAATCTAGGATATAATCGGAACTGCAGGCTCAGTAAACACATATGTTTGACCAATTGCAAACATAAACTTGAACGCAATTCCAATGACAATTGGCCTTTTACTAACAAGGGTCCAGTAAATGTAAATAGTTAGTCCAGGTACACATATTGTATTTTTCACATATCAATTTTAGCCTGGACGTATTAGCCACACCTTGATACCAAAATAACATTGAACTTTTAACCTTAATAGACAACCATTTAGCCACTTTTGTCATAAAGGCAAGGAACTCCTGGAGCAAAGGAAAACCTGGACTGTGCATCAGTGTTGTGCCTTTGAAGTTTATTTTTATTTTAATTTAACAAACAATCACAGTAAACTTCAAAGACAAGCTACAGTGTGAGAAAGCCACAGAGCTTTGTTTGCATCATATTAGTGACGTCGGTTCTTCAAATTCCACACCTTTGGAAGGCAATTGGAATGCCTAATTATAGAAAAACCTGTGTGAAATACTTGTTGTTTGTAGTACCTTTGTCAACATTGGAATGGCATGCAAGGCGTGGTTAGTTATTTTGAAGGCACATGTATCTGAAGAAAATATAAGCATTCATTCATTCATTTTCTACCGCTTATCCTCACGAGGGTTGCGGGGGTTCTGGAGCCTATCCCAGCTGTCTTCGGTAGGGTACACCCTGGACTGGTGGCCAGCCAATCACAGGGCACATATAGACAAACAACCATTCACACTCACATTCATACCTATTACCGACAATTTGGAGTCGCCAATTAACCTAGCATGTTTTTGGAATGTGGGAGGAAACTGGAGTACCCGGAGAAAACCCACGCACGCATGCAATAAAAAAATAAACTTAAAAGCAAGTGTGATTTATTAGTTCATCTTCTACCGCTTATCCTTATAAGGATCGCGGGGTACACCCTGGACTGGTGGCCAGCCAATCACAGGGCACATATAGACAAACAACCATTCACACTCACATTCATACCTATGGACAATTTGGAGTCGCCAATTAACCTAGCATGTTTTTGGAATGTGGGAGGAAACCGGAGTACCCGGAGAAAACCCACGCATGCACGGGGAGAACATGCAAACTCCACACAGAGATGGCCGAGGGTGGGATTGAACTCAGGTCTCCTAGCTGTGAGGTCTGCGCGCTTGCAATAAATTAATGTTTTAATAAATTAAATTGTGTTAATCTTATTTTTAATCTCCAACTTTACTCTTCCTGTATGACAGTTGGAAAACAACAGCCACACCCTGAGGTGGCCATTGGTTGGCTGACATTTATGTGTTTGGTCTTTCTCAGCAATTTTTAGGTGAGATTAAAAAAGATTAATGAGATCAATTAATTAATTGCTCCTTTTTTAATCTCTTGACAGCAGTAAATAGAAGCAATCATCAGAAATTCCAAATTTTCTGTGTGTTCAGACACCCATTCCTCAGTGTCTGTAGAATTTGTAGATTCTAACTGTTGGATGGAAACTTCAGAAGATTAGCTTAGAATCTCCACTTGAGTTTGCATGTTCTCCCCGTGTGTCCATGGGTTTTCTCCGGTTTCCTCCCACATTCCAAAAACATGCTAGGTTAATTTGCAACTCCAAATTGTCCATAGGTATGAATGTGAGTGTGAATGGTTGTTTGTCTATATGTGCCCTGTGATTGGCTACTGACCAGTGCAGGACCAGGATAAGCGGTATAGAAAATTGATTGAAGAGGGTTATAAGTAACATCTTCATGGTTATTTTAATGACGTCACAGCGATTAGGGAGATAGCTTTGATAGATGGAGACAGAGAGATAGAGCAGTGCAAGTCTGGAAAACCTAGAAGAGGTTACAGGGTCAGCACATATATATAATCTTGGAGTCCATTAGTGGATTATAAACTCTGTGGCCCCTGCATCTCTCTTGGATTAACAGGAGAGAGAGAGTGTGGAGAAGCGAAGTGGCAAGTGAACTGAGCAAAACCTGCCAGAATCCTGCTCACTGTACGCATACGTGGAACTAAGAAACACTGGAGCTGCTGCAGCACCCACTTCAAAAAGATAACAACTCAAGGTAAGATAGTTATTTAAATGTGTTTCTGTATCATGAGTGATTTATCTCACGTGTGCATTTCAAAGTCACATTTAAGTCATTTTATCTTTACATGAATCATGCCTGTGCTGTGAACGGTATACATAATCTCTCACTCACTGTGATTATTGTGCACCATTCATTTCCGTTATTGGCGGATGTGCGTGTGCAGGAAGCATGGTCGTGGATGTGGAGGGGATTATTTGGTGCATCAGGCACAGGGATGAGAATGGCGTTCACAACCAGCTGCAGGAGTTCAACAGAGAGGTAATGTAAACACACATACATCGTGCGTGTAGTGTGTATACTGACAAATACTTGTTTTTGTATTCTAACAGTATGCCCAGTGTTTCTTCTTTGACGCAGAGGACAGGGACAAAAGGAACGTAAGCATCTTTTACAGTACAGTGCGTCTGGCAGCAAATGGTTAACCACCAAGCCCCCGTAGTGTTTATTTCTTCCCTCCACTATCACACTATCCCCTTCCTCTACGTCATCCACTCACTTCCTCTACCCTTTATCAGCTCTCTTCCTTAGTCTTATTAGTAATTCTGCTGTATCAGACCACCCTGATCCTCTCTCGCTGCATGCTCAGGCAGATTGAGGTTCCATCACCCTGCCCTCGTGATAATCTTTTGAAGACTCTGAGCAGCATTCAAGTGAATCTCTTTTATGAGTGTACTGATGTTGTTTTCTTTCTCATTTTCCTGTGTCTTTTTCGCACGACTGTCTGGCTGCTCATCTGTAGCAACGGAAGCTGGAAGAGGTACAGAACTGCGGCAGTTACGCATGTCTAAACAGTCACAATACTACAGTATGGGTAGTTTGTCACTTTCCTAATACATCATTTTGTTCAATATTAAAATAATACAGAGAGTAAATCGTGTTAAAAATTGTTTTAGTTCTATCAGTATAGGTGGGGATTTGAGGAATTATGACATCATAGTGATGAATCTGGTAACATTAAAAAAATAGCTCTAATGAGGTGAGATTACCCGTACTGTCCTGTTGGTGGGTTAGCGTGAGCAAATCAAGCACGCCTTCTCTGTGACACGCTGCAAATGACCTGTTCCCCTGGGCTCATTTGTAAACAAACATGGCGTCGATCATTCATTCATTCATTTTCTACCGCTTATCCTCACAAAGGTTGTGGGGGTGCTGGAGCCTAGCCCAGCTGTCTTCGGGCGAGAGGCACGGTACACCCTAGACTGGTGGCCAGCCAATCACAGGGCACATATAGACAAACAACCATTCAAACTCACATTCATACCTATGGACAATTTGCAGTCACCAATTAACCTAGCATGTTTTTGGAATGTGGGAGGAAACCGGAGTACCCGGAGAAAACCCACGCATGCATGGGGAGAACATGCAAACTCCACACAGACATGTCTGAGGGTGGGATTGAACTCAGGTCTCCTAGCAGTGAGGTCTGTGCGCTAACCACACGACTGCCGTGCAGCCTCAACATATCTAATTTCATCCAATTAGCCACCAAAAAGGCCAGCATCACTACAATGCTCGGGATCCTTTGGCTTGTTCCTATCGCCACAGCATTTGAAAATGGCTGAATACGGCCTGTTATTGTTATTTGTATGTATTGTTAGTTTAGTATTGTAGTCCATTTAAGGCATTCAGAATAGACTGTGGTGATATGACGATAGTATTCTACACCGATCACTAGGTGTCAGTAATGGAACTGTTGTGTTTGGTGAGACACACAAGCACCAAACTTGATCACCGGAATGACAGGCTTTTTATTGCAGGTTTGAATGATCTCAGAACAGATACAATCGCAGTAACGTAGTAATAATCATCATCATAATAATAACACAGGCTACTGTTGTGGTTGTAGCCCACCGCAAACTCACTTCCTGTACAACACTGGAAAGTGTTTGTAGCATCACACACAAGTATGGGTCTTATGGCTATGAAGAGAATATAATGAATATGAAATTTCAGAAATATCACTTTTAAATCTAAAATCTGGTTTATACACCATAAAAATAACCCATAGTTGTCATGTCCTGTTTTATCAGTTCAGGAAGTATAAAGTAAGAGATGGCACCGATTCTGACTCTGATTGTGAAGGGAATGACCAAGAAGACCGGGGTCTCCTCCTCAGACAGGTCTGGACGCTCCCTCTTATTCTTGGATCTTCCTGTCATGAATTCTGTTGAAGTGTGCACTTATTTGTCTTCAGAGTCTGGCTGTGGTGCTGGTGAGGTTTATACGAACTGGAGTTCACTGTCGTCTTCTGAGAGTAGCACTCCATACCCTGAGGATACTCTCCAGAGACAAGAGGGTCCTGGGCCCTTTGGTCACCGACAGCGCCCTCCTCACTCTGGCCAAACTAGCTGGGCTGAGCACGAGTGACGCAATCGATGACCCCAGCGACGCTGACTCCAGTTTCTATGACAACATCATCTGTTCCCTCGCCAAGGTCAAAGCACCAAAGTGTTGCGGCGATGGCAGCGACACCGAAGTCAACGACCAGAATGAAGAGTGCTGTGCATTTGAGGATGATGCCAAGAATGAAGACAGTGCCACCAACTGCAGCGACCTGGACAGCATCAGCTGGCCTGGAAGCCACAGGCCCAGCATTAATGAAACGCACAGAGGCAGCATCCATCACAAGGAACTACAGCGAGGGAGGAAGGACCGGCGTGAGAGCAAGATGGACGGCGACGATGAAGAGGATGGGGCGTCAGGAGAGGAGATGCAGAAGAAAGAGGCCTTGAAGGTGTTGTGTAATGTGGTCTATAACAGCACCTGGGCACAGGAGAGATTCAGTGTACTCAGGTGGGAATTTTGTATTCATCGCTGTTAATTAGGGGTGTCACAAGATCTCCATCCATCCATTTTCCTCCACTTATCCGGGTCCGGGTCGCGGGGGCAGCAGTCTTAGTAGGGAAGCCCAGACTCTCCGGCCCCCGGCCACCTACTCCAGCTCCACCGGGAGGACACCAAGGCGTTCCCAGGCCAGCTGTGAGACATAATCCCTCCAGCGTGTCCTAGGTCTGCCCCGGGGCCTTTTCCCGGCTGGGCATGCCCGGAACACCTCACCAGGGAGGCGTCCGGGAGGCATCCGGATTAGATGCCCGAGCCACCTCAACTGACTCCTCTCGATATGAAGGAGAAGCGGCTCTACTCTGAGCCCCTCCCGGATGACTGAGCTCCTCACCCTATCTCTTAGGGTGAGTCCAGCTACCCTACGGAGGAAACTCATTTCAGCCGCCTGTATCCGCAATCTAATTCTTTCGGTCATGACCCAAAGCTCATGACCATAGGTGAGGGTGGGAACATAGATCGACCGGTAAATTGAGAGCTCAACTCTCTTTTTACCACGACGGTCCGGTACAGCGACCGCATTGCTGCCGAGGCAGCACCGATCCGTCTGTCGACCTCACGCTCCCACTTTCCCTCACTGTCACTCAGTACCTCCAAATCAGAGGCCATGGTTCTCAGTCGGAAAAGGGTGGAGTGCTCCCTCCGGGTTGGGAATGGGGTCCTGCCCCAGGTGGAGGAGTTTAAGTATCTCGGGGTCTTGTTCACAAGATCTCCCAACATTAAAACGGGGGTGGAGTCTGTATGTATTAAGTGATGTTCTCCGTTTGGTTTATCGTTGCCAGCATAGGTAGTGTACATATTACGCACTGATTCTCAACATTTTTACAGATTTTGGAACCTATAAGGCGCACCGGAGGCGCTCCCTTTTGTTAGTCATACTGTGTCTTTGTCTCGGTGGGTGGAGGCAGGGCAGGTGGCATACACACAGTGCAGAACTAGTAGAAATTAAATCAGTAGATTTCAATATATTGGGGGCTGTACGGTGGACGAGTGGTTAGCACACAGGCCTCACAGCTAGGAGACCTGAGTTCAATTCCACCCTCGGCCATCTCTGTGTGGAGTTTGCATGTTCTCCCCGTGCATGCGTGGGTTTTCTCCGGGTACTCCGGTTTCCTCCCACATTCCAAAAACATGCTAGGTTAATTGGCGACTCCAAATTGTCCATAGGTATGAATGTGAGTGTGAATGGTTGTTTGTCTATATGTGCCCTGTGATTGGCTGGCTTGCGACCAGTCCAGGGTGTACCCCGCCTCTCGCCCGAAGACAGCTGGGATAGGCTCCAGCACCCCGCGACCCTCGTGAGGAGAAGCGGTAGAAAATGAATGAATTAATACTCCCACATCTAAACTGGTGGACATGTGGTTAGCGCGCAGGCCACACAGCTAAGAGACCAGAGTTTGATTCCATCCTCGGCCATCTCTGCGTGGAGTTTGCATGTTCTCCTTGTGAATGCGTGGGTTTTCTCCGGGTACTCCGGTTTCCTCCCACATTCCAAAAACATGCTAGGTTAATTGGCAACTCCAAATTGTCCATAGGTATGAATGTGAGTGTGAATGGTTGTTTGTCTATATGTGCCCTGTGATTGGCTGGTGACCAGTCCAGGGTGTACCCCCCGGGGTTCGCGTGGACCCCGCCTCTCGCCCGAGGACAGCCAGGATAGGCTCCAGCATGCCCACGACCCTTGTGAGGATAAGCGGTAGAAAATGAATGAATGAGTTTGTCATGGTACTTCAAAGTAATGTTAAAATCTCATCTCGTCTTGTTTTTGTACGGCCAGTTCGATCTCATGACACCCCTACTATTTATATTCATATGTTGACCATACTGTTTAACACAGTTTGTTATCTTATTTTGGTCAGGCTGATATGTGGCCTGAAAGAGCGCATCTCCTCCAGTATCAGTTGCCCGTCTTCCTCTAGTGTTCATTTCTACGAATTACGACTCACCTTCCTCATCACTGCACTGCGACCTGAACTCAGCACTCAGCTTCAGCAGGTGACTTTCCAGTTGTACAACAGTGATAGAGACCCTGGAGTTAAGTTTTGATATAGGATACAGTGAGTTTTGTCTGAATTTGCCTCTTCCAGGAGGGAGGTGTCTCCATCCTCTCAGCTGCCCTGGAGAGCTACCTGGACGTGCAATGGAAGGAGCAGTACGAGTGTGTACAGGACCCATCGGCGCCACCCATTTCTCTGGAGACCTCTCAGCGCATCATTGAGATCCTCAAAATCCTCTTCAACGTCACGCACAGAACCCACAGGCAGACCCCGAGTGAGGTGAGCACCAGTGTGAACTGAATTCCTGCTCGCTTCCTTTCACTATAGTACACCTTGTATGTTGGTTCACTCCCCAGGCTGATGCGGCTCTATACCGCCATCTAGTGGCAATCCTGCATCTCTGCATGACGCGGAAGTGCTTGTTGCTGGAGGACACTGATGAACTGCAAGGGTAACCATTTCATCTCTCATTAAATTCAATATACAGAACATGACTAAAATAACGATGCCGTCACTCCTTCATTCATTTATTTTAAAATCTGTTTTTTATTATTTTCTTATTATATTATTATCTTTTTATCTTGCAGTCACACAGTCAACCTGTTGTCGGCGCTGCCTCTGCAGTGTCTGGATGTTCTTCTGATGGTGCCACTGGAGCTCGACTCAGAGCAGTACCAGGGAGTCAATATGGACTTTGTCCACACCCTGCTGATGTTCATGGAGCGACGCCTGGAAGCAGTAAGAGAGATTTGACAATCTTATACACTACTAGTGGGAATGGTGAGCAAGTCCTCTAGGACGGGGGTATACTTTTTCCACTAAGGGCAGCATACAAATAAATGGCGCCACTTTTTGTGCATTGAAGATTCTAAAACCAATCCAATGTACAGTAAGTCAGTATATGCAATGTTATCTACACAAAACATCCACAGCTTAGCTTTGTGTTCTTGCTGTATGGGAATATTTTCATTCATTATTTCCTGAATAGCTTAATGGGCTTTGCATTATTTCTGGCTGTAAACATTAGTTTACTGCATACGCTGTAAGTCAATTACTGTACCTGCAAGTACAAGCCACATATTTCGAACCAAACTGTGATGGTAATTGGTGTGAAAAACTTGAGAACCATTGCTCTTGGGGTGCCCGTCACGGCGGTCGAGTGGTTAGCGTGCAGACCTCACAGCTAGGAGACTAGGGTTCAATTCCATCCTCGGCCATCTCTGTGTGGAGTTTGCATGTTCTCCCCGTGCATGCATGGGTTTTCTCTGGGTACTCCGGTTTCCTCCCACATTCCAAAAACATGCTAGGTTAATTGGCGACTCCAAATTGTCCATAGGTGAATGTGAATGGTTGTTTGTCTATATGTGCCCTGTGATTGGCTGGCGACTAGTCCAGGGTGTACCCCACCTCTCGCCCGAAGACAGCTGGGATAGGCTCCAGCACCCCCGCGACCCTCTTGAGGAAAAGCGGTAGAAAATGAATGAATGTTCTTGGGGTCATATGTGCATAACAAAATGGGACTACCAGTATAGATATCATCACGATGCAACAATAACATAGTTATTGCTTTTGTTGTGCTTCCCAGGGAGATAAAGTCAAAGAGAAACTGACTCCAGTCCTCAATCTACTGACAGAAAGCTGCCGGGCCCATAAAGAAACACGCCATTACATCAGGAAATATGTAATAATATTGTTCATTTGTATATATTGGTTTTACACTGTATTTGTGCTGGTCCATAATCATGTGTCCATTTTATGAACAACAGATCCTGCCTCCTCTGAGAGATGTTTCCCAGAGGCCGGAGGAAGGCTGCACTTTGAAGAGTCGCCTGATCCGTCTCATGACTCACCTGGACACGGACCTCAAACACTGCGCCGCTGACCTCATTTTTGTGCTCTGCAAGGAAAATGGTAAAACTAAACACCTATAATTGTATATAAATAACAACAAACCTCCCCTCCTTTTCTCTGCTTAGTGAGGCGTTTCGTCAAGTACACAGGCTACGGCAACGCAGCAGGCCTCCTCGCCACCAGAGGCCTGCTGGGTGGCCCGGCGTCCAGCGCCTTCAGCAGCAACGCCTTGTACTCCAGCGACTCAGATTCAGACACCGAGGAGTACCGCCAAGTTAAAGATCGCATCAACCCGGTGACAGGGAGAGTGGAAAGGGAGCAGGCAGACCACATGGAGGGGATGACAGAGGAGGAGAAGGAGGAGGAGGCGAAGAGGCTCATTAGGCTTTTCAACAAGCTGTCCAGGTGTGTTGAAATCAACATAATCAGGCAAGTCCATCAGCATCGTAACTACGTTAACGTTTACCGCAGGGATAACATCATTCAGCCAATGGGAGTGGACGCAGATGGGAAGCTGGTCCCGATGGCAGGACTGAGGGAGAACAGCCTCACAGAAGAGTCGGCATCAGACACAGATGAAGTAGAGAAGGACTCAAATCAGTGAAGTCCATTCTATCTATTTCTTTCTTTGCTACTTTAAATGCTCGGATATTTGTCATAAGTGGTGGAGACACGAGTTTTTAACTGTTTTATTTTATTTTATTTGGCCCCCCAGGATATTCATTCATTCATTCATTTTCTACCGCTTTTCCTCACGAGGGTCGCGGGGGTGCTGGAGCCTATCCCAGCTGTCTTTGGGCGAGAGGCGGGGTACACCCTGGACTGGTGGCCAGCCAATCACAGGGCACATATAGACAAACAACCATTCACACTCACATTCATACCTATGGACAATTTGGAGTCGCCAATTAACCTAGCATGTTTTTGGAATGTGGGAGGAAACCGGAGTACCCGGAGAAAACCCTCGCATGCACGGGGAGAACATGCAAACTCCACACAGAGATGGCCGAGGGTGGAATTGAACCCTGGTCTCCTAGCTGTGAGGTCTGCGCGGTATAGCCTTCACTCCTCTGATTTAACTGTCTTCATTCATCATCCAATTAAGTGTGAAATGTGATTATGATTAAACACATGATGAACAGAATGAGTGTCGATCTTGTAATTGGCATTGCGCATAAATCTTACTTTAAGTACGTAATTCCAGAGGCACAAGAGGAAAACATGAGGTTTGTGCAAGTCCTATGCAAATGATTCATTGTAAACGTTGGTGACTTTGGCAATAGAAAAGAAAAGGGCAACGTCAGCCTATGACCATCTCTTCCAGCGACAACTGCAGTTCCACAGACTGCAGGGAGGAAGCGCCGCCCTCAACTGCCAGGTTCTTCAAGATCTCCAGCGACGTGATAACCACCTGAAGATGGAGGTAGAGGAATATGAATTACATCAGCGTCAGGCTGCACACCCACACAAAAACCCGCTTACAGTTAGTCCAGAACTCTGCGGCACGGCTTTTAACAGGAACCAAAAAATTCTGGCCTCCCTGCATTGGTTGCCTGTTCGCTTTAGGATTGATTTTTAAGATTTTATTGTTTGTTTTTAAGGCGTTGAATGGGCTGGCCCCCAAATACATCTCGGACCTCATCCAAATTTACTCTCCAGCGCGGTCACTGAGGTCCGAGGGCCAGCTCCAACTTGTGGTGCCCAAGACGAGACTTAAGACCAGGGGGGACTGAGCCTTTTCTGTGGTTGGCCCCAAGCTATGGAACTCTCTCCCCTCCCAAGTAAAAAACTCTTTAAGTCTCGTCTTAAAACCCACTTTTATTCTCTGGCTTTTAACTCGGAGTGACTAGTACGGTCCTGTGTCTTTTAGTTCTTTTTTTTTTTTTTAATTGGTTTTACTTTTGATACTTTTATTGCTTTGCTTCTTGTTTTTAATATTTTAATATCTATTTTATTTCTTATTTGATCTTTTAGTTTTGATTAAATTCAATTTGTACCCATATTTATTGTATTTTATTTTTACTTTTTATTTTACTAGTCTGTGCAGCACTTTGGAAACTCTGTTTATAAAATGTGCTATATGTGCACATATAAATAAAGTGG
Organism: Doryrhamphus excisus; assembly: GCF_030265055.1. NCBI lineage: Eukaryota > Metazoa > Chordata > Actinopteri > Syngnathiformes > Syngnathidae > Doryrhamphus > Doryrhamphus excisus. Next base: position 9,397,162 of record NC_080487.1, on the reverse strand, counting down.
ATTGGATAGTTTACCAATTTCCATGAAACTTGGAGTAGTGGGCATGAGTCAAGGAGAATCCATTCCAATAAGAAGTGGGAATTAAGTACTTTTTACTGTAATGTCTAAATTCAGACATTTGCATGGGGCGAGCATTGAATTCATATTTATGGTCAGAAAATGAACAGCCTAGTTCACATTAATGCATGTTTACTTTATTTTTGTCTAACTCTTTTCTTTGTCTATTTTTTTGTTTTTCCTTTTGAAGAAGGTTGGTATAAATCGATTGGTGCATGTATTTTTTTTCTATTTTTTGCATGTATTTCACTGTCTAATAAAAGCTTTACACTGGACTAAGGAGCAGAAAAAAAGACCGCAACATGTTATCGTCAGTGCACGTGTTAATGCATGATCAAAGCATGTAAATACGTGTGTCCCAATGACATCTGTTGTTAGCTAGCTCATATTAAGTAATTTCTCGTGTTATAATGCACAGAAAAAGGAAAGAAATGGGGAAAATAACGATAAGTAATTATTTGATTACACTCATTTGCCCAACATTGATTTTAAATCATGTTAAGTTTGACCTCACCTCCACCATGATGAGTTTCTTGTTCCAAGGTCTGTTGTCTGGATCAGGCCACTTCTCACCCAAGCAGAGGAAAAGAGAGCAGGGCCCACACGATTTGCCTCCAATAAAGTCCAGAATTCCTGGAGGAGTTTACACAATGATTCCAGCCATCAGGGCAAGTAAACACACCACTGAGTCAAATCCTACCTTGGATAAAGTCCTTGAACTGGTAAAGTGGTTGTCGCTGCAGCTTGGAGATCTCTTGTTTCTGACCGCTTTGGTCGAACTGAGAGAAACTCCAAAACGCTTTGATTTCACCTCGCCGTTGGCCGTAAATTATGTCACCTGACACGCCCAAATCCAAGCCTTCGCCCAGCTTGTCAAGGATGCACTGGGTCAGCTTGGCCTGGGTTTGATCTCTAATGGTGGTGGGACTGGGCAGGGAGACCAAAGACAGGCCTGACTCCTTGTCCATCATGGGCTCCGTCATCTGGGGCCTAAAAGTAAAGATGATGTATTTACCGCTGCAATTATCTGCAGTCTCCTACGTATAGCACCGGGTGTTTGGTCTACGAAAACAAGTAACCGCCTGGATCTCTAATTAGCTCTGGGTCAAAAAACACATGCATCAGCTATGGCTGTAGGCGACCTCCTTATCATTCAGCTGCTTTATCTACGTCGACATGTAAATTAAAATGTTTCTCAGTGTCACACATCAAAGCTATTCATGCTGGCTAAGAAAGGTGCCTCTTAGTGCAATTACAACATTGGTTCTGTTTATTATATTTATGTTAATTATCTAAATTAAAAAAAAGAGTCTTGAACCAGTCATGATGTGCTATATATATATATCACTATATTGACACTTACTATGGTACCCATTATGGGTATGATGCTCATATCACCTCCTACTTCGGTACAGGACAAAATTAAAATATATTAAAAAAAATTAAAACAGTACTTCAGTACGAGGTGCATTATTTAAAAAAATAAACAAAAACCTTAAACTGTATTATGGAAAGCAGGAAGTGAACAAATGTAACAGTTACTGATTGTAAAAGTACCAGATGGAGGGGTAGGATTTAATAAGCTTTGCTTCTTCCTACTCCTTTTGGACATGTGGAACTGTGAACTGATTATGGGATGCATTCAATTGTAATCTGATGCATGTTCAAATGAAATAAAACCATAACCATTACCATAAATGAAGCATTTTCAATCATAAAAATGGCTAAATGAATTAAACTCCAAATTCAAGGCAGAGAACCGTTGTAAATTTGAATGTAGTATTCTACATTGGCCACTAGGTGTCACTAGATGTCCGGTGAGACAAGCACTAGAAGTGGTCACCATTTATGTTATCTTATTTATGTCTAACATGTCTCATTTTAACTGATAATATCTACTATGGGCTGCACGGCGGACAAGTGGTTAGCGCACAGACCTCACAGCGAGGAGACCTGAGTTCAATCCCACCTTCAGCCATCTCTGTGTGGAGTTTGCATGTTCTCCCCGTGCATGTGTGGGTTTTCTCCGGGTACTCCGGTTTCCTCCCACATTCCAAAAACATGCTAGGTTAATTGGCGACTCCAAATTGTCCATAGGTATGAATGTGAGTGTGAATGGTTGTTTGTCTATATGTGCCCTGTGATTGGCTAGCCACCAGTCCAGGGTGTACCTGGATAGGTGGGATAGGCTCCAGCACACCCCGCAACACTCGTGAGGATAAGCGGTAGAATTTGAATGAATGAATGAATGAATGAATATCTACTACATTGGGTAATACAAATGTAAAGGTGACTATGTGGCTGCTATGTCATGTCTAGAGGGCTCTAATGTTAAAAACTGTATTTAGAACATCGTAAACAGGTTTTGTATAACATTCATTCATTCATTTTCTACCACTTATCCTCACGAGAGTAGCGGGGGTGCTGGAGCCTATCCCAGCTGTCTTCAGGCAAGAGGCGGGGTACACCCTGGACTGGTGGCCAGCCAGCCAATCACAGGGCACATATAGACAAACAACCATTCACACTCACATTCATACCTATGGACAATTTGGAGTCGCCAATTAACCTAGCATGTTTTTGGAATGTGGGAGGAAACCGGGAGTACCCGGAGAAAACCCACGCATGCACGGGGAGAACATGCAAACTCCACACAGAGATGGCCAAGGGTGGAATTGAACCCTGGTCTCCTAGCTGTGAGGTCTGCGCGCTAACCACTCGCCCGCCGTGCAGCCCGACAACTGTTTAATGAATTCAAATTTGCTTCTCTGCAGCTTATCACCATCTCCAAATGAATGCTCCATCCTCTTTGCCGTTTATAGGTACATGAAATGAATGATTGTATATTCCTACTTCCTGTCTGTGTAACACACAGACGTGGTTCTCTCCAGTGGGATTTTGTATGAAAAGTCCTGGATTGTTTAATCTCAAAGTGCCTCCTATACTGGGAGCTTTACCTGTAAACTAAGCGGAATCCAGCTTCATTGTCAACCAGCTGCTCAGACACCTTCTCCCCTCTGTAGTACACAGATATCCTGAATTGTGTCTCTGTGTACGCAAGAGAGAAGGTATTAGAATCAGACTTACAAGCACACTTTCAATACCAACTTACTGAAATGATTTCCCTCCTTGGTCTTGTTCACAGTGTCTAGAAATTGCACCGCATATTGGCCCCCGTACGCCCCTCCCATGGCTCCCGCCATTGGATGCGCCGGTTGCTCGGGCAACCTGGCTTCGCCGACGGCACCCTCCAAAGCTACTGGATACGGCTGTTGCCCTGGCAACGCCTGCCCGCCAATCACATGCTGATGCTGGAGCTCCTGTTGCTCGGGAGGAAGCTCAAAGGCTGCAGTGTCCTCTGTGTGTGTGTGTGTGTGTGTGTGTGTGTGTGTGTGTGTGTGTGTGTGTGTGGTGGGGTGCGGGGAAAGTTGTTAGGAATTGAACAACTCGTTCAACTGTGTTCTGTGTTCTGGATGGAATGATGCTGATACCTGTTTCAGGCCCAATGTTCATCTCCTGTAGACACCGCTGTAGAATATCTTCTTTCGGGTTGGATTCTGGAGGCATTTTAGGTCATTACTGTAGAAGCAATCATCTGCCAGTACCTCGTGTTGTATCGGTACTCACCTTCTGCACAATAGAGATTCTCCAGAAATGGGACGACGTGGATCTAAGGCAGGCAGACACAGCATTTGTATCGGAATTAGCGTCTCTCCGTGATAGAAGTAGACACAACACGGCCACTTACTTCATTTAAGGGAGGACTCTCATACAAATCAGGCTCGTGTTGGCTCAGGAGTCCAGCAGAGTCTGATGGAGTATACAAGATAAAAGAACTGTAAAAAGTACCGTATATACAGTACATGCAGTAATTATTTATTTCTACATGTTAAAAAAATCTGCCTTTATGAAGACAATAATACTTTTAATTATTACGGTTACCTTTTAACATATATCAGTGAGACAAAGTATTAACAATAACAATATTGGTAATAATAACAATAAAATAAACAGTGCTAAATGCATACTTTTCTGTCACAACAATAAAAAAACACATTCTTGATCATTTCAAAAATGTATATTAAATAATTATAAACGATTAAATAAAATTCATTTTCTACCGCTTATCGTCGCGAGGGTGCTGGAGCCTATCCCAGCTGTCTTCGGGCGAGAGGCGGGGTACACCCTGGACTGGTGGCCAGCCAATCACAGGGCACATATAGACAAACAACCATTCACACTCACATTCATACCTATGGACAATTTGGAGTCGCCAATTAACCTAGCATGTTTTTGGAATGTGGGAGGAAACCGGAGTACCCGGAGAAAACCCACGCATGCACGGGGAGAACATGCAAACTCCACACAGAGATGGCCGAGGGTGGAATTGAACCCTGGTCTCCTAGCTGTGAGGTCTGTGCGCTAACCACTCGATCACCGTGCAGCCTGGTTCAATAAAATATGAGAAATTATAACTATAACTAATAATAATAGTAACAATAATTAATTAATCGTGCCTCACCTACTGAAGTTGAGTCTGGCCAGCGGAACACTTTGTGAGGGTTGGCAGTGTCATTCTTATTGTCTGCGATCATCTTGAACTTTTTTGCTCGCAGGGCGCTTCGGAAGTTCCTCTTCCACACCGAGGCGTCGCCCTGAATGCGGCCATTGCCACTGACCTTTGCCCAGGCCTACAGCACAGAAATGGACGGGAATAATTACGGTATAATCTATATATTATCATCTAACATTCTAAATTACGGTAGAAGTTGTACCTTAAAGATGAGAATGTCCGTATCAGAAGCGTCTTGTCTCAATGCGTGTTTCCAAGGGATGCAAAATTCGGTTTCCTGCTGATTTGTCCAGTGCACGCCTGGATATGTACCGCTGTCAATCTGAGTCCTTAGCCACTGAATTAGCAGAGGTTTGGAATGAGCCATCTCTAAAGGAGCAAGAAAACAAAACATATAACCAAATCATTCAGTCGTTTCCTACAGGCAAAAATAAAAAAAAGAAGGAAAAATTAAAAAAAAAAGTACTAAAAGTGCATACAGTACAAGTAATAGCTATAGAGTAGGATACATTGCTGACCTGTAGAGGGCGCCATTACCCCACAGATAGATAAAACGAATCTAAATAAAACAAAGAATAAAAAGGTACTACCACTAGACTTGTGTAGATTTGGAATCTCCCAACAACTCCATTGTTGAAAGGTGACATATGTTTTTTAATAAATTAACACATTTGTGAGCCGTAAGATAAAGGAACTTGGTAAACAAGAAGTACAACTCCGACGTTCCTTTTAATAACATATCAAAAATAGCCAAAACTGAACGCGAAATGTTAGCCTGAGTATGTTCGCCCCAGCGTGTGCGCTTGTTAAAGTTAAGTTATACTACGGCGCGACTTCAAATAACAAAGACGACAGGTATTTTAAGTGAAAATATATTTTAAAAAGAAATATATTTACCTGGAAAATGGTCGACGTTCGGCTTTATGGTGAGTTCAGGTGCCGTCGTTCTAACATGAAAATGAGTTTAGCCCCGCCAACACAGCTTTAAGTAGCGGCGACTGCTGCTGCTTTCACGGGAAACTCCAAAGATTTCAGTTTCGTTTTCCAAATGTCGTCAACCCAGCCCTCACACACATCTGGAATTGAAACACTTGAGAAGACTTAAGATTATTAATAAATGAAATATAATAGAGAAACGAAACACGGATTGATCTTTGCAGGTTTTATTTGTTTCTCAAATACAGGAGAGTTAATGTACAGAAGGACAAAGAATATCATCAAGAACTGTACAATATTTACACATCTTTTCCCGTTTGTATGGAAAATTAGATTGTTTTCAAAATAAGTATGCACATACATCAAAATGATAAAAATGACATGACTATTTCCTCTTTAAATAATACCTATTTATACTGCTCCTTCCCGCTCTGGAAATTGACTTTTTTCTTTGCACCTGCAATGAGAGATGATTGAATTGAAGCACAACAATGTAAAGTTTCAAATACACTTCCCCCACTTTCTTTTTTCCTGTTCTTTTTTCTCCTTTTTATGACTATTTTACACCCACTGTATTTCATACATGATGTCAGTCTTGGTGTCCATTGGTAAGTATAGAGGGGAAGACGGCTTGGATATGTGGGTCACGATTGTATACTGAACCTGTGGACGATAAAAAGTACGTATTTAAAATGTTAGGGCAGCAATCCAGCGCTTGTTAAGTTAAAAACCTCCTCATATAAATAATAAAAATGTGTTTATATATTATCACACGGCTGAGTCGTGCTGCCCTTGTAGCACAGAATGAGAAGAGAGAGAGACCATTTATTAACACATCTAATGGTAAGAGTCCATGTTCACGCTGCTCACCGCACGCTCCACTCGCACTTTAAAAAGCATTCTCGCCCTCTTCCAGTCTTTTTTTCCCAAAGCCAACAGCTGATGTTAGTCTTTTCAAAAAAATAATTTATGTAAAAACTAAGCAGTAATAGTTTCTCTCTGAGATATTGTCTGAATAACGAGATGTTAGTGGCGGCGCGGCTCCTCGTTTTCCCATCTCGACCGCCACCCGGTCAGAATCCTTGACCCCCCAAGTGACTCCTAATCCGGTGGAGTCCCACTCCTCACAAAGCAACACATTTCTTTAGTCACTGTTCAAGAAGGAAAACAAGAGGGCATTGTTCTGACATCCTTGAGTTCATCAAGGGCCTTGAAAACACATCCTCACGTCTTTGAGATATGAGGAAAGTTGGTTGTGGGGATGTTGAGGTGGGGGGGCTGTACAGTGGGGTCCATTATTCTTTTCCTTTTCATATCCGACTTTAATTAATCCAATCCCTCCGGGCTGTTCTCTCAGGCTTTGGTGCTGAGCGTGAGCAGCTCGATGAAGGAGCCGAAGAGCGTGTCCAGCCAGCTCTGGTTGGCCATGCACTGCTGCACCACTTCCTCCTGGCCCGGGTCCTCAGCCGCCTGCTCGATGGTGTTGGTCTGTGGGAGAAGCCAAACAGAAAAAATGCTGGAACTCAAGCACGCCTGCAGGTTAGCACGGCTCACGTCATCCGAGCTTACCTCTTTCTTACACTGTAGGAAGGTGTGGTATTTATAATGGTGGAGGGAGTGGTACAGACTGTAGATTCGATATGACTCAGATGACAGTTTAAGGTCCTAAAAAAACAAAAACACGACAACAGTGAATCAGATTGCAATGATGCATGTGCTTGCAGTCATTTTGGCAATTTGAATCCAAATTAAACTCACTAGCAGCATTGCATAAATAACATAAAATAACCATACTCACTAACAACCTGTGCTGAGCATTGAGTTGGCCAAGTCAGCCATTCTTCCAGTATAAAGTACACAGAATTCACAACCATTCTTAATTCATAAGGGTGCCAGATTCAGACCAAAAGCTCTTTTATCCATTATGCCCTGCCTGTACAAAATAACGCCTTGAAAAGGCGTGAAATATTCAAAAGTGATCATTTTAACTACAGCAAAGCATGCTGGGAAATGTATAATCTTTGCATAATCTCTCATTCATTCATTTTCTACCGCTTATCCTCACAAGGGTCGTGAGGGGTGCTGGAGCCTATCCCAACTGTCTTTGGGACGAGAGGCGGGGTACACTCTGGACTGGTGGCCAGCCAATCACAGGGCACATATAGACAAACAACCATTCACACTCACATTCATACCTATGGACAATTTGGAGTCGCCAATTAACCTAGCATGTTTTTGGAATGTGGGAGGAAACTGGAGTACCCGGAGAAAACCCCACGCATGCACGGGGAGAACATGCAAACTCCACACAGAGATGGCCGAGGGTGGAATTGAACTCCGGTCTCCTAGCTGTGAGGTCTGCGTACTAACCATTGATATAAAATACTAGCTTTTATCGTTTTGAGGTCGACAAATAACGCCAAAACAACCAGTCGTGTATCTGCGGACTATGGGAAAGTAGAAATTTCAAGTAGGCATGAATGAACCCAAAAAAAAATATCCATGTGGGTGGGGAGTACTGTCTAGTCCCCTGTGCGATTGAGTTTGACAACCCTACCCAAGAGGATTAAGGCAGCGCAGGATAACAATGGTGCTCGCATTAACACATTAAATATTCACACCCAGGATAAAATTTGAACACGTTCCCTGTGAGTTTTACGCACTTATGTTGCCTGCTATTTAGACAATAATGGTTGAGTGTTGACTAATGTTCAGTGGCATCTACATGCTGTCCACAGATTATGAGTGGTGCTGTGTTATACATACAAAAAAGCAAGAGAGGCAGTGAGAAGTGTCCTTGATTCGTCAGTGAGTAATGCATGGAACTTAATGACGTGAATTCAGGCATATGCGGGTGTGCAATTTAATGATGATCTAAATTCAGATTGTTGGGCCTTGGCAGAGGTTTGTGCTCCTGAGTGCTTTTCTGTTGCTGCACAACGTCAACAGATGAATGTTTTAGGAAGGAAAATACATTTCTGGGTATCACAATAGATGAAAATATGAGCTGGAAACCTTATATTACAAATATACAACATAAGGTGGGCAGAAATATTTCAATATTGAACAAAGCAAAATTTGTTCAAATCACTCCACACTCTTTATTGCTCTCTGGTTCTCCCATATCTTACTTATTGTGTGGAAATATGGGCTAATAACTATAAAAGCAATCTTCACTCGTTAAATGTACTGCAAAAAAGGCCAGTAAGGATAATTCATAATGCCGCCTACAGAGAACATACTAACTCCTTATTTCTAATACCACAAATACTTCAACTTGCTGATATAGTTCATCTTCAAACAGCTAAAATAATGCATAAAGCTAAAAATAACCAATTAGCTAAAAATGTCATCCAATACTTCTCTACAAGAGAGGAGAAATATGATCTCAGGGAAGAAGTACATTTGAAACACTTATATGCTAGGACTACGTTAAAAAGCCATAGCATTTCAATATGTGGAATCAAACTATGGAATGGATTGAGTAAGACCCTCAAACAATGCACAACGATGAGCCAATTCAAGAAACAATACAAGCAGTTGATGTTTGCTAAATACAAGGATGAAGAGTCTTGAACCAGTCATGATGTGCTATATATATATCACTATATTGACACTTACTATGGTACCCATTATGTCATTGGATGCTCATATCACCTTGTACCTCGATACCGGGTGCATTATTAAATTAAACAAAAAAAAAACACCTGAAACTAGATTAGGAAAGCAGGAAGTGAACAAATGTAACAGTTACTGATTGTAAAAGTACCAGATGGAGGGGTAGGATTTAATAAGCTTTGCTTCTTCGTACTCCTTTTGGACATGTGGAACTGTGAACTGATTATGTGATGCACTCAATTGTAATCTGATGCATGTTCAAATGAAATAAAACCATTACCATTTTAATATCCATAAGAATTTCAATATAGTGTCCTTAGGTGTCCCTTTAACATTTTACTTTCAAGACCTTATACGACAGCTGAAGACACACACCTGTGGTTTAGGCAGGCTTTTCTTGACTCTGTTGAGAGTCTTGCGGTTGTAGGCGTCGCCACTAAGCCGCACCCTCACCACTCCCAAGTCCAAGGGGTCTACAATGATCTGGGGGTATGCATGCAGAACCTCCTGTGGAGAAAAAAAAACGACGATGCAGATTACACACGATTGCGAGTGAACCACGTTCGTCAACGTGTTACATTGTTAAAAGACCTGAAGGTCAGTCCAGAGCAGGTTTTTACCTGATGCTGAGAGCTCATGCTGACTCTCCTCAACAACCTCCGCTTCTGTTCACTCAGGATGCTGTCGATCTTCCTCATGGGGGGGAGGTAAAGCTCATCTGGCAGCCAGTCAAGGTAGAGGAGGTGTCATTAGTCATCATCCGCGAGGCTGACACTCTACTCTTTAATAACGCGGGCCGACCTGTGGCGGCTGTGCTCTCGCTCGGCATTCTTTCAACTGATTGGATTAGGTCTCACACATGTTAGGAAATATTTCAAACAGCTCTCCGAGATTATGGCATTTTCGGGAATTTGTTTCTTTCGAATTCCATGGCGCTATCTATGAAGGTAGGATTCTTCCACCTTCTTCTGCTCTCTCTAGTTAAATTAAAAGAGTTCTCACCATCTGTGTCTTCCAAGGCTTGGATCATGTCGGGGTCCAGGGCTGTGCTGACAAGCATTTCCACGTAGCTGCGGAACATTTCCCTCATGGCTCGATTGTTCACGCCCCCTTTCACGGGCACTAAGTAGCGGAACAAATCAACGTAAGTCACCACAAGAAAATATTTGAAAATGTAAAAACAGAATACAAAGTAATCTTACTTTCATTTTCACTAGCGGCTTCATCCGATGAGTCTGAGTCAGAAGAAGATGGAGCTTCCTTCAGCCACTTCTTCCTCTTCTTAGGAGGTGGTTCCGCCTTCACCTTGGCTGCTTTGGATTTTGGTGGTCGCTCGGGTTTCTCCTTCCTCTCCAATGCTTTCCTCTCGTCCTTTGCTCTCCCGCGATCTGCTGTGCGTTTCTCCGCTTTCTCCTGAGACGGCTGCACCCGCTTGTCCTTGTCTTTATCCGCCTCACGCTCTTTCTCCTTGGCCTTGGCCACCGCAGCTGGGGACTCCTTTTTCTCCCGTTGTTCCTTCGCCGGCGGCGTGCTCGTTCTTGTTTTCTCCTTCAGCTCCTTATCCCGCAGGTTGGGGGGAGTCAATCTCTCCTCTTTTGGTGGTGCTTGGTTTGAGGGAGGGGAAGCCATTCTGGGGAAGGACTGGCGCCTGAGGCACATTGAGAAATTGCATCCAAAGTCAACAACACAAACCGTATCATCAACGCTGCCCTCTCTTCATTATTGCATGGTGTCCCAAATGACTTAACCCTCCTCGTGTTAGGGTCGGCACTGACCCGTTTTACATTTTAATCCATAAAAAGAATCACATAACATTTGTTTATTGCATCAAGGCTTTTTGACTTTGTCAGGAAACTTTTATTTCAAACAAAATAAAACCAAAATAATAATTTTTACTACATTTTAAAATGGTCTGGTTGAAATTATGACCACTGTATTGTTAGGGTCAGTTTCAACACGGTAATAATAATATGATTATGAAGCAATATTTTGAGCCAAAACTGATATCACAAGTGTACAATTAGCCAACACAATGACAACCAGCTCCTCTTCTCATCATGGAAGCTTCAGGGGATTCTCATTTTCACCGCTTTTCCAGTATACCAGCAGAAAAACAATGTCCAGTTTACATGTGAGGTGAATTCACTCATTTGATTGGCTGATTTCACATTTACAATTTGGATCATGGAAAGAATGGCAAGAAGTACAGTGAACCAAGATCTGGACCTGTTCTGCTTTTTCATTTCACTTTATACTAAAGTTCTGTTGCTGAAAACAACAACTTTTTCTACCTTTTCTTGACATTAATATATATGGGTCAAAATTCACCCCAACACCATACATGTTTCTTTAGTGATTAATACTAAAATGAGAAAATAAATCAAACTAATTGATTTAAGAGATATGTTCTATATCCCTCAGTAATAGCCAGGTAACAAAACAACCTTCAATTTATGAATATGATTCTTTTGAGGTTCATTTTACCATTTTTGGAAATTGAAATGGAGGGGTATAGTGACAAAAAAAGGCCTACATGCCCACACCAAAAGTATTAAAACCAACATTTTCATGGATGAGGAAGCCTAAGAAGGTAACCAAGACATGAGAAGCAAATTTGATGGTAACTTATTGTTTTTAGTGTATTTTATAGCTGATTTAATACATGGGTAAAACCCACCCGGTAACATAAGAGCTGATACCAGAAAGCGAACACAAGAGGAAGGTTAAGATGTACCTGAGAGCAGGAGTGGCTCGGCGCCACGGCCTTCGAGAGCAGACTCTGACGTAGTCCTTCTTGTTGACGTTCTCCAAAAACTTGACATAGATGCGCTGGTAACGTCTTTTGGCATCACCAAAGTAGCCCAGATACTAAGAGAGGAACACAAAACTCTTACAGGATGTCCCACTCTGAAATCAAGATGTGCGTAGCTTCCTCACGTTGCTTGTGGCGCAGAACTGTCTTTGTCCGTCTTTGATCTCTGGGCTGAACTTCTGTAACAGGGCTTTCTGCACCCTCCAGATGGGTGGAGGCTCCCGGCCTGTCTGCAGGGCCAACTGTGTGCAAAAAAGAGTGTAGGCATCTGTCAGGGGTTGAGATCTCAAGAGATGATTTAAAAAAGGCACTTGGCTTTCTCTTCACAAATACCTTGAGTGTTCGAATGTCCTCCACCCGCACCACAAACTCATCCCTCTCTCTGAAGATGCCCTCCCCGCCGCTCTCGCTCTCATCCTCCTCACTCTCTCCAGCGATGGCTGCGTCCTCTTGCTTCTGAGCCAGGTGCAAGGAGGTGATCTTCGGAGGTGGTCGCTCTTCTTCGGGAGAGGCAGCAGACTCCGGGGAAGGTGTGGGAGACTCCTTCTGTGGAGAAGCTTGAGCAGGAGGAAGAGGAGGAGGGGAAGTCGCAGAAGGAGGAGGAGGAGGAGTTGCAGGCGGAGGGAGAGTAGCGGTGAGGGGAGGTGGATGAGTCGGAGATTTGGCAGCAAAGGGACTCGGCGGTTTGGAGTTTTCCCGTTGTTCCTCGGGTGGCGGTGGAGGAGGAGGAGGTGAGGGCAGTGAGAGAGGAGGAAGGGGGGAAGGAGAGGGAGATGAGGAGGAGGAGGAGGCAGGGGAGGGTGGGGCGGAGGGAGGTTCGGGGGTTGCCGCTGCAGGAGGAATCTCCGGGAGGGACACTGGAAGGAAAGAGATCAAGGCTGAGGACCACATGACAGATCAATAGAAAACAAGGCTAGCACCACAATGTATTTAAAAGCTAAATATAAATAGAAAAACACAGGCTGGCTGTTTTAATATATGAATATGATATGCCAACTGTTGGTGTAAATGTATGCAAAAACCTTGGGACAGTGCTGTAAATAAGACACGACATCTGCTGCTGTTGAAATATGAATAAAATACTAATTTTAACTACCCTGAAAAAAACAAAAAAATAACATTTGACCCACATGATGGATTAATTATGCAAACCGCATACAATTCTGAATGTAGAATTACGCATATTGTGTGTGCATTAGCTAACACTCATCACGTATTGGTGATTACGTAACTAGAGAGCGAGGAATGAGTTAAGCCTTACGTTCAAGCTTCGGAGCGCCAATAGTCTCCAACTGAGGCTCGCTCTCCTCCATCATATCGCTCTGCTCATCCCCTCTGGTGCTCCTCTCTTCTTCATCCTTGCTCTCATCCATGTTTTCTTCCTCAGACTGGAGGATGCCAGGTTCATCCGGCTGGAGTTGTGCATGGGGCGTATGCATAGCAGGCTGAGGGCTAAGGGTCGGGGGCTGCAATGTGGGTGTTAGAGGGGACTGAGAAGCTTGTAGCTGAGGCGGCGGAGAAGGCGCTAACGGCGGATGGATGTTAGCTGTCAGCTGAGGGGTGTCGTACAGGGCGGAGATGGCTGAGGAGATGCTTTTCTGGAGGTCCTGATTCTTTCCAACAGAGTCCTCCTCATCAGAGGAGAACGATGGCAAGGTCTCGAGGTTCCTCTTCAACTCATCCTCCAAGCGCTTAGGGCTGGGGCAGCTGCCCAGGGCCAGACCGCCGTTCCCTTCACTGTCCCCAAATGGTGGTGGTGGCGGGGGTGGAGGAGGTGCTGGAGATAACGGGCGCAGACCCCCTGATTTGCAAGGGGAGGTTTCACCGTTGTCAGGTTCCATTCCGGGGGAAATATCCAATCCCGGGGGTCTCTTCCCGGTCTTGAGGAAGTCTAAGAAAGAAGCGACTAAGCCAGCCTTGGATTCAGAATCCTTCTCATCACCCTGGAAGTGACACATGGACCAGATCGATTCAGCTTCAATAAGAAATATTTAAAACCAACAACACAGCATCATCATCATCATCCAGTAGATCTTACCCTTTCCTCCAGACCGTCCCCATCTACTCCTTCATTCATCATCTGGCTTTTCTGCTTGTTTTTGTCCTGTGTCCTGGTGCTCTCAGTGCTGCATGGACCAGGACTGAGCCCAAGTGAGGGTGCTGAGCCCACTGAGCCATCAGACAAAGCGGGGTCTGTGCCGGACAGAGAGTCTGTCCTCAGCAAGGCATCGGAGGAGGACATGGGAATTGGCAACTTGATCTATAACAAATAGAAAAATAATATGAATTATTGTAGGCATGTACATGTATGTGAAACAGATTCATTTAGATATGCAGTAAAGCTACTGACCTTCAGAGGTGGGATAGGTTCATGCTGTTGAGGTTGGTGATGGAGCTGCTGCTGATGGTGATGGTGATGCAGCTGCTCCTGCTCCTTCCCACTCATTTCCATGTACATATCTTCTCTCCGACCTCCTCTTCCTCGGCTCCCGCGGCCCCTGCCCCTACCTCGCCCCTCCACACTGAATCCCCCTCCGCCGCCTACTGTTCCTGCAATTTCTCCCATCATTCCTCGTGGTGTGTAGGGCTCAGGCATGGGGCGGATGCGAGGCCTTCCTCTGGGCCGCGGAGGACCCTCCCTCTTCGGCCTAGTAGGCTTCCGGCCTCTCTTCTTAGGGCCATCCTGAGGCAGCAGAGAGTGTGCGCCTATTGATGGGTAGCCAGACGAGTGGTAGAAGTCAATGTCGCCCATTAGAGGGCTGAGAGAGCCACTGCCTCCTCCTTTCCTGCAGCTGGACACCAAGTCTGGAAGAAGGTCAGGAAGCCTGCGACTGTTCAACCTAATATCAGCTGGCTGGTCAGCTTTATCCTCATCATCTTCAAATTCATACTCTTGAGCGTAACTTTTCTTTGGCAGTGTGTTAGGGTCTCTGCGTTCTTTTAAGAGATGGAACGAACTTGACTTGAGGAGCTTTTTCGGACGAGATGAGCAGAAAATCGGAGACTGAAGGCCCCCAGAACCTGCTCCTGTGCTGGCTCCTCCAGGCCCAGATGACATCTTTGCACCAGGAGTGTTAGATCCAGCGCTATTAGGGCCCATACCCATAGGCGGTCCCTGGGACTGGATTAAACCCAGTTGTTCAGTGTTAACAGTGGAGGGCAGTTCGTGGGTTTTAAGGGAGTCCAGATCCAGAGTCATTGTGTTGTTGCTAGGCTCTTCCAGGCTATGACAATACGGCTCATAACCTTGATCTCCATGATGACCCATCATATCATATCCAGCTCCACTACCTCCCCCGGGTCCACCTCCACTCTGTCCAGCTTTCATGGACCCCATACCTTCCTGCACAGTGTGGCTTTCATTCATCTCCTCCTGACCCGGTCCTGCACCACCAGCACAGCTTGATTTGTAGTCCTCTGCACAAAACATGTCTTCCATGCCTGGGAAAAAGGAGCGGTCCTCATCTTGGAGAAGGGAGTCAGGGAAGCAGATGGATGTGAGAGGAACAAAGCGATTACTTTGTTGGTTCTGGTCTCCTTTCTCCACTGGGCTGACTGTGTCAAACTGGTGCTGTTCTGAGCGCTGCTGGTCTAGCTGGCTCTGCTGGGGGGTGAGTTGGGACGGGAGAGGCTGCTGCGGATCAGACTGCGACTGGGGATGGGCTGGGGCAGAGGGAGGGGGTATATGGTGAGGGTGCGGGGTCTGCTGCTGGGCGTGAGGGTGGTGCGGGTGGGCTTGTTGGTGTTGAGAGTTGGGGTGCTGCTGTTGCTGCTGTGGGTGGTGCTGTGAAAGGTGGTGCATGTGGGAAGGGGTGGGCATGCCGATTTCTGGCTCGGATAGGAAAGAGTGGAGTTCTGAGGCCGAGTGTGGCGGCGGGTGATGGTGAGACGGGTGCTGCCTCTGCTGCTGCTCCTGCTGTTGTCTGTGACGCTCGCTACTTCCTGCGCTACGTCCCCCACTACCGACGCCGCCGCGTCTATCCTCGGCAATGACGACGTCCGTGCTGGATGTTTGTGAAAGAGAACGCTCCAGCATGTCTAACGAAGAAACCACTGAGCTTTGTTTAACCTGGCCCTGTTCGTGTTGATGTGAAGACGGTCCGTGGTTATAATGAGCGGCTGCCACCTCTAAAGCTTGTGACTGAAGTTGAAGTTGGAGCTGAGTCGTTTGGGACTGAGCTTGAGTTTGATGCTTATTTGAACCAAGTCGCCCACCAGCGCTCTCCATCACAGCTTGCTGTTGGCTAATGGAGTGCTGCTGTTGTTGGGGATGAGAGTCAATCTTGTGGTGCTGCTGATGCGAGTCCATCTTGTGGTGCTGCTGATGCTGAGAGTGGGAGTCCATTTTAGGGTGTTGCTGATGTGATGGGTGGGAGTCCATTTTATGGTGCTGTTGGTGTTGCCGGTGCGCGTCCATCTTGTGGTGTTGTTGTTGATGCTGTTGGTGCGTGTCCATCTTGTGGTGCTGTGGATGAGGCTCCAGTTTGTTGCGGGTTGTGTGAGACAGCACGGACTGGAGGAGGTGGGGCGGCTGGTGGGACTGATCCGTGGGGGAATCCATAAGAGATGCGCCGGTTTGAGGTTGGGAATGCTGCGGCTGGATTTCTGGCGTTTTCCGAGGATAAGGGATTTCGGAACGCTCTTTCTTCTGTAGCTCCATCTGGGAGTGGGGTGGTATCTGCGAATGTGAAGACACATGTTGATTATGGGAGGAGTGTTGGGGGGCCAGGGAGTGTTGCGTGTAAGGATCCCCGCGGCCATAGTGGACAACTGAGCCTAGGTTGTCATGGTGAAGAAGGTGGGAGTGCACTTGTTCGCCACTGCCTCGGCCTCCGCTACTCCTGCTGCTCCCGACAGGCCTCTCATTCCTTTGCTGCTGTTGGTGATGATGTTGTTGTTGATGTTGCTGTTGTTTCTTCAATGACATCTCCAGCTGACCCTCCAGCCCGGAGATAGATCCTGCAGAAGCTGCATTACCGACTCCAGCAGAGGATGTGGCGCTGTGGGTGCGTATGACACTCTGTGGGTGGTACCTTTCCTCCGAGGATTTTGCCATGTCGTAGCTGAGGCCTTTGCCTGCATCGGTTGTCGGTGGTGCAGACTGAGGCTGTGGCTGCGTTTGCTGGGATGTCTGTTGGGGCTGTTGTTGGGGGTGGTGGTGAGAAGCCTGGGGAGCAGGACTCGCTTGCGCCTGCAGCAGGTGCTGAATCAAGAACTCATCGTCATCGTCTACTTCCTCTTGGGATCTCTGAGAACCAACTCCAAGCATTGAAGTGTCAGCCTTTGTTTTGGAGGAGGGGGGGTGATAGGACTGAGGTTGGGAGCTGGGAGCTCTGGTGTCGGGGTAGCCCTGTGGGGAGCTTAGGAAGGTCGGGGAGAGGACGGACGAGATGTATTTATTAGAACCAGCACCTCCAGGAGATTGCGTGGGACATGCAGGCACTGGGGAGTGCAACCCTGGGCGGATGATGCCCGAGTTTCCAGATGGGGAGGGACTAGAGTCTGGAATATGATAAGACCCTCCACCACTACCTCCCCCACCTCTCTCACTGGTCATGCCGTTTCCTGCTCCTCCACTTGACCCAGAGTTTCCACTCGCAGCACCACTGCTGCTTCCTGCCCCAGATGCCCCACTACCTGATGAACCACTGGACCTTAAAAGCGCAGGGGAATGGCCTGGGGCACCGTAGCCTAGTGATGGGCTTCCAGCTCCACCCAGAGAAGACGGAAGTGATCCGTAAGCAGAATCAGCTCCATATATGTCAGTGGAATAAGACTGACTCCGCCCTCCTAAGCTTCCATAACCTTTTGCTCCAGAACTTGAGCTCAGGTCCTGGGCTTGTGGGGAACTGAATCCTCCATAAGATTGAGCCAGGTGAGAAGTTGGGGGCTGATTTGGGGAGTATGACTGAGTCTGCTGTTGGGGTGGGGTTTGACCTGTAAGAGCGGAGGTGGGGGTCTTCACAGGGGGCACGGGAGAACCGTAGCCTGACAAGCAGGATTTGGGGAGTGACTGAGGTGTTGAGGTGGTGGTGGGAGGGGGCTGTTGCTGCTGAGGGGCCGGGGGAGGTGGAGCCGGTTGAGGGGGTGGTTGCTGTCTGGAGGGGGCCGCACTTGAACTGGAGGTGGGAATTGAGTTAGAAGGGTGGGCGCCAGGGGTGGCAGAAGAAGATGAGGACGATGAGGAAGTAGAGGATGCAGAAGGGGGTGTGAGAGGGGTTCTTGAGGATGATGCTGAACTGGCAGATGAGTAGCCACTGCTGGAGCTGCTTTTGGTGCCTTTCCCGTTAGAGGAAGAGGAGGAGGAGGTTGATGAAGAATACGGGGGCTGAATGATTGGCCGGTATTGCTCTGTACGAGAGGAGGCCTTGTGGTCAGATGAGGGGCTCTGGTCCCCCAGTGGGCTGCAAGACAGTCCAGCGTGCCTGTGATGGGTGGCGATCTGTTGGTACCCCGCCCCTCCACAGCTGAGGTAGTGCTGCAAGGAGTGGGCAGCAGACGACGAGAGTTGCGGCTGTGCCGGCGTGGGCCGCTGGTAGTGCTTGATGACGCTGTCCTGTCTGGGCACTGCCCGCTCCTGAACCGAATTGGACTGGGACTGGGACTGAGCTTGGGACTGGGCTGAGGAGAATACTGAGGCGTTATACAGCTGCGATGACTGATCCTGGAGCTGTGATGAAAGCAAGTTGAACTGGTGAGGCTGCAGGTGCCGGGCAGAGGATGCCTGAGCTGATGTGGCACCCGTAGGGTCTTGGCTGCCCCTGTAGGCAGCTGCTGCAGCCCCCTGTGAGGACAGGAGTCTATCAAAACCCAAACTAGACTGGGAAGGAGCCTTGATGTGCAGCAAGGGGTCATGTGGGGAGAGTAGACCATTGGATGTGGGGCTAAACGTGGGCGTATCCTGGAGGGAAAGGGAGGCACCGGGGAAGGAACGGCTGGAAAAGGATGCTGGGTGTTGATAGGCTGAGAGGGCGGAGGAGGAGGGGAAGGAGCCAGAGCCAGGAAGTGCTCCAGAAATGAATAATTCTGGAGGAGCAGGTGTGTGCATCGCTGTGCAGGGGGGGGGAAGAAAAAACACAAATTAAAAATTACTCAAAATATCCATCTAGCCATCCACTAAATGAAAACAAGAATAATCTTTTTGAAATAAAAACAATTACCACATACTACATAATTCTAGCAGAAAGATAATAGAATCAACATGATGTTCTTTCAATGTCATATTGACAGTAGGGCCCATTTGAAGTGAAGATGCAGCAAAGCCCCACCTGTCTGCCAGGACGGTGTGCGGAACTGGGAGAGTAGCGAGGAGGCGGAGGGAGGAGCCTGGGGACCTCGAGACTCCAGTGCTGAAATCAGATTCATGACAGAGGCGTCGGGGGCCGAGGGGCTGGCGTGGTGCAGGCCGGTGTCAAACAGCCCCGACAGAC
Organism: Doryrhamphus excisus; assembly: GCF_030265055.1. NCBI lineage: Eukaryota > Metazoa > Chordata > Actinopteri > Syngnathiformes > Syngnathidae > Doryrhamphus > Doryrhamphus excisus. Next base: position 9,377,736 of record NC_080487.1, on the reverse strand, counting down.
CTTTGAGAAGGAAACAAACCTGTTAGATGGGCCTTTTAGTATTACAGCTGCTGTATGTCACAGAGGGGGGCGGCCACTTATGAACGTGCTGCACCCACCCTATTCCTGCTTAGCTATGCCCACTGTACTCATTAGCTAATCATAATAATTACTACTGCTAATATCAGTTAACAATGACTGCATAGCGTTTTTAAAAGGACTTTAGACAAGTCCCATGAGTAAGGAGAAGAAGAATGAGCTTCAGTCATATGCAAAGAGATTGCAAGATATGATCAGTTCTTAATACTTGCATAAGAATGTTACAGTTTTACAGATCTGGTCCATTTTGCATCCTGATTACTATTACTAGTGATTGACTTCTATTATCAAACATATTTGTCAATAATTATATTATATATAAATTATTTACATTGTAAATTAGCAAGATGCATACAGTCCCTTTATAAACAATTCCAGTGCTATAATGCATAACTTATTGTTTGTCTAAAAAACCAGGGGCTCTCCTGGGGCCTTTAGCCCAAATCCAGTAATGCTATGCACATTTTTCATGCGCACATCTCCAACAAGGACCTACACGACCCCCCCACAATTCATTGAGGTGGGGGCCCTAATGTTGGTGACACGTTTAGGTATGACATTTTATCTCACCCAAACTCCGTCCAGCTGCTCCCCAAGCCCCGCCTTGGCCAGAGCTCCCAGGGTGGTGATTGGTGGCATAGCCCTGCAGAGGGTGTGGGGTGGCGTAGGCTTGGCGGTGAAGGAGTTCCGATTCAGGGTGGGATGATCTGGAACTCCCATAGACAAGACTAGGAGGAGGAGGAGGAGCAGTGGATAGTGAGGTGTCATTAATTTCAGAACACAAAACATTAGCTGCTCCTAAAATGTGACCCAAAGACACATGGTGGCTTCCACCTGTAAAATCTAATTTCTCTATATTCACAATAATTGTAATAAATGTCAATATCTGAAATTCAAGAGTGGATGCATATTTTGTTAACCATATTATTATATGACTGACTAGAACATGACATCCATCACATGAACATGCAGTGCTTGCAGCTCTCATGCATGACCCGCTGACCATTTGTGAACATGCTAGCAATTGTGCTTTGCTGCTGCCTCTTAGCACAGACAGCAAAGCAGACACAAGACAAGGCCCTCTATAGTTTGTATGTGTGAGGGCTGCATTTCGGCCAGGAAATAAATCAAGATATTCGTGCAGATTAGTGAACCGCAGCTCACTTGATTAATAGACGAGACGATGTATTCATTTGTCAGCTCCCATTGATTACGTTGATGTAGCTAACAGCTGGACGGCGCTGTACGACGTATAAAATGCAGCCGATCACCTCGCAAACACCAGCAACTCTCATTGGAGCATATATATATCGTCCCGAAGGAGCACAATAGCTATTAGAGGTGGGGATAGCGGGGTAAAAATGTGCTACAATCGGGTAGCTAGGTGATGCTAGCAGGCCGCAATTACCCCCGTGCACTGCAAAGCTAGCTGGCATGCTAACGTGGAGGTACCACAGGTCTGGTGCACGGTGCCTGCTTTTTTATATATATAAATATATAGATATATCTTCATTAACAATATCCTCGTCATGATTAGGATCAAATCAAGTTGCATATAGATTTACGATACGAACAGGATGCAGTGTTATATGGCACGATTTCATTATGCAAATGAGCAAATCATCTCCAATCAGCCAATGCAGCAAGAAATGTGGACATTTTGACAGAAGCCGACCACATTCGTCCCCCCCTTTTTTTGGTTTACAGTGAAGATGATTACAGCAATGCATCCTCTTGTTGATGTCTGTCAAGAGAGGAGGGGGGGCTGCCGTGGAGCTTTTGCAGCATTCTATCAATCCTATCAAAGCAATACATTTATTTATTTATCAGAGCATGTCCAGGCCTGCAAAAACCGGGGAGGGGGGGAAGCTATGGAGAGACACCCCCACCTCCTCCATCCACCATCTCCCATCCAAGCATCCACCTAAAAAAGCCACTGTCTGTCAATCACATTCATTTCAAAATCCCCCTCAACCTTTTTTCCTTTCTCCACCCCGCCCACCCCCACGACACGCACACACCGCGTCCATTGCTGTTGATAATGTTATTACTATGCAACTGTTTGGATGACAATGCATCCGTGGAGTGTGAAGCCAATGGCGACAATTTGTTTACCCGGTGACCCCCATGCATGCATGCACATTGTCTGGCTCCCCTTTGCGTTCTTACCTTGCTTTGGCCGATCTCTCGTAACTCCATCCTGCTCCAGCGCCCAAATCGCCGAACCCTGTTCCCGGGTAATTTCTATCCATCTATGTGGGGTACAACCGTGTGCGATGCGGGGAGTGAACGCGTCGTCGCGAGGGGAGGACAACCCAGTATTTCCCGTGTGCTCGGTTTCAGGCTATTTTCCCCAGTTTCATAAGCAAGTCCTCAGGAGTGGAAAACAGCATATTGAAAGAGAAATGGAGGGGAGGAGGAGAAAGCTGGATGAAAAAAGAGGGGGGTTTACAGGGTTATAATCCAAGCACCTCGATAAAACACACTCTTCCTCATGTTCCTCCTTTTTTATCATTCCCACGAAGGTAGTCCAAATCCAGTACGGTTCATGGTGAAGATGTCTCGGATTTGGCCGCCAATGCCTGAATTGCTGATAAACATTTGATTTTGAACGCGTCCCCTTTTTTCTCCTCTCCTCTCTTTTGGTGCCTCCTCCCCTTTCTTTAAGGCTAGTTTTGGCTACGCTGCTAGCGCCGAGAAAATATTGCAACGCACAGAGACGGCCAAGCGATTCTCCCAACACACACACGCATACACACACATACATACATACACACCCCCGGCGGAGAAATCCCTAATTTACAAGTTTGTCCTTTGCATGTAAATAGCGAGCGCCATTACCACTGCTAACACCCCTCCTCCTCTTTTAGCATGCTAGCAGCAGATGCTAGCTGTCAGCAACGACGCATACAAATAAAAGCGCCTCTATTTCACTCGGTTTCCAGTGTTTAGGCCTTCTTATTGTATTCAAATGAAACATTCACACACAAAAACCGCGACAAGACTGATAAAAATCATCCTAAAGAAAGCAGGCCGCGTTTTTTTGTCATATGTATCTTTACTCATTTTGATCCAGAGACGCCATTTTTGAAGGCGGCTGTTAGTACTCCTCTCTTCTTAGGGTTTCTCTCCTCGGCTCAGTGTCCGCGCTGACCTCCCCTAAGCTACCCGGCTCCTCTGCTAACCAGCCCGGCGTGCTTTTCCACATTTCCCCCCACATTGTTAAGCTAAATAAACATACACGGAAACTCAACAAGCCGTGACGTTGTTGTAATACCGCAAATGGGGAAAATCTGTGCTAATTCACAACTTAATGTTTAAAAACCACCCACAGCCAACATCACGCGTGTCTGTTTTATTACACATAGTCACAGCTCAATTTTTACACATATCAAAGTGTACATATAACTCAAGAGTTCATGTGGTATTTCTTTTACAGTATGTAGACAGCCAGTGTCTGTCTAGAAGACTCCAATTGCAGTACACATGTGCACCAAGTAGATGGCACACTGGAAAACCACGACAAAGGTATACAGTACTACTATACTACTATACTACTATACTCGCTCACTGGTTATAATATTAGCAACATCTGCACCTGCACTAAGACCTAACGCAAGAGATGTAACATTTATATGCTTTTAGAAATGTAATAATGACCGTTTGTTTGTTTAACCGTGTGTTTATTATGGGGAGTGTTTTGTTGCGAAATAAGGACACCAAAATATTATCAACAATGTCACCATACATCACATTTAGATTAATAATTTTCAATTGAGGGATGCTCCCATTGTAAAGGAAACATGATGACATGATATGTACATTGTTGCCATCTAGTGGTTCGAATTTGGGCACTGTAAAAATAGACAATGCACAGAATGTCACGATTTGTTGATTATTAGTATATATTATTTTTCTATTATATATGATAAACACTTGAGTTAATCTAAATGTGAACATGGATGTAAAATACTGTCAACAAAAGGGTATGTTGAATTATGCAAGTGTAACCATAGTATGTACCTTATTGTATTTTTTTATTGTTTGGCATTGTTTTTTTTTTAATGCAAAATATACTTGATTTTGTCCACTTTGTGTTAACCCACAAACTGGAGCAGAGGCGCATGAATTGCAAAGTTCACTTCAATGTTTGTCAACATACACATGTTACAATCTCAGTAAAGCTCATACTCCATGGCAAAAAAAGTGAAGAATATGAACCGCCTCATTTACAATGTCACATTCAATGCTAATACAGTGCTGTTGCTTAAACAAATGCTGCAAGTGTTAGCTTAACATCCTAAACCAACAAAGCAACTGTTAGTATCTCTGGTCTTTCCTCTCAGGAAAAAAAAAACAACCTTATGCCAGCTCCCCTGTTGTGAGTATTATAGATGCAATGGAGGGCCTTTTGTGATGCACAATGGTCACCTCAAAAGGTCAGTTATCTGCATATTCAATAAAAAACTCCCCAAAACAAAGGAAGGATTCAAGTATTTAAAAACATGTAATTAAGCATGCATAGTTACATAGTATAGATAAGAAAAAGACATACAAACATCAAGACACAACCCAATATGTTGAGTATTTCCGCCTTGGAGCTAATATGCTACATGACACTCCCTCCCTTACCCTTCCTCACCCCTCCATGCTGGCCTGTCCCCTTCATGTTGGATCCACACTTGATTGCAAACTCTTACAGGACCACACCTCCGACAGAAACTGCAGCTGTTCTGTCAACATGCCAGACTGTGATGAAGCCCTGCCGGCACCCTGCCAGCTTATCAAAGACAATGTTGGCACGTGGTGAGTATCATTGAAATGCATTTGTTTGATTACATGTAGGTAAATATGTATTTCTATAACTTCAGTTTCCACTCCTAAGTGACAAATTTGTTATATTAAAGAATATATTGACTACAGTTGTAGTAGACTTGGATACTTTGAGACGCTTGTTTACACTGGAGTGTTATATAACAAAAATATCTTGAGAAGCATTAAAGGTTTAAAATAGCCTGACCTGTGCTACACATTGAAAGGCCACAGGTTCATGTTTCATACACATAAAAAAACAGCAGACATTTGTTGCATGTACACATGCTGAGGTGATTAGTGCTGTACAGGTTACCCTATACTCACGTGCACTGTAAAGGCATCCTGATTAGACATAGCTGCACTATTGTCATAATACTTCACACAGGATCAGTTTAGAGGTAATCCTAATGCTAAATTACCACGTGTTTGTTCAATGAATACGCTCATATCTATAGTGACGCATAGATCACAAGGCGTGATGATCTGGATTTGTGTTTTAGTATCAGAGAGAAGGGAGTAAAGGAGTGCAGAGACCTCATAGACGCCTTCCAGACCTGCGCAAAGACCCTGTCTGAAGGATCATGACACATTCAGCAACATCAGCAATATATAGAATATGTAAGTTCACATTATGGCCTGTTTGAATGCAAACTGGAAAATTATAATTAGAAAGTGAAACACATTATATCAGTGCTTCTATGTACATGAAAAAAATATATTTTTATTTTGTGCATTATTAATATTAGATTTGTTTTATAGACCCTACTCAACTGTGCTTACCATCCCAGGACTGTCACTGGACTGAACCATCTGGCTAAACTTGCTAAAACATCTTCATTTTCAATTGAGAGGTGTGAAAAAATAATATAGTTGGATGATAAATGTATTTTTGGAAGAATTATATGCTTTACCAAGTTCAAGTTGTATTATTCTAAAATCTAAATATATAAGTACACACAAGGTCACATGGTTCCATGGGGTTAATGCATAAGCTATCATAAAGCGTTGTATTGCTGGAGAAAATAGTCTTCCATTTCTATTTTATCATAAGCACAAATGTGAGAGAAATTGTACTGGCTGCATGCAAGAGAATCACCCAGCTTGGCATAGTTGAAGCTAGGCTTTGGGGAATTATCCACCCACGCAAAACATTTCAGATTGAGATCTTAGGAAGCTTTTCACTTTGCAGATGATTCATCAAATGTCCTTTTTTTTACCAGAAAACCTCTATGACTTTGGGATTGTTTCACTCTACATGTATGTAACTGATTCTCTCAATTGTATTGTAATACCATGTGATATATGCTTTGCTGATGTAGCAATAATGATAAAGCCCAGAAGAGGACAATATTAAAATAAAATGAAGCCACGTAAGAGTGGTGGTGCTAAATTAGTGTAAGGAAAGTAAAAGTCCTACATAGTCATGTACTACATATATACTACTAATAAATAATAATAAGCCCATAATGCCTGAAATGATAAAGTTAGCATACTTCCATTTATTTGAAATGGTGCATCACATGAGAACTGTGGCAATGGGGCCTGTTTACGGCCTGGATGCAGGAAGGAGGAGGGGCGGGGCCTGGGAGGAGGCGAGACGTGAGGATGGAGAAGGACCCGGATGCTGATGCGAGTGATGCGAAGGAAGGAAGAGGGGAGAGAAATCATCGATTTACGTCAAGAAAAGCGAAGGAAGTGTGATACAACAGGACGTACAAACCCCATAAACCATCAGCGGGAGCCAAAGTGGTCGATATTCGCGCGGGGATATTTTTATTCGGACGTGTGTGTTCAGGGGAAGAGGAGAAGATGCTGCGATATCGGCTGGTGCTACTCCAAGGGATGTAGAGCCGAGTGCTTAGCAGGCAGACAGGGAGGGGAGGAGGACTTTACACGACGCTGGAATGCTATTTTCTCCACCTATTCAGGGAATGAGGCGTCCGTCGCCCGACAAGTGTACACGTTTCTCGGAGGCGAACAACTTAAGGCGGTGTTGCTTCTTTTGACAGGCGGCCGCTGGTTAAGTCGCCGAAGCTAAAGCTAGCCTCGCTGCTGTGTGGGAGAGCGGCGGCGAGGCTACACCACTAGCATGTTGCACCTGTAAGCGGACAAAAATAGGCCTGACACGAAGATAAATATTCACCAATGCTGCGACATATCTGCTTTGATGCTTCAATGTCATATTTCTAAAGATATGATACGTGAAAGATAAGATTATAGCTATCGTCAGCTGTATGGAAGGATGCTCTAATACAAATAAGCTAATGTTCAACTAATTAGTTTGCCATGTTTACATTTATGCCTGTGTTGTATCCGTGTGTCTGCTTTTATCCATCGCTACCGAGCTGGTCAGCCGCAAACAACAAGCGTAAGTAGTCAGGTTTTAAATGGAGATGATAGATTTCTCTCCATATTCGCAGAGTATCTCCAGATATGACCATAACGTCTGGATAAGATCACAGTAATCGCAATAATAGCTGTAGTGTAGTGTGCCTCAAGTCAGAGCAGTATGAGTAAGGAGCTGTCTCTGAGTCAGTCCGCTCAATATGTCGGGCCCTATCGACTGGAAAAAACACTGGGAAAGGGGCAGACAGGTGAGCATGTCGTGACGAAATGGTAATGCCACAATTTGATGCGCAGCTAACTCCATCCCTTGGCATTTTTTCTTCTGTTTTAGGACTGGTAAAGCTGGGCATCCACTGCATCACAGGTCAAAAGGTCGCCATTAAAATCGTCAACCGGGAGAAGCTGTCCGAGTCGGTTTTGATGAAGGTAGAGTTTGAGAGTCACTCACAATGACAATACTACTTCAACATTACTTCCTCGCTATATAACAGGTCGAGAGAGAGATTGCCATCCTGAAACTCATCGAGCATCCGCACGTGTTGAAGCTGCACGATGTTTACGAGAATAACAAGTACCTGTGAGTTCCCACTGCATACCTGTTGTACCTGTTGCTGCTTTTGTTTGAGTACCTACAAATGCTGTGAGACTGGCCTTTATACAGTATTCACTAGGGATGCTCCGATCAGGGTTTTGTGCTTCCGATACCGGTACAATAATCCATGAGTGAAATCGGCCCATACCGATCACATATTTGACATACTTTTTCAAAATCACTAGTCACGTATACATGGACCCAAATATTCCAATTCCATTCGGGTTATTTGCTCAAACTGAAAGAATGTAACCTTTGTATACACCTCATTCCGAAAGAAAAGTGTCAATCCGAATGAATATATAATCGGATTCACAGGGGTGGAATATTCCTTTCCCCAATCCGATTGAGGTATCTTGTACCCGCTTAAACGGAAAGTTGTCAGACTGCGTTCTTCTTCATGGTGTTTTTCTTCTTCTGTTGTTTATTGGCGGTTGGCAAGCAGCTTTGGTGTGCATTAGCGCCATCTGTGGAACAGAATCTAAACCCTTCTATACGCCATTCACAAGTCCAGTTTTATTAAAAAAGAAAATACATATCTATATAAAACATGTGCCGAGCTTAATTATAAAATATTAGGAAGATTGAACTTTATCTTTTCCTGTTCCCGGGGTGCGTTCTTTCAGCGAATGCTGAGATATGACGTAACACGCAGCTCCAGACGTTGTTTGATTTAAAAAAATGGAGGCGAGCAATCGGCACTGGACTGCTAAGGGAAGTTTGTTTTTGATCCAAACTAAATTCCAAGACTGGACGAAGGAAAAACTGGCAATACGGAGTTATTCCAACAAGTGAAAGAAAAACTGGAAGAAGTCGGTATCACATGATGTTGGTGTTTACGTTTTACTGGGCATGCCCCATTGACTATTCTGGTTGATTATAGCGGCGCATGTAGACACGCCATTGGAATATTCCTTTCCATGTATACCATTGCTTTCGGAAAGGTCATTTGGAAAGATTCCATTGGGCTTCACTAGTGGGTGACACATTCACAGCTGCTTTACTCTTCGGAACTACTTTGATAGCCCTAAATTCCCTCCAAATCTAAACCATGGGAGGCTGCCGATTGGTTTCCCTGGCAGGAGAGGGTCGCTATAGGCTGGAGGTTGCAATGGGGGTGGAGCTGATCAGCGGATGTGATCGGTGTTATAAAGACCGGCCATATGCCGATACCGTGCTTTGTCACAGAAATCGGCTGATACTGATAGGTGGCCGATTGATCGCTAAAGAAAAGTTAGCTGGCGCTCACTTTTGATTGGCACATTTGGAAAGTATTGATTTAACAGTAGTTTAGTATTGTTGATTGTATTGTGCATCCAACTGAGAGCTACCTTGGCCATTTTCTATACAACTCTTGTTTTGGATCATGGAGGTGTACCTAATATTATGTGCGTCTGTCTGCAGATACCTGGTATTGGAACATGTGTCAGGAGGAGAGCTGTTCGACTACCTGGTAAAAAAAGGCCGCCTGACTCCCAAAGAAGCCAGAAAGTTCTTCAGGCAGATCATCTCTGCTTTGGACTTCTGCCACAGTCACTCCATCTGGTTGGTTCTTACATTACAAATGTTTTCACTCCTCGGTCTTGAGTCATTTGTACCGATGGTCACTTAGACGTGCTGTAATGGACGCCATCCTCTCTCTCTCTCTCTCAAGTAATAATTCATATAGGAATTGTTACTTGATTTTACATTGTAATTAAATGAAAAAGCACTGTACAAGCAGCATTATTTATGCATTGATGTAGCCACAGAGACCTGAAGCCTGAGAACCTGCTGCTGGATGAGAAGAACAACATCCGTATTGCTGACTTTGGCATGGCGTCTCTCCAGGTGGGAGACAGTCTGTTGGAGACCAGCTGCGGGTGAGTGCAGTCAGTAATAATCTGCTCTTAAAAAATAGTTTGAATGCTGAATATAATAATGCAAACCTGTATTTCAGATCACCACATTATGCTTGCCCTGAAGTCATACGGGTATGTGACATTTCATGATATTTGTCAGCGGCAGAAATAAATAGTGATGCTAAGGCTCATGTAGGATTCTTTCTTTGGTAGGGAGAGAAGTATGATGGAAGGAGAGCGGATGTATGGAGCTGTGGTGTCATTCTTTTCGCTCTGCTTGTGGTAAGTCTTGATGTCGTTCACTGTTTGACCCACATATTGACCACATGATTTTGCACTCAGGGCGCCCTCCCATTTGATCATGACAATTTACGGCAGCTCCTGGAGAAAGTGAAGAGCGGCGTGTTCCACATGCCGCACTTCATACCCCCGGACTGCCAGTCTTTGCTCAAGGGCATGATTGAGGTCAACCCTGAAAAACGACTCACGGTAGGTGACTGACTGAAGTATTGAGGGACACCTCTTAAATAACTCATTCAATCACAGCCATTTTTAAAAAGACAACTAACTCCTTCCGGCCATTGTAGACCATTTGACTGATTTTTCAAGGCACATAGAAAATTGTGTTCTATGGTTATATAACCATATAACACAACCATAACCACGGCGGACGAGTGGTTAGCAAGAAGGCCTCACAGCTAAGAGACCCGAGTTGAAGTCCATCCTCGGCCATCTCTGCGTGGAGTTTCCACACATTCCAAAAACATGCTAGCTTAATTGGCGACTCCAAATTGTCCATAGGTATGAATGTGAGTGTGAATGGTTGTTTGTCTATATGTGCCCTGTGATTGGCTGGCCACCAGTCCAGGGTGTACCCCGCCTCTTGCCCAAAGACAGCTGGGATAGGCTCCAGCACCCCTGCGACACTCGTGAAAATGGATGAATGAATGAATAAAAATGGCTGTTGGAATGTAAATACATATACTGCATATATAGCTACAGTACTACAGTAAGAGTATTGTGCCGCATCAACCAGACAATACACTACCAATGTATGATGCAGAATATTAACCAACTACTATGCAAGCTCAAAAGACTCAGTAAGTGGTATGAATGTGAGGTGTGAATGGTTGTTTGTCTATATGTGCCCTGTGATTGGCTGGCCACCAGTCCAGGGTGTACCCCACCTCGCTCGAAGTCAGCTGGGATAGGCTCCAGCACCCCCTCATGAGGATAAGCGATAGAAAATGAATGAATGAATGGTTATATAAACATGGATGGAACCTACCAAAAAGGAGATTTGACTCTCGCTTTATCTCATTAAAAAAAGGTTTTTTTCGACTTGGGGTGCTCCAATTAATTGGTAAGATCCCCTCCGCTGATCCATTCCGCCGATTAGCTCCGCCCCCGCTGCAACACCCAGAACAAGCATGTCTTCCGTGTGTGGGACTCCCTGTCTCTATGAGAGTGATATAAGTTTTGCACCCTACGAAACGTCTCACAGGGGTGCCGTTTTGAAACACTTTAAATTGGTGCAGCATTTGGGGCCCAACACTTGGCAGGGTGTGGTGAGTTTAAGGCTCGCAATGTGATCCTCCATCAGGCAGCGCCTAGATCCCAACTTTTTGGGATCCCAAATCTTTTAATCCCAACATTTTTAATGCAGGAGGAACTTTTGTTGTGTGCGGGGTTGACCCCTAATATAGCTAGTGGTACATTTAAACATTTACACTGCATATATGTGATTGGTATTGGTATCAGTCGATTTCACTCATGGATTATCAGTATCGATAAATTGTGCTTATTCTCGCTGTCATATCATCATCGTCATAAACCATAAAAAACCTAATATTACTTTCCCCTCTTGTCTGTCTTGCAGCTTGATACGATTCAGAAACATGCCTGGTATCTGTGAGTATACGGTCGCTCTTCTGTGAAGTATTCTTTTGAAGTGATATTTAGTCACATTCATGATACGTCATGTCACATACTGTATGTGTGTGTGTCCCAGGGGTGGTCGTAACGAGCCTTGCCCCGAGCAGCCTCCTCCCAGGAGAGTGTGTGTGAGGCGAATCTTATCCCTGACTGAGCTGGACCCAGATGTGCTGGATAGCATGCACTCACTGGGCTGTTTCAGAGACCGGGTCAAGCTCACACGTGATTTGCAGTGTGAAGAGTAAGCCACTCTTTTGTCATTATTTTTTAACTCCAAATATGACAAACGTGTCACTTTGTGGCCAGTTGAACCCCAAATGACATGACATATTAAGTTAGGATGTTTTTGGTGCCATCTGGTCTTTATTAAGCCTGCTCCAAACTGCCAAGATGAGTTTTTACACACGAGTTTGGCCAAGGCCTTAACTCTTGCTTTATAGTGGATTCCATTTCAAGGTGCATTCTTTACAAGCGCTTGCTATCTTTGCTAAATTGTGGGTTTAATTTATATTTATATTCTGTAGGATTGAGGAGTATAAATGTTTATAGATGAAGAGAAGCAGCTTAATAGAGCCGGCACAAGAAAACGCTGACTGCTTAGTGGGCCGACATAATAGCTAATAAAAAAGCAAGCTGTTGACTTGTAGGGAAACAAGGGAGGCTGTAAATGACTGTTTGGACTTGTGCAGCCATTCCGAAAAACAATGTAGGGCCAAAAAAATGAAACCATTAAGGTTCTTCTTTTGAAAACATCAAAATAAAGTGATGTTACTGTATAGGAAGATAATCTCATTGTCTTTGCTGGAAGTTTTGACTGACTGGCTTTCAGAAGAGGCCAGATGGTGGAATTTTAAGAGATTAGACTTCTCCATTTTTGGTCTTTCTTTTACACAACTGAACTCTGAAACCACTGTGTCCCATTTGTTGTGTTTTTTTTTCCCTTCAGAGAAAACCAGGAGAAGATGATTTATTATCTACTGCTGGACAGGAAAGAGCGCTACCCCAGCTATGAGGACGAGGACTTGCCTCCACGCAATGATGCCGGTCAGTCATTAGGCGGCAGCATAGCTTCACTCTTTAAGGGAGGCTGCATCTAAAGCTTCTACTTTTGCCTTCAGCATATCCATCCATTTTCTATACCGCTTATCCTGACTAGGGTCATGGGGTATGCTGGAGCCTATCCCAGCTGACTTTGGGCAAGAGGCGGGGTATGCACTGGACTGGTGGTCGCCAGCCAGCATGGTGCCCAGCAGAAGAACTTATTTATCGGTGCTTTGTTTTTCAGGCGGGCTGCACGGCGGTCGAGTGGTTATCACACTGACCTCACAGCTAGGTACCCCGCCTCTCGCCCGAAGACAGCTGGGATAGGCTCCAGCACCCCCGCGACCCTTGTGAGGATAAGCGGTAGAAAATGAATAAATGTTTTTCAGGCTATGTTCGGCCGAACTACACCAAAACAAAATCCTTAAACTTATCCTTATCCTTAAAAACACTCGGAAATTACAAAACTGTTCAACAGTACACATAACTGCCAGGTCACAGTCAGCTGGGATAGGCTCCACCATACCCCCGCGAGCCTAGTTAGTATAAGTGGTATAGAAAATGGATGGATTTCATCTTCTATATTTTATCATTGGAATCGTTCTTTTTACTCATTACTTATTAATTATTATGGATGTTCATGTAAACATATGCAAATCTGGACTTTTCAATGGCTGCTGTGCAGATCCTCCTCGAAAGCGGGTTGACTCGCCCATGCTAACGCGACACGGACGCTGCCGCCCAGAGAGGAAGAGCCTGGAGGTGCTGAGTGTCACTGAACAGGGGTCTCCCACACCTCCGCGCAGGGCCCTGGACACCGCACACAGCCAGAGGTACCGTACATCAAAACTCATATTCTTTATGGAATACAGCAAAATATACATTTTGATGAATGGACTATTTTGATGATCCGTCAGGTCTCGCTCTGTGAGTGGAGCTTCCACTGGTCTCTCCTCCAGCCCTCTTAGTAGTCCCAGGGTAAGACTCAGCTGTTGCTGTGAAAGTTGCTGGCAGTGGCTGAACAAATTGCCTATATCCATTGGTAAAATTTTATTTTTTTTATGTCCCTGATGTGAAGTCAATTATTTTATAATTCTGTAGCAAATTTTAAGATGTTTTATTAAATATCAAACCACTCCCGAACTACCAGATACATCCCATGTGTCAATCTCCTCAAATTATCTGAACATTATCACAAATCAAGCTCCTCAGATTAAAACCTCACTGTGCAGGTTTGTGTGACATTTTCACTTTTCTATTATCCTCATGTCACTTCTCTTTCATATCTTGCATGAACAGCTTATTGCACAATAACTAATATGTGTGAGTAATTGGGAGAGTACAGTAACGGAATCATTGCGCCTGTCTCTGTCACAACTGTCACTGTACGATATAACTGTTTTGGCACGGCTAGACTTTCATTGGACACTTTCACGACTCACAAGATGCAGTCTTCTGTCATGAAGCATGATATTCATTTCCATCCTTCTTTCTCCATGTTCCATCCCCTCTCTTTCTTGTTTTCCATTTGCCCCCACTCCCACAAACCCCACTCCCCAGTCCTATCAAAGCCCCATCTTCACTTTCAGCCAATCAGACGTCACCTCTGCTGCTGTTACCCCCCAAACAAAGGAGCCCAAACAGGGAAGCGCCACGACACCTCGCTCAGCGCGGGCTCTCAACAAGCCCAAAGCTCCCCCCAATCCAAAGACCCAGACCCTGCCCACCAAGGGACCCGCCGAACGGCCTCACCTCCAGCCCATCAAATCCCTGCCTCTGCACAACCCATCCTCCCGCTCACCTTCCCCTTCTCCGCTTCTCTCACCCATCCCCCGTTTCTTCTTCCCTTCGTCATCTGTCCTAAAGTCCGTGACTAAGAGCTTGTACCCAAACTCTGCCCACTCTGTGCCACAGGTCACACCCCAGGGCTCTCCGTTGCCCACGCCCTTGGGCACCCCTGTCCACCACCCTCACCACCCTTCCTCCACCCCGCCCTCCTCCTCATCCTCCTCCTCCTCCTCGCGGGCAGAGGGAGGGGGCGGGGTGGGCTCTCTTTCGCTGACCCCGCCCTCCAGCCCAGGAGGGGGAAGCGGGATTGCGTCCAGCAGCTCCGCCCATTGGAGGACTCGCCTCAATTCTTTTAAGAACAACTTGCTGGGCTCACCTCGGTTCCATCGCCGCAAACTGCAAGGTGAATGACCATGTAGACTATAGGATATGTGTGCACCAATTCTATCTGTAATACAATATCCGGAATACCACACAAATGTCACAATTCCTGTCTCTTTTAGTTCCGACATCAGAAGACATGTCCAGTTTAACACCAGAGTCCAGCCCTGAGTAAGTCACCCTTTATGCATTAGCAAAACCTTCTTCTGCTTCATTGATTTCTGCTTCTCGTGCCCCGTCAGACTGGCTAAGAAGTCGTGGTTTGGCAACTTCATTGGCCTGGAGAAAGAGGAGCAGATCTTTGTGGTGATCAGAGACAAACCTTTGAGTTCTGTCAAAGCCGACATCGTCCACGCCTTCCTGTCTGTAAGTACCTAATGTTCTGTCATGTACCACCAGGCTCACTGTCTAGGCCGTATTCCCATTCACTCTCTCAACGTATGCACTTCATTTCAGTTTTTATATCTGTGTCCTCTTTATTTCAGTCTTGCTCACTCGTGGCACGTTGATGAATCACTTTGCTTTCGCCCACGGCTCACTCTTTCTCTCTTCTCCTCACCCTCACCCTTTGTCTCCCTTTACTCACGTCGGCCCTTCGTACTTCTCCCGCCTCGTAAGTCTGTCGGTCTCTCTGCTTCTTCTCTGTCTCCCCACCATGCAGATCCCATCGCTCAGTCACAGCGTCATCTCCCAGACAAGCTTCAGGGCCGAATACAAGTCCTCCGGCGGCCCTTCCGTCTTCCAGAAGCCCGTCAAGTTCCAGGTGGATATTGCCTTCTCCGAGGGCGAGAGGGAGCGAGACCGGGAGAGGACCGAGAGGGAGGGCAGGAGGGAGACAGGGATCTACAGCGTGACGTTCACCCTCATATCAGGCAAGTTTAGTGGTCTGAAACCAAGCATTCAGAGCCATCCCCAGGGTTGACTTCCAAATGCACAACCCTAATTATCTGAAAACTTTGGCATTGTTTAACATAAGAATACAACATTCTCACAACATTTATAGGTAAGAAAAGTGGAAAAAGCATAATAGGTCCCTTTTAACATTTCTGTGCGTACTTAGGTCCAAGTCGCAGGTTCAGACGAGTGGTGGAAACGATTCAAGCCCAGCTTCTCAGCTCCCATGATCAACCCCTGGTGCAAGCCTTATCTGGTGAGATTATGCATGCATCATAACAAACCCTATAAATCAGGATGTATACAGGTGCATCTCATTCATTCATTCATTCATTTTCTACCGCTTATCCTCACGAGGGTTGGGGGTGCTGGAGCCTATCCCAGCTGTCTTCGGGCGAGAGGCGGGGTACACCCTGGACTGGTGGCCAGCCAGTCAGTCATTAGGCGGCAGCATAGCTTCACCTTTTAAGGGAGGCTGCAGCTAAAGCTTCTACTTTTGCCTTCAGCATATCCATCCATTTTCTATACCGCTTATCCTGACTAGGGTCATGGGGTATGCTGGAGCCTATCCCAGCTGACTTTGGGCGAGAGGTGAGGTACACCCTGGACTGGTGGGCGCCAGCCAGCATGGTGCCCAGCAGATGAACTTATCAGCACTTTGTTTTTCAGGCGGGCTGCACGGCGGTCGAGTGGTTATCACGCTGACCTCACAGCTAGGTCAATTCCACCCTTGGCCATCTCTGTGTGGAGTTTGCATGTTCTCCTCGTGCATGCGTGGGTTTTCTCCAGGTACTCTGGTTTCCTCCCACATTCCAAAAACATGCTAGGTTATGGTTAGGTATGGCCTCTCGCCGGAAGACAGCTGGGATAGGCTCATATCACAATAGGCACAATCACAGGGCACATATAGACAAAGAACCATTCACACTCACATTCATACCTATGGACAATTTGGAGTCGCCAATTAACCTAGCATGTTTTTGGAATGTGGGAGGAAACCGGAGTACCCGGAGAAAACCCACGCATGCACGGGGAGAACATGCAAACTCCCCACAGAGATGAGGGTGAAAGGGTGGAATTGAACTCGGGTCTCCTAGCTGTGAGGCCTGTGCGCTAACCACAAATGTAAGCCCTCACTGTATTGCATGTGTTCATAGACCTTAGACAGACTTTATTGATCTACAAGGTTGCAGTCGCTCAAAAAAATAACTCTTAAATGAATGAAGTACCAAGAGTCTGCTCAAGCCCTTATGTAGACATTAGAACTGTTCTTTCAGTCCAGTCTACAGTTCATGTCGACTCCCAAGTACTTGTAGTGGTCCACTACTGCCACACCCTGGCCCTGAATGCTGATGAGCTGTAGACCATTGTAGTCCTCTCCATATTGAAGTCAATCATTAGTCAACCACATTCAGGAGGTGCCTTGCCAGGGACCAAGTCAGTGATCAGTGTCCTGTACCTCACCTCTTGTCCATCTCTGATACACCCAACCACTGGAGGGTCATCAAAGAACTTCTATGTCAGGACCCAGAGCTGTACTGGAAATCAGAGGCGTAATAAGAATCACTCATAAGAGTGATTTATTTTTTTTTGTTCTCGTCTGCAGATCCCTTCCCAGATGAGAAGAACGGGCGACCCCACAGGACCCCCACCCGCCAAAACTCGAGGCGCTCAGAGGGTGGGGGCGACAGGTGCGAGTGGGGAGACCGAGCAGATGGCGGAGGTATAGGAGGCAGCGGGGGAGTTCTGCAGCGCAGAGGCTCAGCGAAAGAGAGAACCCGACTGCTGTCCACCAACGGAACCCAATCTCAACCGTAGGTTAGAAATTGAACCCACGCAGCAGGATGCCCGACCGAGACTCTTAACTTCATCTCCCAGCATCCCTGCGAGCCGCAAGCTCCTGCTATTCTTCCTTGGTGGAAGCGGAGGTGCTAGGTATTAGCAAGGATTGAGCCTTCCCGTCCATCATGCTTTTGTTTTTAACAATTGTCTTGATCCTTTTGGAGTACTTGGATTCCAACCCTGAAATTTAAAAAAAGATGGGATCACCCTTTAATGACAACATAATATGTGAATGAGTAGTTCGGTATCCATCTTAGATACAGCTTCTCAAAATCCAAACTAGGAATTTTGAAGTGCTAATGTGCATGCCAGTTAGCAAATCAGCCTGATAAAGGATGCTGATACGACCCGATAGCATTGTACTCCAGCATCAGATACCAAAAAGAATTAAGTGTGTTGTGTGTGTTCATGTCACTCTCAGGCAACAAGCAACAACTACTCCATATTGAAAGACACGTTGCTGTACTGTATGCCAGCGGCAAATTAAACTGGAGCGTTAGCATCCTTTAGCCTTCTCATAGAGTGGGCTTGAGCTGATCTTCTTAGGAAGACAGCATCCGACACTGACTCAAACAAAACCAACCAAGTAAGCTAAGTATGTGAATGTGAAAAATATATTTTGATTTTGTTCTTATTTATTTCCTTTGAGGACATACAGTAATAGCAGGAAGGAGAGAACATACTGGAAAGTTGAAGCTACCTGGTTATTATTTTTTTTGTTTGCTATTTCCATTCAGAGACAATATGAACTAATGCATATACCGTTTTTTGCATCGGACCCCTGTTGCTCTGAAGAAAAGTTTTTGTTGTTGTGTTTATTTCAACAGAAATATGAACTTACTCTATGGAGAGAGGAATAACACTATGTGTGAATATTTCCATGAACCTCATCACAGCTGTTTGTCCCACATTGAAAGAGAATGACAGTCATGGCCTCTCTTGTCAAGCTTGCTTACCGAGTATTCCCGTCAAGGACACAACAGGATATTCATCTATCGGCTCACTGTATCACATTCCTGCTTGACCTGGACTTTGGAAAGAGGAGAGGCAAGCAAACGCTTTTCATAACACGCCGTTTATAGTCATCACAGCGACTCATACGGTCATTTGGTATTACTCAAGTACTCTATTAGATTAGCTGATACTCATCACTGTCTTCCATACAGCGCAATATGCAACAAATGTGCAGGATGTTGTTCGCGGAGTGCTAATTTATGACTTTTATGTTTTGTTTTGTCATATTTATTCACTTATACAGCCAAGTTTATTTATTTGCAAAGATATGCCAACAAGAGACATTTTCCATAAAATGTTATTTATTTCTATTATCTGGCGACCGCATAGGCCCCAGTTAACCCGTGACCCTCGTGAAATTAATAGATGGATGTTTATTTCTAGCTATTTTTATTTTTATGTCAAAGACATAGCAGTATGGAGAGATCTTTGTTTCTATTTATTGTAATTCACCGTGTTTATCTCTGGGAGATTGGTGGATGATGGCTGAGTAATAACGACGACCTGACGCGGATTCAACTATTAGGTCTGATCCACGAAAACTAACAAGGGAACCCTAAAAGGCACGCCAATTTAACAGACTCGCGTCTTGCTTTTTCTTCGTTTTGACTAATCTGCCCCCCCCTTCACATGTTGTGTAACACCTCATCAGCCAACCTCTACTCTTTTTATGATTGCTCACCATCATCATCATCATCATTCATCTTCACACACACACACACGCCACCTTCACTGTCATGACCCAACTGTGGCCAAGATTGTAAACTATTCTCCATCCATAAGGCTCAGTAGAATATGGTGTTTTAAAAAAAAAGAAATGTCTGTATCATAATTTAAATATAAAAAGTGCACTATTATAACTATTGCCTGTGATTAAAAAAAGAACAGTTCTGATTGAATTGATGGTCATAATAAGAGAGAGCCACCTTATTGTTATGGTTACAATAATAAACCCTAAATCCATGTGTGTGTGTGTGTGTGTACTGTAATTAATTATTTACTTTATTTGACTTTGTACCACAGTAACACATGAATGTGTAGTCTCATAATTTAAAAGATGTTCCATTAAAATCCATGGGAGAGAAAAATTTGGCTTTTTAAATATACTCACATTTTAGTCTCATGACCAAAAATGTCAGCCACTCAAAGCACTGTAAAAATATTATAAATATTTTTCCACCATAAATGACTATATACTTACCATTATGAAGTTTATGACAATAAATTTTGCTGTATGCTTCGGATAGAAAATGTAGTGCCATCTGGTGGACGAATTGTGAGGTTCAGTTGTTCAAAGTGGGCATAAGGATTTAATTAGTTTATTAAAGGTGACCTACTATGCTACAATGCTAATTTTTGGTCCTTTGTATTGACATTTTGACTCCTATAAAGCAGCAACACACAATTATCTGCACAGAAAGCTTTCTAGAGCTTCCAGAAAATGTCTCAAATATCACAGTACAAACAATTACAAATAATGTTTTACTTTGAATAATCAGTTGAGATGTTAATGTCACTTATTTGGTAACAATGAACTCACCATCACGTACAACATTTCCCCAAAGTTAATGATTGCACCATTTCCGACAGTCATGAACGCATCGTCGGGTCCGTACAGCGGACATCTACTGTACAGTTGGGGCCGACTGACTACGGCGACACACACACAGAGGGGCTTTGTCGATGTCTTAATTTCAACGTTGGCGCCAGCATTTCTCATTTGCTTGCCATAACACCGCCTGTAAAGGACTAACGGGTAAGATTTTGACAATAATGCAGCTGTTGTGAGGACGACATGACGTCTGTGGTTAACACTGTAATGGGCTGGGCGCGCGGCTAGTTGCAGTTTAAATGTACTCGGCGTTGACCGGTGACGAATGCAGGCGTTTGCTTCGTTCCATTCGTTCATTCACCACTCTCCGTCACCATACACACGTTAAACTAAAATTAAAGAAATGCCAGGAAAACAAAACATCTGTCAAGTGGAAATGTAAACAGAAGTGTAACACCGGAACTAGCACTAGCTGTAGGCTTGCAAAGTGTAACCTTGCTAACATGTTTGCTACCGATAGCATACACCAGGCTGTCACCGCAGCTTTTAAACACGACTTGAATGTTGGAGTTAAAACTTCCAGGAATATTATTGTTTTCAATCACAACACTAGCTAGCTAGCTAGCTAACGCCTCTGAATGTGGACGCCCACTTTAGTCTGGCTAAAAAAAAGTCCGAGGGCCCATAATAGCATTACTAACCTATCTTATTTATTATTAAAGCTTACTATTACATCAACTTATTGTCCTATAAGACATTGCATAGTCACAGGTAATAAAGTACTATATTTACAAGGTCAGTTCTAGCAAAAATGGATGCCAATGGTTTACTTGCTTACACAACCAAGGGAGTGTTGTGGTCTACAAATTAAACCTTGCCTGATGACACACCCAAAGCAAGAGAATAATATGTTACAACACATCTTAAAAAGTGCTTATTTTTGAAAATATGCACTAGTAGTAGCTGACACTTTTAACTAGTACTATTATCATACCTTTGCTTGAATACATTGGAGGAAGAAGGGAAAATAAGCACATGCAATGTTGCAAAAATATCTATTTTGGCTTGTCAACAAAGTTTTGAACTGTTTTTGTGACACATTGTATATCACTCAAGGGCAGGTAGACAATTTACTTTACTTTAATGCTTAAAGTTTGAGAAATAAAAGCACCTACTGTGCAAAATTGAATGCACAACTTGGATGTGGTGGTTGTGAATCTTCCACTTTTAACAAAGTGTAGCAACATGCTAAGCTATCACAGAGTGGAAAATATTCCATTCTTAACATCGCATAAAGCAGGGGTGCCCAAAACTTTTCCGCCAATAGCTGCATACGGAAAAGATGGATTTTTTTTGGGAGCCATCCTGATATTTAGGGGATTAACGGCATATTCTGTAGATATGCTAAGACGTTATGGAACTGATTCATTAGATTTACATTGTTTTCTATAGGAAAATGTACTTCTGTTTTTGGCTCATGGTGTATTCATTATGAAAACCATTAGTGTTATTACTACCCAAACCTTTTTTTTTTTATTTAATTGTATTTTAGAATGTGCCAATTAAAAACAAGCTGTGGGATCCCTGGTCTTCTATCATTTATGGAAAGTTATGTTGCTCTTTACTGAAGTTAAATAGTAATCGCTTGTCAAGAAAATATCATCAAATGCCAGTCTAATGCCTAACCACTGCAAACCACAATAACAAGCATATGCACTATTGTAACTATGCAATATGTTAATTCAAAATAGCCCTTCCTGGGTTCGAGACCTCAGGGCTTTAACCAACTCCATAGCCTATTTTTGGATGAAAATCAATCCCCTTTGGGAAGAGAAACGGTAATTGACTTCAGCAGCTGGTCAGCGTTTTCACATCAAATCCATGCAAGCTGACTTTGCATTTAAAAAGTGCTCACTAATAACGTGCCTCCTAAAAGCGCCAGCACGTACGATGGATGTGGCATCCAGGTAGGCTCGTTTTACAAATTGACGACCAGCTTCAGCCGTCTGACATGCTAGTCTTTGTTTATTGTTCTTGCTGACAGTTTGCATGCGGTCCCCGATGTCACATGATGAAGTGGGTCATCCGTGGAATGAAAAGCAGCTGTTTTGAGACGCTCACATGTCCCGCGTTGCGGACTGCAGCTGAGATCCTGTCCCCCTAACCCTTAAAATGCATTCATCATCTGTCTTCTGTCTTGCTGTCTCCATGCACAGTCATCATGGCAGAAGCCCACCAGGCTGTGGCCTTCCAGTTCACAGTCACCCCAGAGGGCATTGATCTGCAGTTGTCCCATCAGGCCCTCACCGAGATCTACCGCTCTGGCCTTCGCTCTTGGAAGAAGCGCATCATTAGGCTTAAGGTGCGTTGGTAATTCATTACAAGAATATAGCCTTTGGAATGAAGTGGAACTCGCATCAGCATGTACAGTGATGCATTCCAGAAAAATGTCATATTTGTCTGCTGTCAATCAATAAAGAACATTGGACGCTCACGTTCACTTTGCAAACATTACACTGTTATTCATTATGTACATAAGGTGTAAAGGAAAACTGCACTTCTTTTGGAATTTTGCCCATCATCCACAAACCTTATGTGAAACACATATTTCTTTCTCTTTTCTGTGCATTCTAACGAGAGAATACAAATTAAAATTAATATGCAGGTCATTTGGACCTACATATTTGTATTTCAACTACGAAGCCCTCTAAGAAATGTTTTTTAGTGTTTTATTGTTTGATATACATGCTGTGATCATACATTGACGATAACATTTAATACTTATGGTATCTGGACTCATTTTGATGATTTTAAAACATGACTGACATTTAGCCTGTCAACAACAACAGCATTGAAACTATGACACTTACTATGTCCCCTCTCATTGGGATGGCTGTGTCTAAAAACTGTTTTTTTCGCATTTTATTGTTTGATATATGTGCTGTGATCATACATTAACAAGTACATTGACGATAACATTTAATACTTAACGGTATCTGGACTCATTTTCATGATTTAAAACATGACTGACATTTAGCCTGTCAACAACAACAGCATTGAAACTACGACACTTACTATGTCCGCTCTCATTGGGATGGCTGTGTCTTCCAGCACATGTCAACAAACGAGCATTTTATTGAGTTTCTTAGAGAAATTGAGCAAAAGGTATCGACTCTTCCGTCAAAATTCCGTATGTTAGTGAGGAGTAAATGATAAATATTTTTTGGTGTTAGCTACTACAATAACAATATCGCTGTAGCTTGGTTAATATACATATCAGTTATGTAAATAGACACTGTCACTGTGTTTTTTAGGGCTTTATCACCAAATAGGAAGGTCCCAATGATGTGCATTTTTAGCTAGCTCATATTAACTTGTTTTCTTTTTCACATAAGGATTGGGAATGATGTGCAAAAAAAAAAAAGTGCAGTTTTTCTTAAACAGTCAATCCTCGCTATCCCATCAACAGAACAGTGTGATAACAGGAGTGTATCCTGCCAGCCCGTCCTCCTGGCTCTTTGTCGTCATAGCAATCCTGGCCACCATGTACACCCGCTCCGACCCCTCCATGGGACTTATAGCCAAGATACAAGAGCACCTGCCTGTCAGGTACCTATTGAGATCTTCAATGACTTCCCGTGTTTACTTTTGTTGTTTCCAAATCACCCAGAATTCCATTCTAGTATACTCCATTCAGTCTTAAGGACTTAAAATAAATGTACTATAAGCACTGTCTACATTTCAGCACCAAGGGTTGATTTTACACAACACCGGGACCTCCTGAGACTTAAAGTTGTTGAATAATTCTATAATATGGAATAGTGATAGTAAAAGGACCTAATGTCTACTCATCTTCATCAGTGACACTCACAAATTCCTTCAAACCCTCCAGCCAGTCTATGAGCACCCAGTGTCAGGCGGTGGTGTCAGCAGTGCTCTTCAGCACCTTATTGTGGCTCCTGCTCATCTTCACCATGCGTCTGTGCCTCAAGCAGCTTCTCTCCTACCACCGCTGGATTTTCGAGCAGCACGGCAAGATGTCCAACACCACCAAAGTCTGGGTGGTCAGTTCTTAGTCTCTTGCCTCTCCGTGTGAGCTGTTGTTTTGAAATATTTGAGAAGGTTTTATTAACCCCATGCTTGTGTCCATATGGCAGGCACTGGTGCGTATCTTCTCTGGCCGAAAGCCATTGCTCTACAGCTACCAGGGCTCACTGCCAAACCTGCCTTTGCCGGCCATCAAGGACACGCTCAAAAGGGTAGGTTGCCATGTGAAGTACAGGAAATGGCAACCGGCCATAGATTGCTAACTAAATGCTACATTTAAAACCCCCGTCCTTCTAACTCGGTTTAATCTCCTCAATGTGTAACTGTGTGTCTTTCCTGTTCAGTATTTGGAGTCAGTGCGTCCGCTCATGGATGACGCCGAATATGAACGGATGACTAATCTGGCTGGCGAGTTTGAGAGCCGCCTGGGCAATCGCCTACAGTGGTACCTCAAACTGAAATCTCTGTGGGCTGCCAACTATGTAAGTGGACCTCATGTTCACACTCATTTGAAAATATCATTAACAGTTTATGCCTGGTGAGAGGTTCTGTGGTTTGCATTATTTAAGATGAATACGTGTGCAAATGTGCATGTTCTCCCCGTGCATGCGTGGGTTTTCTCCAGGGACTCCGGTTTCCTCCCACATTCCAAAAACATGCTAGGTTAATTGGCGACTCCAAATTGTCCATAGGTATGAATGTGAGTGTGAATGGTTGTTTGTCTATATGTGCCCTGTGATTGGCTGGCCACCAGTCCAGGGTGTACCCCGCCTCTCGCCCAAAGACAGCTGGGATAGGCTCCAGCATTCCACCGCGACCCTTGTGACGATAAGCGGTAGAAAATGAATGAATGAAGCACGTGTGCAAATGCTACAATATTAGCTTTCTGACTGGTATGTTTATTTTAATAGGTTAGCGACTGGTGGGAGGAATATGTCTACTTGCGAGGAAGGAGCCCT
Organism: Doryrhamphus excisus; assembly: GCF_030265055.1. Classification (NCBI taxonomy): domain Eukaryota; kingdom Metazoa; phylum Chordata; class Actinopteri; order Syngnathiformes; family Syngnathidae; genus Doryrhamphus; species Doryrhamphus excisus. The sequence goes on along the minus strand of NC_080487.1, from coordinate 9,352,611 downwards.
ATAATGGTCAACAGTAACTACTATGGCATGGTATTGTTTTTTTTTCACTTACTATTGCACATCATATTCTGAAGTTGCAGAATAAACTACCCGGTTTTGACCCCTTTTTGTGTCTTCTGTCCCTAAGGACTTCCTGTATGTAACTCCGACACCCATCCAGGCAGCCCGTGCCGGCAACACCATCCACGCATTCTTTCTATACCGCCGCAAACTCAACAGAGAAGAACTCAAACCTGTGAGTTAGCACCAACTGTGATTATCTTTAGAAATGTAAATTGTGTTATGGTGTGATCATGTTTGCCTCCATCAGTTTGTAGTGGTAGTTATTTTTTTGCATGTACTGTACATCTCCATTGGTTTAACATGTTCATGTGTATGTGAAGACCCTCGTGTTCTCACATCATGACACCCCCCCTCCCCATTCCCACCCCCTTTGCTTGACTCAATGTTTCCTCCATTCTTTCTTTGCCTTTGTGTTCCACTCCCTTGACCCCCCCTACCCCCTCCCAGAGTCGTATACCCGGCACTGTCATTCCTCTGTGTGCGGCTCAGTGTGAGAGGATGTTCAACACCACACGCACTCCTGGAGAGGAGACGGGTAAAGAGACGGACATGTACACAAACACATAACACACTGCGTCAACATCCCCTCCAAGTGGCCTCTTGTCCAGATGTATATGATACACAATGTCAGCATCTCAACGATGTAGTCTTCATCAGTCATCAATCAGTGTTTGTGTGAGTTGCTGTGCAGCCCACCATCTCATCCCTCACCTATCACCTTTTGTCCTATTGAGCTCTGTGTGGGTTTGTAGACTGTTCCACTCAAAGGTCTATTGTTTTTATTTGCCCACACATGATCTTCTCTCATCTTTGCTTGATTTCCTTATTCCTTCGTTTCGGTTTCTCCTTTCCCGACTGGCGTTGCTGCGGTCCCTTCTTCTTCTTCTTCTTCTTCTTCCTCCTCCTACTCAGTGGTTGTTGAGGTCTGCAGTTCCTTGCTGTTCCTATCAGTTTGAGAGGATGTTTGACACTTGTCGAATCCCTGGAAGACTTACAGGTAGTATTTATATATTTATATATATAGTATATTTTTTATTGAACTGGATTTGCTGTAAGACACAACCACTAAATAACAGGCGTATTACTGTGTGTCATTTTAGTCTACAGCTAAAATTAAACCAGAGGAACAGATTGCATCCTTCCATCAATTCATATGATATGTAGTATCTCACAAAAGTAGTCCCTCACATTTCGGCAAACATTTAATTATATCTTTCCAATGGACAATACTATAGAACTGAAAGAGTAGTCAGTGGACAGCTTGTATAGCAATATAGATTTACTATCCACTGAAAATGGGGGGTAGTATTTGATATCACAGGTTCGTGTCTGGAGACATTGCAGTACGTGGTGACTCCTTAATCTTCAACTTAGCGTTAGCTTAGAGGTTAGCGTTCCCCGTCATCTTGGAAAACCAGTTTACCAAGAAAAGGGATCACGCTCTTCTTGAGAATGATGGGATTCCCATCATTGAACCACAGCTCCCCGGTAGTGATTTAAGGAAGTCGACGGAATTGACGACACCTGAAGCATCACTGGCCGGCTTTAACCACGTGTCCATTTCAGGAAGTGGTTTTGCTGACTTGGCGGGCAATTGAGAAATAAATGCAGCCGCAATACGCAATGTACGTCCCCTGTTATCTCACATTGTGGATTAGATATGTCATGTTTGTGGCGTGTTGTACAGTGGACAAGTGGTTTGAATGTACCCTGCCTGTCGCTCAAAGACAGCTGGGATAGGCTCCAGCACACCCCGCGACCCTAGTGAGGATAAGCGGTATAGAAAATGGTCATGTGGAATGCGTCTCTAAATAAATTCAGATACTGCTAAAGCTAATGTACAGTACATACTGTGTTTTCCGTTTCATGTCAACCTTATGAATGCGATGTCATGTATTTGGCCTCTTGAAGACACTGTGCAGCACTGGCAGGACAGCGACTACGTGGCCGTCTACCACAGAGGACGCTACTTTCGGCTCAGGGTGTACCAGGCTGGCAGACTCCTGTCTCCCAGGGAGATTGAATTCCAGATTCAGAGGATTCTCGATGACCCTTCGTCTCCCTGCGCGGGAGAAGAAAAACTTGGCGCTCTCACTGCTGGCGAAAGGTCTGCCTCACATGCGGCCATTGTTTTTTTTTGTTTGTTTTTTTTTTTCAACTCATTGTGCTTGTTTTTGCCTAGAGTTCCATGGGCTCAAGCCAGGAGCAAGTACTTCAGCAGCGGAATCAACAAGCGCTCACTGGACTGTATCGAGAAAGCCGCCTTCTTCGTGACCTTAGATGACGACGAGCAGGGCATGATGGGAGATGACCCATTGGCGAGTCTAGACCGCTATGCTAAGTGCTTGTTGCACGGAAAGTGTTACGACAGGTAGTTGTAGTTCGAACCTGCCTTGGCAGCTGTTGCTATGTCCGTCACGTCCATTGTTTTTGTCCCACAGGTGGTTTGATAAGTCTTTCACGGTGGTCTACTTCAAGAACGGTAAGAACGGCATCAACGCGGAGCATTCGTGGGCCGACGCGCCAGTGATAGCGCACCTGTGGGAGGCAAGGACACGACCCAAGAGCAAAATAATAATAATGTAGTTTAAAATTGCAGACAGCAGTAACCTTAAGCATCATGTTTACTGTCTATACAGTACGTCCTGGCCACCGACTGTTTCCAGCTGGGTTACAATGGAGAGGGGCACTGCAAAGGAGACGTGGATCCATCGCTTGCAGGACCTCAGAAGCTCAACTGGGAAATCCCTCCGGAGGTTAGTATGTACATCAAGTCGTTGAAGCTTCTGTGCGGCTTGAGAATGTAGCATCTTTAAATGGGATTGAACTTGAACCCTGTGTCTGTGTGTGTCAGTGCGAGGAGCAGATCTCTCGTTCCCTGGCGGTGGCCCAAGCCCTAGCTGACAACATAGACTTCCATGTGTTATCCTTCCGAGACTTCGGCAAGGGAAAGATCAAGAAGTGCAGAGTCAGTCCAGATGCGTTCATCCAGGTGGCTCTTCAGTTGGCCTACTTTCGGGTGAGGAGCATCCACGCGCTGTTGTCATGTCTGCGGTATTTTGGGCGCTCTGGCACCTGATTATCTTGACCTGCACATAAAGATGAGTTTTGATTTGCTGCTGCAGAATCGGAAGACATTTTGCCTGACTTATGAGGCCTCCATGACCCGTCTGTTCAGGGAGGGCAGGACGGAGACTGTTCGCTCCTGCACCAATGAGAGTAGTGCCTTTGTCAGAGCGCTAGTGGGCGGAGAGGTGAGGAAAAATCCTCTTGGTAATGGTTTTATTTCATTTGAACATGCATCAGATTACAATTGAGTGCATCCCATAATCAGTTCACAGTTCCACATGTCCAAAAGGAGTAGGAAGAAGCAAAGCTTATTAAATCCTACCCCTCCATCTGGTACTTTTACAATCAGTAACTGTTACATTTGTTCACTTCTTGCCTTTCTGATTTGATTAGATTTGATTTGATTTGATTTGATTTGATTAGATTTGATTTGATTTGATTTGATTTAATTTGATTTAATTTAATTTAATTTAATTTAATTTAATTTAATTTAATTTAATTTAATTTAATTTAATTTAATTTAATTTAATTTAATTTAATTTTTGCCCCATACCGAAGTATGAGGTGATATGACCATCCAATGACATAATGTGTACCATAGTAACTGTTAATATAGTGATATATATATGGTACTTTTACAATCAATAACTGTTAAAGTGTTTCAGATTTAGTTCTTCCCTGAGATCTTTTGCGTCCAATCGTCCAACTGTGAGAGGCGACCCATCGCTTATATTTAGCATAACCAATGTTTCCTCCACCAGCCATTGGAAGTGTGCAGGCGTCTGTTCCGCACTGCTTCAGAAAAGCACCAACATCTATACCGCATGGCAATGACCGGCGCTGGCATCGACAGACACCTCTTTTGCCTCTATGTTGTGTCCCAGTACCTGGGAGTGGAGTCACCTTTCCTAAAAGAGGTTGTTTTCGACTTTTCTATTCGATGTTTACCATTAGTCTCCACATTTGACTCACCGTTCCTGTTTCAGGTTCTGTCAGAACCATGGAGGCTGTCCACCAGTCAGACATCCGTCCAGCAGGTGGAGCTGTTTGACCTAGTGAACCATCCGGAGTACATTTCCTGTGGAGGAGGCTTTGGTCCGGTCAGTGTTACAATTAAAATTACAATACGATTTCAGTACTGCCGAGGTAGCCATGAGTGGTCTGCTGGTCTTTCAGGTGGCAGATGACGGTTATGGAGTGTCCTACTACATTTTGGGAGAGAGCCTGATCAACTTTCACATCTCCTGCAAGCACTCATGCCCTGACACTGTGAGTTCACAACAGTCACCCCTTAGCTACATCGCGTTTGACGTTTGATCACGCCTGTAGAGGGTGGCAGACCTGATGAGGATTCGGTGAGCACTGAGCATTAGTAAATAGAGTTTTCCTTCTTTCGCTTTCTTTCCAATTGCCGATAACTAGAACCGCTATTGGTGGAGAGTGACAGTGGCTGGTGCCGCACCATTGCTGTAGTGTTCTACTACACTGCAGCCACTAGGTGTCAGTAACTTTACATTTCCAATAGTCACCAAGTATCTTGTCAATCCTAATCGGAGTAAAAGTGACTATAGAAGTCTTATTTATTCATTTTATTAAAACCCATATTAAACAGCTTTTCAATGCCTTGTATAAATAAGGAATGCTGCTTCACAGAAATTGATTTGTCACAGTTAGGTCTGCAACTAATTAACCGCGATAAACAATGGCTGTATATGTAGATGGTAAAAGACCTCAATTTTATTCATTCAGTCATTCATTTTCTACCGCTTTTCCTCATGAGGGTTGCAGGGGTGCTGGGGCCTATCCCAGCTGTCTTCGGGCGAGAGGCGGGGTACACCCTGGACTGGTGGTCAGCCAATCCCAGGGCACATATAGACAAACAACCATTCACACTCACATTCATACCTATGGACAATTTGGAGTCGCCAATTAACCTAGCATGTTTTTGGAATGTGGGAGGAAACCGGAGTACCCGGAGAAAACCCACGCATGCACACGGAGAACATGCAAACTCCACACAGAGATGGCCGAGGGTGGAATTGAACCCCGGTCTCCTAGCTGTGAGGTCTGCGCGCTAACCACTCATCCGCCGTGTAGCCCTAACCTCCATTTTATTTTATTTTTTTTCTTCAAGGATGCCCATAAGTTTGGTGCTCACATCACAAAAGCCTTGCACGATCTTCTGGAGCTGATGAGTCCCCCCGGCCAGAGAGAGCCCAGCAAAACTGAGGAGAGTCGGCCTGAGGTCAAGAAAAACCTTTAGAGAAAGAGGATGCTGAAGTGGACGTGTTTTACTCGAGTTACTGATGGAGGGACACCCGGACATGTTCTCAGGTTGTTGTTGAAAAAGAGACAACTCAGTGGGGTCACGAGTGAGATGATGTTTTTATTACATCCGTATTTATCTGGTGTCCATGGAAGTGCACAGAATAAATGTGTCATTTCAGTGGGGGATGAACCATTTCCTGTTATTTTAAGTTAGTACTTGCTTCAGCGGTTGTTTTGTACTGGGGCATGTTCATGTTTTGATACCAGTGAATGCTTGAACTATTTGTGCTTCTCTCTGCCTAGAAATGGTGCCAATGTGTTGTATCGGTGATGGCGGCAAGCACACACAACATTCCTTCAATTTAGGACATTTTGCTTTTTACTACACTCAAATGTGGCTGTTTTATTTTGAATTTTTTTGGTTTGTCGGGCATTGTATAGCAATCCTTTTCACCCAGGTATGAATATTTTTTTTAGATATATGTGTGTATATATATACACATACATACAGTGGTGTCAAATGACAACACAAGTGAGCACACCAACTTACATGGCCTGTGTGAAAAAGTGATTGACCCCTAAACCTAATAAGTGCTTAATAACTGCAATCAAACGTTTGTGATAACTTGCAATGAGTCTCTTACAGTGCTTCAGAAGAAGTTTGGCCCACTCATCTTTGCACAATGGTCCTAATTCACCCACGTTGGAGGCTTTTCCAGCACCAACCGCCTTTTTAAGGTTTCATGCCACAGCATCTTATTAGGATTTAGGTCAGGACTTTTTCTAGGCCGAAGTCAGCCGTTCAGAGGTGGGCTTGCTTGGTGTCTTTTGCATCATTGTACTGCTGCAGAACCCACGTTTGTTTTTATTGTTGTTTTTTTTATTCATTGGAGTCTCAAAGCTTTAGAAGTGGCTTTCTAACCTTTTCACACCACTGTTTATGTATGTGTGTATATACATAATATATATATTGGGGATGTGGCCCAATATCAGCATAAAAATGTGATATCGATTGACATTTTTTTCCTGATCATGAAAACTGATATTAAGTTTTTAACAGTTCATTCCACCACAGGAGATATGACATGTGACACACATTGGTATCAGGAATGAAGAGTTTGACCATATCGGTTTTCAAAAATGGCAATATCGGGCATCCCTAATATATATATATATTTATATAACACCAAAACAACGCAATGTATATTTTTCAATGTGCAGGTAAAACGGGTCAACGTTATGTTTTCATCACAGACCCGCTGGGTTTGTTGCTATTGTCCGACTGTTTAATGCATTATTAGAAATTAACATAAATACATTGTGTAAGAAAATTTACGTGTCTGTACTTTTTAAAAAAAAAAAAAAAACACGTTTCAAGCTTTCATGTAATTCTGCAATGAATTGACCTCTGAACTGAGAATTGATTGTGATGTTTTGAGAAAAAAAAAATGTTCTTTTATTGTGAGCTATCACCACCTGTCTTTTTTTGTCTTCTTATTTCAGCTGTGAGCTCAGCATCGAGGCCCTCGCTGGTTCACAAGCCACTCTGCCAGACTCGGTCTCAGGGCTTCAGCTCCCAAAAGCCGCCAATAATCCACATGCTCATTTTTATTCCACATCCCCTTCATGTCACCCCACCTGCCGGGGGCCTTTTATAAAAGAGCCGTGCCTCAGCCAGTCTGCACATTACGCCTCATCATCCCTCTGAATAACTGGTATGTACAATTGTTTTCTCGCGTTTATACACACATACTATATGTTGATACAGTGTTTATTTTTAATTCACTGTTTGCCTGCTTACCACGGTTGGGACATATTTCATATTTTTGTGGTAGAGACCGCTCGGATCTGTCAGACTGTCCCAAACAGGCCTCACAGTGCTTATCTGCTTGATGTGTTAATGCTTGACCCCTTGCTCACACTGACTCGGAGAGTAATACTATGTTACATTTAATCCAGCTTTACGTTTACCATGCGTCTTTAACAGGCGCACACGCTGTGAGCATGTGTTCATTAGGGTTGTGATGACTGAATTTTTGGTATTTGATCAAAGAATTTCATTCACAACTGACTGAAATTGTCAGATTGTTGATTTTGGGAAGATTTTTTATCACTATAAGATTAAAGGGAATCTATTATGGTCTATAAATGTTGTTATAATGTTGTATTATTGTGTTAAAAATGCCAAAGTTTCAGATAATGAGGGTTGGAAGATGTTTTGGATGGATCTGAAAGCTCGGTTTCAGGTTTGTTAGTTTTTTTTTCTAACACCGACTCACTGTGACGGTTGAGACGGTTAAAATCCAAGGAAATACAGCTGGAATAGGTGCGGATTCTGGAAGATCTAGGAAGCTTTCTGTGCGGGTTATCGTGTGTAGCTGCTGTGTGTACTGCACTCCACGACTCAATACAAAGGGCCCAAAATGAGCCTAATAGGCCCCCTTTAAGGGGTGAATACTGAATAAATAGAATATTGCAAAAATATTATGCACAAAAAAATACTGAATTGGCTGATTCACCATTTTTAAAGCATATTTGTATAAAAAATATATATTTTTTCAAATTAACATAATATTTTCTTGAGTTTTTATCACATAAACTGAGCACTATAATATTTGTAAAGGCAAAATTAGGTTTTAGACCTCATTACACTGCTCAGGTGTGCCTCATATCGTGCATAACAATGGGGTGTTGTGTATCCGAGTGGTGCCCCTCAGGTGGGCCCCAATGCATGTAGATTAGATAGCAATAAGAGAGCCGGCTGGTGTTAATAGCTGGCAGTCAAATGCTCTAAGCCCTCCATCCCACGTCCTTTGGAGTAAATCAAATTAAACAGAAGAATGATTGGCCACATAATACCTCACTCTTATCCTGGGTGCCATGACTCAGCTGCGGCCTTTTCTATTCCGAGATCATTAACAACGAATGGCATTTGTTTTCATCTACTGTCTTTGAACAAAAGCTGTTTTTTTGCTGTTTTAGTGTCACAATGTCTGATTTTGAAGACCAGGGGTGAGTAATTGTTATTATCTATTGTAACAATTCACTCAATTCACACAACACATTTAGTACATGTTCTTCCCAAGAACACGTACCAGCAAATACAAATAGACGGTGTAGACATTGAAAGGGTGAAGGAAAATACATTTCTGGGGATCACAATAGATGAAAATATGAGCTGGAAACCTCATATTACAAATATACAACATAGGGTGGCCAGAAATATTTCAATATTGAACAAAGCAAAATTTGTTCTCAATCAGAAATCACTCCACACTCTTTATTGCTCTCTGGTTCTACCATATCTTACTTATTGTGTGGAAATATGGGCTAATAACTATAAAAGCAATCTTCACTTGCTAAATGTACTGCAAAAAAGGTCAGTAAGGATAATTCATAATGCCTCCTACAGAGAACATACTAACTCCTTATTTCTAAAATCACAAATACTTCAACTTGCTGATATAGTTCATCTTCAAACAGCTAAAATAATGCATAAGGCTAAAAATAACCAATTAGCTAAAAATGTCATCCAATACTTCTCTACAAGAGAGGAGAAATATGAATTTTGAAACACTTATATACGTGACAAAAAAAAAAAATAATAAAATAAAGGGGCGGCACGGCGCGCAGACCTCACAGCTAGGAGACCAGGGTTCAATTCCACCCTCGTCCATCTCTGTGTGGAGTTTGCATGTTCTCCCCGTGCATGCGTGGGTTTTCTCCGGGTACTCCGGTTTCCTCCCACATTCCAAAAACATGCTAGGTTAATTGGCGACTCCAAATTGTCCATAGGTATGAATGTGAGTGTGAATGGTTGTTTGTCTATATGTGCCCTGTGATTGGCTGGCCACCAGTCCAGGGTGTACCCTGCCTCTTGCCCAAAGACAGCTGGGATAGGCTCCAGCACCCCCGCGACCCTCGTGAGGAAAAAGCGGTAGAAAATGAATGAATAAAATAAAGTAAAAAAAAACAACTTAAACTATATTAGGAAAGCAGGAAGTGAACAAATATAACAGTTACTGATTGTAAAAGTACCAGATGGAGGGATAGGATTTAATAAGCTTTGCTTCTTCCTACTCCTTTTGGACATGTGGAACTGTGAACTGATTATGGGATGCATTCAATTGTAATCTGATGCATGTTCAAATGAAATAAAACCGTTACCATTCTTTCCCATTGTAGAGTTCACCAGGAGGGTAAGGCACATCACTTTCATCAATCTGTGCTCTTTATTCAACATTTATTGAGCATCCTGCCACTTTTTTCACTCCTCAGATGACGATGAGGAACAAGGAGAAGGAGGTGAGAGCTTTTTAAAGACAAACAGGAAACCTGCAGTACATGTGTAGAATGAACCATATTGATTCATATCCTTTGCTGTTGAAGGAGAACGGCCCAAGCATAAGTGAGTATACCTACTACACATCACAAATGATTATTGTGGTTTAACAGCACATGAACTCACCAGACTCTTATTTAGTTACACCTGCATGATATAAGCATGTTCTCCCCGTGCATGCGTGGGTTTTCTCCGGGTACTCCGGTTTCCTCCCACATTCCAAAAACATGCTAGGTTAATTGGCCACTCCAAATTGTCCATAGGTATGAATGTGAGTGTGAATGGTTGTTTGTCTATATGTGCCCTGTGATTGGCTGGCTGGCGACCAGTCCAGGGTGTACCCCGCCCCTCGCACGAGGACAACTGGGATAGGCTGGTAGAAAATGAATGCATGATATAAAGAGATCAAGGAGTATGCCTTTATAAAGTTCATTCATTTTCTACCGCTTTTTACTCATGAGGGTCTATCCCAGCTGACTTCAGGCTAGAGGCAGGGTACACCCTGGACTGGTGGCCAGCCAATCACGGGGCACATATAGACAAACAACCATTCACACTCACATTCATACCTATGGACAATTTGGAGTGGCCAATTAACCTAGCATGTTTTTGGAATGTGGGAGGAAACCGGAGTACCCGGAGAAAAGCCACACATGCACGGGGAGAACATGCAAACTCCACACAGAAATGGCCGAGGGGGGAATTGAACCCTGGTCTCCTAGCTGTGAGGTCTGCGCGCTAACCACTCGACCGCCGTGCCGCCTCCTTTACAAAGTTGTGCTAAATTTACTACGGATTTTCGATAATTATTGGTACCGATAATTATCAGCCCGATATCAGCATAGCAATACGATCCACGGATGTCTCCATGGCAACTGCTGTGTTATCACAAAGACACCCTGCGAACTGAGGCTCCAAGACTGGGCACCTGTCGGCGGGGAATTTCTTCAGGCTTACGCATCCATTCATCCAGGCACTCATATGCACATTCGCACACACATCCCTTCCTTCATCTAAAATATGTGCTGTAATAGGCTGCATGTGGTTGTGGCTGGCTTAGCTGGCCGAGCTGGGATCACCACATCCTCTTTCCCCTTCCTTGGTGCTAGTCTTGTGTCCATGTTGTGTAAAAATGCGCTTACTCGTGCCAATGTATGGTGAGGTTTTTTAACAGTCCTACACTGTGCTCCTCTACAGGTATTCCTATAGGTATTCCTAGTATTAAACTTAAATTAGAATGAATGTGTTTTTATTACTAAAGAAACCAAAATGTTACAAACGGCAAAAAAAAAAAAAAAATTCATTCATTCATTTTCTACCGCTTATCCTCACGAGTGTGGAGGGGGGTGCTGGAGCCTATCCCAGCTGTCTTCGGGCGAGAGGCGGGGTACACCCTGGACTGGTGGCCAGCCAGCCAATCACAGGGCACATATAGACAAACAACCATTCACACTCACATTCATACCTATGGACAATTTGGAGTCGCCAATTAACCTAGCATGTTTTTGGAATGTGGGAGGAAACCGGAGTACCTGGAGAAAACTCCACACAGAGATGGCCGAGGGTGGGATTGAACTCGGGTCTCCTAGCTGTGAGGCCTGCGCGCTAACCACTCGCCCTTAATAAAATGAATACATTTGAATAAAATTAGCATATTGATGAGTGATGATTGATGCTATTTTACAGGCCAGTGGTCACCCAACTTGCTCCCCCAAAAATCCCTGAAGGAGAGAGGGTTGATTTTGATGTATGTTTCCCTTTGTTTACTATACTGGTATTATAATATTAATACTAAAAGAAAGAGCTCATTTGTTGCTTTCCTTGACAGGATATCCACAGGAAGAGGATGGAGAAAGATCTTCTGGAGCTCCAAACCCTGATTGACGTCCACTTTGAGCAAAGGAAGAAAGAGGAGGAGGAGCTGATGGGTCTCAAATCGAGGATTGTAATCATTTTGCTTCCATAGAAGATGAAATTTGTGTGGACGACAGAGGATAAATCACATTCATTTTCCTCAGGAGAGTCGCCGGGCGGAACGGGCTGAACAGCAGCGCGTGAGGGCCGAAAAGGAGCGGGACAGACAGACGAGGATCGCGGTGATTAACGGTGACGACCTGTGACACTCGCCTACGGTACATTGTAACAACGATGTCTGCAGGAGGAGAGGCACAGGAAGGAGGAGGAGGAGGCTAAGAAGAGGGCGGATGACGAAGCCAAGAAGAAGAAAGTGCTCTCCAACATGGGGGCTCACTTTGGAGGATTCCTGGCCAAGGTCAGTAGTACTGTAGTTGGCAGTAAAAGTACTCCTAAGTGTCTACAATATGAATGTGTAGTAAAACACTTGCATGATGCAGGTAGAACAGAGGAAGGGCAAGAAGCAAACTGCTCGGGAGATCAAGAAGAAGACGCTTGCTGAAAGGAAGATGCCGCTCGCCATCGATAACCTGAGGGAAGACGACTTGAGGTCACTTTGAATATTATCAACTCCTTTTAATTCTGATTTTTTTTAACTTATGTGATTTTTGTACGTCGACTGGACACTCCATTCAGATACATGCCTTTTGATTCATATTATTTTTGCCCCACTCAAATACACTCTAATAATACACTGTACAGGATATAGAAAAGTTTAGAGATACTTTTTCCTTAATTTATTAGTTTTCACTAAGACATCTTTAGTTGTGTTTTTCCCATTCCCTATTCCTATAATGTAATGACATGCATATATATATATATATATATATATATATATATATATATATATATATATATATATATATATATATATATATATATATATATATATATATATATATATATATATATATATATATATATTATATATATCATATCCCAAATACCAGAGACCAGGCGGCACGGCGGTCGAGTGGTTAGTGCTCAGACCTCACAGCTAGGAGATCCGGGTTCAATTCCACCCTCGGCCATCTCTGTGTGGAGTTTGCATGGTCCGGGTACTCCGGTTTCCTCGCACATTCCAAAAACATGCTAGGTTAATTGGCGACTCCAAATTGTCCATAGGTATGAATGTGAGTGTGAATGGTTGTTTGTCTATATGTGCCCTGTGGCTGGCCACCAGTCCAGGGTGTACCCCGCCTCTCGCCCGAAGACAGCTGGGATAGGCTCCAGCACCCCCGCGACCCTCGTGAGGATAAGCGGTAGAAAATGAATAAATGTTTTTCAGGCTACGTTCGGCCGAACTACACCAAAACAAAATCCTTAAACTTATCCTTAAAAACACTCGGAAATTACAAAACTGTTCAACAGTACACATAACTGCCAGGTCACAGACAGCTGGGATTGGCTCCAGCAACCCCCGCGACCCTCGTGAGGAAAAAGCGGTAGAAATGAATATCCTAAATACCCTAATATTTCAGAAAAACAAAACGTTTTAAGTGTCAATTGTCTATCCTACATATCTTGAACACACCATTATACGTCCTGAAAATATTATAATTATAAATCCTGAAATGTGACAATTTTGCTAATTATTACATTTTGAAATTGAATCATTAATTTATTTTCTATGCCGCTTATCCTCACTAGGGTTACAGGTATGCTGGAGCCTATCCCAACTGTCTTTGGGTGAGAGGCGGGGTACCAGCCTCACCAGCCAATCACAGGGCACATATAGACAAACAACCATTCACACTCACATTCATAGCTATGGACAATTTGGAGTCGCCAATTAACCTAGCATGTTTTTGGAATGTGGGAGGAAACCGGAGTACCCGGAGAAAACCCACGCATGCACGGGGAGAACATGCACACTCCACACAGAGATGGCCGAGGGTGGAATTGAACCCTGGTCTCCTAGCTGTGAGGCTATGATCAATGAAAATAAAACATTTATTAATAAGGCAGGAGCCATATGGTAGTTAGTATTGGATCCTATGTCTCAGTCTTCAATGCTTGTAAATATGAATACAAAATGCATATTTTCTGTTTAGAAAAAGAGCCAGGGAGATGTGGGAGTGTATCTACCAGCTGGAGTCAGAGAAGTTTGAACTCTCTGAGAAAATGAAGAGGCAGAAGTATGAGGTAATTCCTTCAGACCACATTTGACCAAATCACTGTCACATTTAATATACGTATACGTACTATGTACTGTATGCAGTATCTCACAAAAGAGAGCACACTGTTTAATCACAGTACGTCTTCTCAAGGGACATGCTAAATAAACGGCGCAAACTAATTTATTCCATAAAGTAAGGCATGCGTATCATGTCATGTTGATACGGCAGAGTGACTGTAAGGTTATTCTAATTCCAACACCATATACAAGTACAGTGTTTGTCAACTCTTTCAGATCCTAAAACAATTTTAGTCAATGACAACACAACTAAACATATTAATCATTATGATTAATGTAATTAATCATTAATTACTATTAATTTTATTATTAATTACTATTTTAATTACATTAATTAAATTACTATTTATGTGATTTTAATTACTATTTTAATTAATTGTATTATTATTAATAATTACTATTTTTATTATTAATTACTATTAATTACTTTGAAAACTTTGCTTAGTTTTTACACTAAATCTTACAAAGAACACTAAAATCATCACACACCGACTTAACCCTGAAAAAGTATACCCGTGAAATATACAAACATGTACCAATGAGTTAAAAAAAAATAATAATCTTTTTGATACCCATATCAACAGATGTTCCCATAATGCATTGCGTCTGAACAACGCTTTCATTGGGGCAGTGCAATGACATCAGCCTCCCTTTGGTGGACAGAGGCGGCATTACAGCTCCATTCTCCTGTTTTCTATGCTGCTTATCCTCCAATGAATTGCTTTGCTTAAACAAAATGCATCATTTGATTATCTCATTGGTGTGTGTGTGTTTTGGGGTTTTGGTAATCAAAACACTTCACTGTCTGTTCTATTCCAGATCAACGTCCTCCTGAACAGAATCCAACACGCTCAAAAGTTGTGAGTCCATCTGCATGTGGTACTCAAGCGACACACCCACACAGACTTTATCCACTCAAAGATCTTCTCTTGTCTCAAAGCAAAAAAGGTCACGGTAAAGGGAAGGTTGGAGGACGCTGGAAGTGAGTCCACACCACCATGAAGGCTAAGGTCTCTGCAGTGTTGCACCACTGACATGAATAAATTGCGGTATTGCATGCAATTGCGCCGTTGTATTCCTCACTTGTGCTGTGAAATAGTATGTGACGTCATGTAAGGATATACTGGCTAAAATCATTAAATTCTATGCAATGTCCTTCTGTGGTGTGAAAACAGCATGGACGTCATCACTCTTTGCCTCACGACACGGTTGGAATCCAGCCTCCGTACACATGCTGGACACTCGTTCTGCAAAGCCTGCTTCTTGCTCTTTGTTCAGGTCCAAAATGTACCTGTGGTACAGAAGCAACTGTATTTTTTTGTGTTATCACTATAGTAACAAGCCTAAAAAAAAACAAAAAAACCCTTACTTGGCCAACTCGACAACAAGCAGAGCGTCTGGTGCTGCAATCTGCCAAATATTGGAGCCCAAATGGTGCGCACAGCTTTTAACAGAAGCATTTAACCGGGGAGGGCAGAGAACAGGATGGTCAGTAGCATACAGCATCACTTGGCTGAGACTCAAAATGTTGGGATGCAGAATTAACCCTTAGATGCATGAGTGATGGACCCTACACTCTTCCATAAGTGGGTCAAAAATCACCCATATTAGAATCAATGCCTTTTTATGCCAATTTTGCCATTTTGGTTAGGAATAATCACTTGATATGATATTTAGTATTATATATATTATTATATTATATATTTATAGTATTATATATATCAAAGGTTCCTATTGGATTCCATAGAAAATGCATACGGGTTTTTACCCACTTATGGAAGGTTGGGGTAGTAACACAAAAACAAAAATGTCTTAAAATGTATAAAAGGTAAGTGAATGGCATGATATCAAAAACATGTTTTTTGAGAAATACTTGGAATATGAAATGATAAAATTTTTTCATTGCAAAGATATTTCAAGAAAACAACCTGACCGGGTCATTTTTGACCCACTTATGGAAGGTTGGGGTAGTAACACAAAAACAAAAATTTCTTAAAATATATAAAAGGTAAGTTAAAAATGTGAATGGTGTGATACCAAAAACATGTTTTTTGAGGAATACCTGGAATATTAAATGATAAAAAATATTCATTACAAAGATATTTCAAGAAAACAACCTGACCGGGTCATTTTTGACCCACTTATGGAAGGTTGGGGTAGTAACACAAAAACAAAAATTTCTTAAAATGTATAAAAGGTAAGTTAAAAAATAATGGCATGATATCAAAAACATGTTTTTTGAGGAATACCTGGAATATTAAATGATAAAAAAAATTCATTACAAAGATATTTCAAGAAAACAACCTGACTGGGTCATTTTTGACCCACTTATGCATCTAAGGGTTAAAGCAGATTATACTGTACTCTCCCTGGTCGTTTCATTAGGTACACACTACAAGAGCTGTGTCATAATGAAGTGTCCAATGGTGAGCGTTTATTTTGTTGTGGTAGTCACCTTGTGGAAAAGTAGATGATGTCGAAGAAATGGGCATATTTCCCTTTTTTGGGCAGCTTCTGAAGGGAATCCAAAGGCAGGAAGTTGACAGAGACACGATTGAGATGCATCAGGTCTAAAAAGATATGATAAAACACATTTACTGATTAAAATGGCCTCAAGTGCTCATTGTCGTCATGCCTGAAGTCATACTATTGATGGGGGCAGGTTTATGGTCATGACTTGGTGGTGGTTGTTCTTCGTCTGTGTTTGACTGATGAACAGCAGGACAATGCTGTCTCCTGGACAATGATTGGAAGAATTCCTGCACATTTGCAAAGGATATGTCCTGGGCTGTCTGTGGATACAAAAGAAATGACAGTAACACAGTATAAAACATGGGCATGAAATGATGTCATACGCCATTTTACCTTCATGTGTTGCCCGTTCTGCGTCTTCAGCAAACTCTCGTCTTCGGTTTCGGTGCCAAAGGAGATGTACGGACCAGACACGATGTCCCCCCAGTAGCCTATCACAGCCACTCGGTTGCCTTTCTGGTTGAAGACGCGCGGAGACAGCAGGCTCGGGTTGGTTGATTGGTAGACACCCTCCCTTAGTTCAAAAGCCAGGCCGCACTCCCTCCACCGCACATACTGCTGCTTGTTAATGACGCTACACTGTGGACCACGTTTTGGAAAAGAGGAATTGGTTGAAATATTGCATGTGTAACCTGCATGGATCAGCCAGCCTACAAATCCAAGGGCATACGTCTTAATGTTTTCATTAATTAAGATTTGGGGCTGGACTGCCAACCAGAATTACCTTTGGTAATGGTAATGGTAATGATTTTATTTCATTTGAACATGCATCAGATTACAATTGAATGCATCACATAATCAGTTCACAGTTCCACATGTCCAAAAGGAGTAGGAAGAAGCAAAGCTTATTAAATCCTACCCCTCCATCTGGTACTTTTACAATCAGTAACTGTTACATTTGTTCACTTCCTGCTTTCCTAATTTTATTTTATTTTAAAAATCTTTTAATTAAAAAAATATATATATTTTTTTTGTCACATACCGAAGTACGAGGTGATATGACCATACAAAGACATAATGGGTACCATAGTAACTGTCAATATGTACTTTTAGAATCAGTAACTGTTACACTTGTTCACTTCCTGCTTTCCTAATATAATTTAAGTTTTTTTATTTTATTTAAGTTTATAAAATTTTTATTTATTTATTTTATATTGTTTTATTATTTATTTAAACATTTATTTTTATTATTTATTTTTAATTATTTATATTTTTCATTTTTTGTCACGTACCGAAGTAGGAGGTGATATGAGCATCCAATGACATAATGGGTACCATAGTAAGTGTCAATATAGTGATATATATATAGCACATCATGACTGGTTCAAGACTCTTCATCCTTGTATTTAGCAAACATCAACTGCTTGTATTGTTTCTTGAATTGGCTCATCGTTGTGCATTGTTTGAGGGTCTTACTCAATCCATTCCATAGTTTGATTCCACATACTGAAATGCTATGGCTTTTTAACGTAGTCCTAGCATAGAAGTGTTTCAAATGTACTTCTTCCCTGAGATCATATTTCTCCTCTCTTGTAGAGAAGTATTGGATGACATTTTTAGCTAATTGGTTATTTTTAGCCTTATGCATTATTTTAACTGTTTGAAGATGAACTATATCAGCAAGTTGAAGTATTTGTGATTTTAGAAATAAGGAGTTAGTATGTTCTCTGTAGGCGGCATTATGAATTATCCTTACTGACCTTTTTTGCAGTACATTTAGCGAGTGAAGATTGCTTTTATAGTTATTAGCCCATATTTTCACACAATAAGTAAGATATGGTAGAACTAGAGAGCAATAAAGAGTGTGGAGTGATTTCTGATTGAGAACAAATGTTGCTTTGTTCAATATTGAAATATTTCTGTCCACATTATGTTGTATATTTGTAATATGAGGTTTCCAGCTCATATTTTCATCTATTGTGATCACCAGAAATTTATTTTCCTTCACCCTTTCAATGTCTACACCGTCTATTTGTATTTGCAGGTATGTGTCCTTTCTGCTGTTACCAAACAGCATTATTTTAGTTTTACTTTAGTTCAAGGACAACCTTTGACCTTTATACTTGAGGATGAATGGACCACATTTAATCCAATGAATTCTTAAGAGTGTCTAGGTCGCATAACGAATAAGAATAAAATATGCAGTACCCCTTTGTCATGTAGCTTCATTGTGAGGTCCCAGTCAAAGCAGCCCTTTTTGGAGTCATATCGTGTCCCAAGGTGCTGCCTCACTCTATAATCCCAGGCTTTGGATATGGAGATAGGAGTAGGTGATGCAGATGGCTGCATCCACGACTTAAAAATCCTCACCAGCTCATCTCGCTCCTTGAACTGCGATCATACAGAAGTCGGATAAGTTTTTGTAACTTGTAAAACTGTTAAGGACGCTGACGTGAGTACCTTGAGAAGAGATGTATCCAGGCAAGGATGCATCTCCGACTCCATTGTGTCGCTGATGTAGAGCGAGAGCTGCAAGGCTGCACGTTTCAAGGTGTCCTCCGTCTGACTGCGGATCATGCTGTTGCCGAACACCTCAAGGAACACCTCTGTCTTCTCTAAGGATGCATACTCGCATTAAAATGACCACAAAGCTGAAACAAAAGCCAAATAAGCCTACCATTCAGACCCATCGTTTCCTGGGGAGTCAGTGCGATGTAGAGCAGCAGCATCTGTCTTGCCATTACCTCCATGCTGCTTTCAAACAGCCATACCTGCAATCAAGCATATATGTATATGTCTGCTTCATTGTGTCACATTTTAAAAGGCATTAGAGGCGTTAGGAGTCTCACATGAAGGACATCATCTTCCTTCAGACTAGCAATAGTCTTCAGAATATGTCTCGGATCGCCACTTCCAACCAGTAAAAGGTTGACTTCCCCTTCACCTCTCACTGGACCTGAAAACAGATCAGAAAATGCATCAGGACAAAAGTATTGAGACACCTAGCCAGTACACACACAGGAAGTAAAAATCTGTGGAGTCTGTGTTGTGTGTATTTTTCCATTATTATTTTGTATTGTTTTTATTCTTTTGTTAATTATAAATAAACACGTATATACAGGCACACACACTAAATTGCTATTGCTATTGCTATCCAGCTATTGATGAAAACGTGCTCACCTGTATTGATGAGGTCTCGTGCAGGACTGAAGCCCCACCAGCTGATACAGCCTGCCCCTTCTGATGGCCGCCCGGCGCTCATTCGGTCTCGTAAGGGCTTACACTCGATTTCAAATTAAGGTTAGTGGTAGTACAATTTCCGTGGACTCAACACCCACGGGAAATTTTTTTTGGAAAGCTGGACCAACTTGAGTTTAGCTATCGTTGCTACGCAACCGTGTGTTGTGAACAGGCGCCCTCTTCTGGTGCCATTTAGGGCCTGCAGCTAAAAGGACCCCGGCGGGGGTAACCCGGAAGTAAACAGATGGTTTTAAGTACACCGTGACTAATTGACAGCAATCCGTGATTTACAGTAAGCAGAACAGCGTCTAAGTTGTTTGATTTATACGTTATGTTATACGTTAAATGTCACAAATGATCACACTTCACACGCTTTGATGTACGTTTAATGATTTACAAAACGAAATCATGACATCAGCCCTTAATTGGACATTTTTTCTCTTACAGTAATGGCATTCCAGAAAATATATGATTAACATTTGCTTTTATTAATATTAACTTAAAACATTATGAAAAAGGTTGAGCCTCATTCAAGGTAAGTTACCATGGGACATTTATTTGCTGTGTACTGTAACTGAAAACACATTCTTAAGTAGGGGAAGAGAATGACAAATATAAAAACATCAGTATTTCACACACACACACATAATTCAAAACACTGTATACCTCAATAAATGCATGGAAAGAACAACATTAAGGACGACAAAAAAAACCCCATAACATCTCTAATCTAGCGAGGTTTCGCTTTGACCGCTGCATCCACTTCCTCCTCTGGCAGCAAAGTGTGCCACTGGGCTACTGGACGTCTGGGATTAGCCAACATATCTGACCAGTGTCGCAGGCCCACACCCGTCGCTCCATAACCCATGAAGGTTTTACCGATAGGATCATTGCTGCCGAGCTTGTCATAGTCGTACACTGTGATGACAACCTGTACTTTCTGAAAATACAACACAAATTAGCTTTTTGCATTGCCAGTGTCTTTCATGAAGTTGCGATTAACCTACCTGTATCTGTTCAAAGGGGACGTCAAAGCTAAAACTCTCATTGAAGTAGGGATTGAGTGTGTTTTTCTTGACAGTAGTCTTCTTCTTTTTGATACGTTTTCCATTTTGCTGCAGGACAATCTTCACGTATGGGTCTGGGAATAGAAGAAACCACCAACACAGGTTTAAGAACAGCATTTGTGATTGTAAAATGCTTATGGCTGGGAACATGAAAAAGGCTCCCAAATGTCAACGATTAATACACTCACAAGTGGAAAAATCAAAAGGGAACAATTGGAGGGAGTACATTTTTCAACCCTTTCATTCGCATTTTGCTCCTGAAAAAAAGTCCTGAAATAAATTCATTACAAAAACTCAACCTCTATTTTGAGTAGATTTTACTCATTTTTTTAGTAAGTCAAATTATAACAATTTTCATTCATTCATTAATTTTCTACCGCTTTTCCTCACAAGGGTCGGGGGTGCTGTAGCCTATCCCAGCTGTCTTTGGGCGAGAGGCGGGGTACACCCTGGACTGGCCGCCAGCCAATCACAGGGCACATATAGACAAACAACCATTCACACTCACATTCATACCTATGGATAATTTGGGGTCGCCAATTAACCTAGCATGTTTTTTGGAATGTGGGAGGAAACCGGAGTACCCGGAGAAAACCCACGCATGCACGGGGAGAACATGCAAACTCCACACAGAGATGGCCGAGGGTGGAATTGAACCCTGGTCTCCTAGCTTATAACAATTTTAAATGTACTTAAATAAATTGAGCCTATCCCAATTGACTTTGGGCAAGAGGCATGGTGCACCGTGGACTGGTCGCCAGTCAAGTGGTTAGCATGATGACCACACAGTCAGGAAATCTGGGTTCAAATCTCTGCGTTTGGAGTTTGCATGTTGTCCCTGTGCATGGATTTTCTCTGGGTGGCCAAGGACAAGTTTTGGGGATGGCAGGTTGTTCAGGTCTTTGTAGAACTTCGGTGGTTGACTTCCAAGAGTCATTATCATGAAGGATCTCAACATCACCTGACAAGCCGCCGACATCCATTTTCTTCAGATTCTTCGCTTCCATGATGTTCACTGTCAGTTTCCCAGCAGTGGGGACGTATCGCAAAGAGATGCAAATATCACCCAGTTTCTCCTGCTGAGAGAAAAACATGTGAAAAAAAAACGCTTTCCAGTCTAATATCCGTAGAAGTCCTATGGACTGAAAGCAGGATGTACCTCCTCCTTTTCCGAGCTCTCCAAATCCTTCCATTGTTGAATTGGCTGACCTAAGTCAATGCTGTTCATGGGGATTTTGATATCGCCTATCATGTCGTGCTTGGAGAAACGATCAAAATCAAACACCTGCAGCACCAAAGTCTTTCCTCCGAGCTCTGCGTATGGGATCTAGAAAAAGAGTCAAAGTGTAAAAGCCTGATTCACTTCTAGACTTAAAAACAACAAATACACAACAAGATACTGTACAACCATACCTTAAAAATGAATGTCTCATTGAAAACCGGACACAAATTCTTGCGCTGGACCTTTGTTTCATACTTCTTCTTTTTGTCCGGCAGCAAAAAAACTTTGACGTAAGGATCTGAGGTGCCCCCCATGTCCATAGCAGCCAGATCCTGAGCCTGAAGGATTCCCACGATGAGCTTTGTGGTAAAGAACATCAGGTTAGTCATACGTAGAATTTGACTGTTTGGGCTTTGTGTGTTCCAGGAGAGGCACCTGGGAATCTGTGAAGTTATAATCCAAGGAGAATTCCAACCTCCCCAACTTCTCCTGCTCTTTCTCCTCTTCCTCACCCTCCTTCTTCACCTCCCCTTCCTAAAAGGAGATATACATCAGCACAGTGAGTACTCATCCTGCATCCTTCACCACGTCCACATCCGATTGTACCTTCTCTCCAGTTTCGCCTTCGCCCTCCTTTGCCACCCTGCGGCGCCCTGTCTTCCTCTCTCTCACTTTCTTGGGCTTTTTCTTCTTCCCAAAGCATTTTTTGAAAACACAAAAGATGAAGCACGCCACCAAAACCAGGACCACCACTATGATGGCTCCGACAGCCCACATGGGAACTGCAATGTTATATAAAAAAAAGAAACTCTATGTTAATTTCATCCAAACTGTCCTTTAGTGTTTTCAAAAGGATTTACAGTAAATGTCTCATTTAAGATTGTATCGATAATCTGATGCACTTGCCATCCGTGTACCTTTTTACGGCTCGATAGCAGAACCAATGCTTTAATCTGTGATATTGCTAAAACAAAATATGGTACATAAGACAGCATAATAACAACATATCAACAATCAGGTCATACAACTGAACTACACCATTGATGGAGAGATGCAAAAGAATAACTGCTGGCAACCTTTAGTATAGACAGTACATTAGTAATGGTAATGGTTTTATTTCATTTGAACATGCATCAGATTACAATTGAGTAATCTTTATTTGTTTTTGTTTTTAATTTTTAATTTTTGTAATTTTTTGTCACGTACCGAAGTAGGAGGTGATATGACCATCCAATGACATAATGGGTACCATAGTAAGTGTCAATATAGTGATATATATATAGCACATCATGACTGGTTCAAGACTCTTCATCCTTGTATTTAGCAAACATCAACTGCTTGTATTGTTTCTTGAATTGGCTCATCGTTGTGCATTGTTTGAGGGTCTTACTCAATCCATTCCATAGTTTGATTCCACATACTGAAATGCTATGGCTTTTTAACGTAGTCCTAGCATAGAAGTGTTTCAAATGTAGTTCTTCCCTGAGATCATATTTCTCCTCTCTTGTAGAGAAGTATTGGATGACATTTTTAGCTAATTGGTTATTTTTAGCCTTATGCATAGTATGTAAATACATGCATAATTTGAGTACATTCCAATGTGTTGGAATGGAGAAACATGTTTTGTACTGTGCTTAACTTTGTGTATAATTTCCGAGTAAATTCTTGCAAGATGAAGGACCTTATGCTCACTCACTGGGTAGATGTTGCAGTTCATTCATGAACTTGTCCTTCATGTGGTTGTAGTCCTGTCCCGGGTGATGCTCGGGGTGGCCGTGGTGTTCTGTATGCTGATGCTCGTGGTGAACTTTCTCCGTCGCCTCCTCCGACTCTGGTTCCAGGGGCTCCGCAGCCCTTCGGGACCGGACCCCGCCACTAACCAGCCTCATGTCAGCTGACAAAAAAAACCCAAACAGTTATTTTACTGTGTTGTGCGTCACGTTGTTGGGCATCGCCGCGACAGATCGCACAGCTGCGTCTGTCCACCAGCGTAATCCCCGCGTCTGTGTGTTGCACTACACTAGAAGCATAGAACATCTCTAAGCTAGAAGCTCGACATGGCTGACCCTAATCCCTCTTGTTTGCCCTCCCCACTGCAACCCATGCTTTTCCCTCCACCGTTTGGCCCTCTTACTTTTGTACTCATACTGTCACTGCACGTAACTGGATTTAACTCTACAATATTAATCCAGACGCTGGGTCCCTGAAAGCTTAGATAAAAAGGAGTCGGCTCCCTCCATCATTTAGCAACATGAACTGTATGGAAATTGTGCCTTTAGAACGGAGTTTATTGTGATACTATGTTTGTTATTGTGGTTGTAGCGTGCAGTGTGGCTTTAAAATATTAGACAATATAATATATATAATGCATAATGCACTCGGTGCCAATAAAAATGGAGTATAGTCATAGTAACTCTTTAACAGCCAAATGTATCACTGTGATTGGTCAATGTATTTCAGCTGCTATGACCACCTGGAACGCACTTTTCCGAATACTGGATGAAGGTACTGGTAGGTGAAATTAATTCCAAGCATCATTTTGTTAGTTCAACGGAAATGGAATCAAACAATCACAACAACAACAAAAATCCATCTTACCTGCAAATATGTTGCTATTATTCCCTCACTACGGTGACAGTTGTGTTTTCCGAATTTGGTGCTCACACAGCCATCATTCCCGCAATACAACTGTTCCCATCAAAGCTAAAGCGTCGGCAAATCACTGGAGCAGCGTTGAGACTTAATCCTACACCCCACCCACCTCCCCTCCTTGTGATATTCGAATGCTGACAACACATCTGTTGCGTTGAACGTGAACACTATCCTATCGTTTTACCAAGCTTGGTCACACTTGCGGAACAAAAGGTGGAAAAGTGATGACCTCCTGCGGTCAGTCTACTATCAATCTAACGACTTTCACTCGGAATAGGATACGGCGACATTTGCTTTGCAGCGTAACTGTACATATGTTGCATTTGTTAGACTGCGGTGGGTGTGGTAATCCACAGGCATGCTGCCATGTGTTTGCACCGCCACATCTGGACATCTCTGGGGCGACAGTCCAACATGCAACAGCCTTTTCTAGTAAGTAGTTTACAGCCAACATGGCGGGAATAAACAAATGGATGCTGCCAATGAGAGAAATGGATTAAGAACTAAATGCTGGTTAACACCAACGGGCGTCATTCTCCTTCAGCAGTTTTGGTAGACAGCAGGTTTAATGGTTCCATTTATTAGAGCAAGTCTTCAGTAAAACAGCCCCAGACCATTACACTACCACCACCATATTTTACTGTTGCTATGATCTTTTATGTCAGATTTAATTGGACACACACCTTGCAAAAAGTTCAACATTTGTATAGTCAGAGTATTTCCCAAAGGTCTTGGGGATCATCAAGATGTTTTCTGGCAAAATCGAAATTAGCCATACCCTGGGATCACACTGAATCCGAGACGGTTCTGGTCCTGATCCAGTCCGGTGACCCTAAACTGATTCTTTCTGTTGTGCTGTACATCCACTGGAACTGGAGCTGCACCAGTTTCAGTGTGATCCCTGCTGTAGTATTCTTTTTGTTCAGCAGTGCCTCGGAATTCTGCCATGCAAGCTGTGCCAGTGTCAAGAGTCATGAACACTGACCTTAACTGAGGCAAATGAAGCCTGCAGTTCTTTGGATGTTGTTGTGGGGTCTTTTGTGACCTCTTGGATGGGCGTCACTTCGCTCTGGCGGTAATTTTGTTTGGCCACCGTTCCATGTTTTCACCATTTGTGGATGATGTCTCTCACTGTGGTTTGCTGGGGTCCCAAAGCTTTAGAAGTGGCTTTACAACCTTTTCCAGACTGATAAACCTCAATTAGGCTGCATGGCGGTCGAGTGGTTAGCGTGCAGACCTCACAGCTAGGAGACGAGGGTTCAATTCCACCCTCGGCCATCTCTGTGTGGAGTTTGCATGTTCTCCCCGTGCATGCGTGGGTTTTCTCTGGGTACTCCGGTTTCCTCCCACATGCCAAAAACATGCTAGGTTAATTGGCGACTCCAAATTGTCGCCCGAAGACAGCTGGGATAGGCCGTCGTGAGGAAAAAGCGGTAGAAAATGAATGAATGAATGAATAAAGCTCAATTAATGTTATGTTTTAACGGGGGGTGGGGGGGGCAATCACTTTCACACGTCATGTTGGTTTGTAGTTTCATTTAAAGATTGTATTTTGTGTTCAGTTGTGTTGTCATTGACTCATATTTAAATTTGTTTTATGATCTGAAACATTCAGGTATGACAAACATGCAAAAAAAAAATTTGGAAGAGGACAAACACTTTTTCACAGATCCCATACGCATATTAATGACTGAAAGATACTTAATATATATTTAAATTTGATTTTAAAAAAATGTATGTTGGCCACAGACGCCTATTACTCTCGGCATTTGAGTATAAACACTTTGACCTGTACATGTGAAAACATGATAGATCACCCATCACTCATCATAGTTTGTTCTTTGCTGGAGAAGTGGAAGTGAAAGCACACTTTCAGTGTATGGCAGCAAGATATGCGTGTGCATCATTTAGGGTGTGTACGCACACTGGATCATTAGATTACAACGGATGGTTGTGCTGCATAAGTCACATCCTTGTTATCTTTCCTGAAACAGCTCTTTTTTTTTACTCACAGGCTATGTGCTGCTTGCTTAAATGTTAAACTTTAAGCTACCGTCCGATAGTGACTAAGCAAAGTCCTGTTGATATCGTCACAGTGTGCTATAGGTGTACACATGACATAATGAAATGTCACATGACAGCATGTGTGGAGGTTAGTAGATAGAAGAAAATGCAATCAAAAGTGAGGTGCTAGCATAGTCTTGGTTTATTCAAAGTGTAGCCCAACAGGAATGTAAGAAATAGTGTAGAATCCATACATAAGGTAGTAGGAAAATACTACTTGAGCACCATAGCTATGAGGCGTTGAGGTATGCTAGGGTAGTTGGTTTTCCTGTATTACAAAATTAGCTTTCACCATAAAAAATATGCATAATGCTGGTCTTCACAGTGTGTGTTTATCAAACAGGTATTCTCCCATGGGACCGTGGGTCTCGGACGCAGTGATGCGGGTCAGGCTGCCGATGTAGTCTCCCAGCTTCTTGATGGTGTCGTGGCTGTCGTTGAGGAAGTGTTGCTCAAGGAAGTCGCAAAGCTACGATAAAGAAATAACGGTGAGAATTATATCCGATTGTTGTCTGTATGACTGTACCGTACGGCAGACCTACATGGGGATCAGTATGGGTGCCTGCCTTGCGGTGTACATCCAGGATACACAAGTTCATTGCCTTCTGGTAGTCCAGGGAGAAAGACATGGCATCCAGACCACCTCTCCAATCTTCCCTACTTGGTTTCTGCACGAGACATTTTTAAGTTGATTGATTTTAAAATCAAC
Organism: Doryrhamphus excisus; assembly: GCF_030265055.1. Lineage (NCBI taxonomy): Eukaryota > Metazoa > Chordata > Actinopteri > Syngnathiformes > Syngnathidae > Doryrhamphus > Doryrhamphus excisus. The sequence goes on along the minus strand of NC_080487.1, from coordinate 9,325,332 downwards.
AAAGTATATAGAGTATTTTAATGAGGAAAAAGTAAGATTTACAGAAATAGTCTGCAGCAAAATACGACCCCCTCTCATATTCTGATATTCCAGCAGCTTTTCAGCTTGTTCTCTCTCCTTCCCAGAGAGCTCCAGGAAAAAACTAGAGAATTTCTTCAGGGCAACATCATCCCTGTCAAAATACATGCCCTGTAGAAAACAAACTATTTAATTATAAATGACAAGTAGTAATATAATAATACAAGCAAGTAGAACAGGTGGAGACAAGGTTACCAGGGAAAGGTAGGTGTAGGATGCATTCAGTTTGAGGTTAACGAGCTTGTTGATGTCTCCTTCACATTCGGAGTTGAGGTTTTGCTTCACTACGGACTGCATTTCTAAAATAAAGAAAACGCCGCAATCAAAACAAAATTACGTTGCACTTCTTAGTTAATTCAATACCAGTCATGTAGAGTAATACATTAGCATTTAATACAAATTTGAACAACATGCACATGAGGTCAGTCGTGACAAGGTTAGCTATTGAATACAAAGCTAGCAGGATACTAGCGAAATGTTACCTGACAAACGATTGTAATTGGCGTCGCTCCGGTTTCACATTCACCTGTGTATGGCGTCACCCACTTTGCTTGTGTGTGTGAAAAGCGAGGCTTTCTCAGCCTTTTAAAACACCACAAAAGGGAGAAAAAAAACAGCTAGCCGTGAGTGGCTAGCATTGGCTAGTTACCTTAGTTGTTGGTGTGTCTGTACTGCCACCTGTCTTATTGGGGGTCTCATTACATCCAATCCACTTTATTTATATAGCACATTTTATAAACAGTTTCCAAAGTGCTGCACAGAGTAGTAAAATAAAAAGTAAAAATAAAATACAATAAATACAGGTAAAAATTTAATTTAATCCAAAACCAAAAGATCAAATAATAAATAAAATATTAAAAACAAGAAGCAAAGCAATACAAGTATAAAAAATAAAGCCAATTAAAATAAAAAGAAAGAACTAAAAAGACACAGGACCATACGACTCACTCCAAGTTAAAAGCCAGAGAATAAAAGTGGGTTTGAAGACGAGACTTAAAGCCTTCGATGTTGGGGGCCTTTTTTACTTGGGAGGGGAGAGAGTTCCATAGCTTGGGGCCAACCACAGAAAAGGCTCGGTCTCCCTTGGTCTTAGTCTCGTCTTGGGCACCACAAGTTGGAGCTGGCCCTTGGACCTCAGTGACCGGCCTCCATGATCAGTACATGTTGAATAAACCTGATCCTCTTTAGATAACATTATGTATGTATTAACTGTGTATATAATATTAAAACAGAAATAATAAATAAATGGCTGTTAATAAATAAAAAATGCCTCCCCCAAAAAAGACAATAAAAAGTACATATATTTTTTTAAATAATAATGAGGACAAGCAGTTTATAAAATAGGTTGACTTTTTGTTGCTTTCACTTACCAAGGGCAAAAAACCCACAAAATAATATCGTAAGAAACATAGTTGTTGACATAACAGCATCCTTAAAGGATACAACGCACCGCTGCTTTGTAGTAGTACTGAAAGTACTGAAAGTATTGTTCATGGTGTGTGTTCCCAGTTCCTCATAGAGGAAAGCTATAAGGAAGCTATAACAACCATATCAAGGAATTCACTAAGGGTTTTCAGAGCAGACTTCTGTATTTTGTATTTGGTCAATTAATAACAAATATGGGCCACACGGTGGACTAGTGTTTAGGACGTTGGAGTCACAGTCAGGAGATTGCTAACATCTGTGTGTGGAGTTTGCATGTTCTCCCTGTGCATGCGTGGATTCTCTCCGGGTACACCGACTTCCTGCCACATTCCACAAATATGGATGTCAGGTTGATTGGAGATCCTACATTGTCCATAGGTGTGAATAGTTGTTTTTCTATTTGTGCCCGGTGCAGACAACTGGGATAGGCTCCAGCATACCCATGATTCTAAAATGTTGTGAAAATGATTTCCTCAATTTCACTCATAAAGTTGCAACGCAAATACAACAGCCTTCATAATAAATGATGTTGACAGTGTAGTACATGTGTTCCCAAGGAAGTGGCACACAGAGCAAAGGTCTGAGAGTTGTAAAAAGGGCAGAAGCAGAAGCAGAGCCTTGCAAACATAACATGCGGACCAGAGGTTACCAGAGGAGGGCGCGGTTAAGAATTACATTCAAAGTCAACACTTCTGAGATGAAGTTAATGCTGACACTTTCTAACCAGCCATAATTGTTGTTATTTTTGTCAATACATCCATTACGACTCTTGGGGACTGTAAACTCAAAGAAGACATTTTAAAAATGACGATTAAAATCACTTCTCGTCACCTGTACTATGGAATGGATAGAGTAAGACCCTCAAACAATGCACAACGATGAGCCAATTCAAGAAACAATACAAGCAGTTGATGTTTGCTAAATACAAGGATGAAGAGTCTTGAACCAGTCATGATGTGCTATATATATATCACTATATTGACACTTACTATGGTACCCATTATGTCATTGGATGCTCATATCACCTCGTACTTTGGTACGGGACAACAGAAAATTAAATTAAATTAAATTAAATTAAATTAAATTAAATTAAATTAAATTAAATTAAATTAAATTAAATTAAATTAAATTAAATTAAATTAAATTAAATTAAATTAAATTAAAACAAATTAAAACAAATTAAAACAAATTAAATTATATTAGGAAAGCAGGAAGTGAACAAATGTAACAGTTACTGATTGTAAAAGTACCAGATGGAGGGGTAGGATTTAATAAGCTTTGTTTCTTCCTACTCCTTTTGGACATGTGGAACTGTGAACTGATTATGGGATGCACTCAATTGTAATCTGATGCATGTTCAAATGAAATAAAACCATTACCATTACCATAGTTTATTTGGGACTGTATTTAGCTTAGTTTTGGTTTTTAACCAGATTCCCAAAGCTGAATTGATCTGTACTACTGTGTGGACACATGACTTACTGATAATTCTCCTGTGTTTCAGCCATTAACTGCACCAATGTGACCTGGCATGTCACTACATCATCCATCCAAGGAGCCACCGAGGGCTTATTCACAAGTGCCACTGCTTCTAATGGCTCTCACACTCATGCAAGCCAAGCGGAAGGCCAAAATGTGTTTTTTTCAAGACTATATCCAGGCGCGACATACAACGTGTCGCTCCAGTATGAAAGAAATTCCACTCACTTTCTGCAGTGTCAGCACAGACTGACAACCAGTAAGTACTGCACTGGTTTATCACTTTTACATTGATTTACATTGTATTGTATTTACATTGATTTAAAGGTATCTTCCTGTTTAGTTCCGCCAGATTTAATGGCTTACTGCAACAACTGGGATTCTGGCTATTCTATCTTGATTGTATGGGATAAGCCAGATGGTTTGTGGACTGCCGTGGAGGTGAACATAAGTGGAAAAACCTACATAGTGGATGATATCGAACAACGCCATATCAGGATACCGGGATTCCAACCTGCAAGAACATACGGGGTGTCTCTATCGTCACTATCTGGGAGCGTGATGAGATCCAAAGCGTACATTTTTCACTGTTCCACTGATCCTCGTGGTGAGTTCAAGTGTACTTGTTTATTTGTGTTGACTCTTTCAGAGATTTTAGTGTGGATTTTTATGTTTCTAGGCGTCATTGCAGCATCAGTCATCTCTATCCTGCTTTTTGCTGTCCTGGTGTGTTTGACAATATTTATTGTCAGGAAAAGATCAAATAGCATCATCAGGTTGGTGCTTTCACAGATGCTTCTTTGATTGCTTGGGAAGTATGTGAAGTATGGACCATGTTGCATCTCTCTATTTTTTTTTTTTAGGAGGAACAAGTCTTTCCTTGGTGGTGTCGCTGTTTCACCTGACAAATTCACGTAAGGCTGTACAATTAGCCGAGTGGTTAGCACGCAGGCTTCACAACTAGGAGACTGGAGTTCAATTCCACCCTCGGCCATCTCTGGGTGAAGTTTGCATGTGGGTTTTCGCCGCGGACTCCGGTTTCCTCCCACATTCCAAAAACATGCTAGGTTAATTGGCGACTCCAAATCGTCCATAGGTATGAATGTGAGTGTAAGATAAGATAAGATAAGATATGTCTGTATTCATCCCTCATTGGGGAAATTTGCATTGCACAGCAGCAGCAGGAGAACAGAGTCAGTTAAGCAGTACAAAGTACACAATATAAAAATATAAACAACCCAAGTATTAACATATTAACAATTTTACCTAGAGTTAACTACAAATACAGTTTGCAGATAATATGAAATAAGATGAGATCTTGCTACTAAAAATTAGAGCTTAGAGCACTTAGAGCTTAATATTGCATGTGGAGCTTGATCAGATATTGCACAGTGAATGGAGTCTGGAATAACTATACTGGATATCAAAAGAAAGTATTGCGAAGCAGTCTATCGCTGAAGGAGCTGTCCAGTGCTGAGTGTAAATGGTTGTTTGTGTATATGTGCCCTGTGATTGGCTGGTGACCAGTCCAGGGTGTACCCCGCCTCTTGCCGGAAGACAGCTCGGATAGGCTCCAGCACCCCCCATGACCTTAGTCAGGATAAACTGTAGAAAATGAATGAATGTCCTATTAGGCAAAATGCCAAGATAGGAGCAGTGAAATTGCATTCACAGTTGAATAGCCTTTAAAATGAATAGGCAGAATGAAAAAAAATTAAAGATAAGGCCGTTATCTATCACTGCTTGAAACATAGGTTGGATATTTTTTATACATATATATATATTAAAGCAGATTTAAGACCTATACATTATGTTATTATCTCGTTTGGATGGAATCAACCTCGATTAGTTTTCCTTTATGAAGATCAGCAATGCAGCCATTCATAGTTTGATGTCATGCTATGTGTCATGCTTGTGTTCCGTTTCCAGAGATATTCCTCTTGAAAAGTTCCCTGCACACTTCTCCGATTTAAGTATGGATAAGAACAGAGGTTTCAGTGAGGAATACGAGGTGATTCACAAAGTGTTTTTCTGATTGTCTTTCGAGGTCTTAACCCTTTAGTTTGTCATGCAGCGTCTTGCTCTCGTTGGCATGGATCAGACACAAAATGTTGCTTTGATACCTGACAACTCTGCAAAGAATCGCTTCACGAACATCCTGCCATGTAAGTGTGTGTGTGATGGTCACCATTTAAGAAAAAAAAACACATTGAAAGTTTAACTCTCCTTTCAGATGACTGGTGCAGAGTGAAGCTACAAACCACAAATGGCATGTCAGACTACATCAATGCCTCTTACATGCCAGTAAGTACTGCTTTTTATTGACTAAATAATTTAAATACACTATAATGTACTCCACTTTTTGATGTGAAACATGAATACATATTTATTTCTTTTTACTGTGCATTCTAACAAGAGAAAAAAACAGTTATCATGAGCTAGCTAACAATACACAGGCATGGGACTTACCTATTTTGACACGGAAAAAATAGTGTAGCATTTACATAACTGACTGATAACGTAAACTAGCTACAGCGATATTGTTATTGGAGTAGCTAGCACGAAAATCTGTATTTATCTGGCGGAGTAAAATGACGCCTCGCTGGTCGCTCGTCTCAGTGTCACTCACAGACGGAAGAGTGGATACCTAACTCTCAATTTCACTCAATTTCGCTCAATTTCGTCTTGTGCTGGAAGACACAGCCATCCCAATGAGAGAGGACATTACACCTTTTAGCATCCATCATTTTCCTCCGCTTATCCGGGTCCGGGTCGCGGGGGCAGCAGTCTCAGTAGGGAAGCCCAGACTTCTCGGTCCCCGGCCACCTCCTCTAGCTCCACCGGGAGGACACCAAGGCGTTCCCAGGCCAGCTGTGAGACATAGTCCCTCCAGCGTGTCCGAGGTCTGACCCGTGGCCTTTTCCCGGCTTGGCATACCCGAAACACCTCACCAGGGAGGCATCCGGACGAGATGGGGGCAAGCATAAGGGTCCGGTGCGTTGTGTGTTGGGTGGCAGTCAAGGGCGGGTGTCCTAGGTGGCCAAATCTGGTTCTTGGGACCTTTTAGTATAATTGAGAATTGGCTAATCTTGGGTGAAAAATGTGTATTTTGCATGGTTACATTTTGACAAAATGATGTTTTCATGGGGAACCTATTACAAAACCCAAAAATCAGCCTTAATGAAGACTCTGAGAGTGTGCATTGTGTGTGGAGATGCGAATCACTGCCATCGGCTATATTCTGTATGCACATGAGTACGCTATATTACCTTCACAGGGTTACAGCAGTACCCGAGAGTACATCGCCACTCAGGGGCCTCTGCCTTCCACAGTCAGTGATTTCTGGAGAATGATCTGGGAGCAGAGAGTGAGCGCCATCGTCATGGTGACCAACTGCGTCGAAGGAATACGGGTGTGTTTTACCACAGATTCATACGTTATACCGTGGGTGCCATGAGGGCCATTTTTAGTCTGCGTCTTATTATAGTATCTATAATACACGGCAAAGATGGGGATGTTTGGTTCATATAACATAGCTATGTACGCTGTATTGACTTAGTGGCTCCATTACTGGCTCAAACTATCAAAGTGGGCCCCATATGTTTTCTGTATGGTGGATATAGTTTGGACACCCCTGCATTAAGACATTAGGACCATGTCAGCCAGCTGTATTAACCCTTGGATGCATAAGTGGGTCAAAAATGACTCGGTCAGGTTGTTTTCTTGAAATATCTTTGTAATGAAATTTTTTTTATCATTTAATATTCCAGGTATTCCTCAAAAAACATGTTTTTGATATAATGCCATTCACATTTTTAACTTACCTTTTATACATTTTAAGAATTTTTTGTTTTTGTGTTACTACCCCAACCTTCCATAAGTGGGTCAAAAATGACCCGCATTCCTTTTTCTATGGAATCCAATAGGAACCTTTGATTCTTATCAACTCCTAAATATAATACTAAATATCATACAAGTGATTATTCCTAACCAAAATGGCAAAATTGGCATAAAAACGCATTGATTCTAGTATGGGTCATTTTTGACCCACTTATGGAAGAGTGTAGGGTCCAATCACTCATGCATCTAAGGGTCTAATACATGTTTATTTTTTCATTCATTCATGGGGGGGTGCTGAAGCCTATCCCAGCTGTCTTCGGGTGAGAGGCGGGGTACAGCCTGCACTGGTCACCAGCCAATCACAGGGCGCATATAAACAAACAACCATTCACACTCACATTCATACCTACCATACGCCAATTAACCTAGCATGTTTTTGGAATGTGGGAGGAAACCGGAGTACCCAGAGAAAACCCACGCATGCACGGGGAGAACATGCAAACTCCACACAGAGATGGCCGAGGGTGGAATTGAACGCTGGTCTCCTAGCTGTGAGGTGTGCTAACCACTCGACCGTCATGCAGCCCTGTTTATTTTTTTCCAGACTAAATGTGAACATTACTGGCCTGAACAAGGCAGGAGTTGCCTTCAAGGAGAGCTGACCATCACCATTGCATCTGAACAACAAGAGCCCAACTGGACATTAAGGGAATTCCATGTGAAACATGTATGCCAATACTGTTACAATACATCACAATATTTTCAGTGCTGTACACTTTAACTTGTTGACGTGTTGTGTGTTTCCAGAGGAACGACTCAACAGAGAGGATGGTGAAACATTTCCACTTTACTGCCTGGCCTGATCACGGTGTCCCTCAGAGTACGGATGTCCTAATCCAGTTCAGAGGGCTTATTAGGCAGCACATTGATATACAAGGGACCAAGGCTCCCACTGTAGTTCACTGCAGGTATGATACTTCAAATGATGATAATCGTATAGGACAATTGATGATCATGTTTTTGTCTTCTAGTGCTGGAGTGGGAAGGACCGGCACCATTATAGCCTTAGATGTTCTGCTTCAACAGCTGCGCAGAGACAAAAAAGTCGGCATCAACGCGTTTGTGCACAAAATGAGACTGCGGCGGCCACACATGGTGCAGACGGAGGTACCACACACATGCTAGCTACTCACTGTTGTTGGACCGTTAGCATGTTCTACATTACAAATTTGACTTCTGGTTTCTTTGCAGTCCCAGTATGTTTTCCTGCACCAGTCCATCTTGGACTATCTGAAATCTCGAGGTGAGACTGATGAAAACATATACGAGAACTTTGACGTGATATACGTGAATGCCACAGCGATGAGAGAGTTCGACAAAACGACAGTCTGAATCGGAATACTGTAGCTACAGTGGTGTGAAAAAGTGTTTGCAGCAACAACTGCAATCAAGCGTTGGTTGACATTAGGTACACCTGCACAATCCACAATAACAATTGTATTCCTTTCCAGAGATAAAAAAAAAGTATTTGTAATATTTGGATTGCTTTATTTAACTACCTGAAAGTCACACTTCAAAACACTTAGTGTGATACAGCGCAGTTCTACATGACTACAAATATGATTAAAAGTCCCTTATTTAAAATGTCCATTGGGGACAGCTTTGTGTAGAAAAAGAAATCAGGCTTCACTGCACATCTTAAAATAAAACCTGGAGCTCTGCCACCTACTGTATGTCAGCTACAGACGTGGGAGCTGTACTTTGAATACATTTATTTCACTTCAGTAAAGCATAATGTTGGTAATGTTTGTGTCCACACACCTTCATGTTATGTTGTTGTATGTGACATGTGATATCTGATACGTTGGAGAAGTGGAATTAGTGGAATTAGTGTACATGTAAAAAGTGGATGGAGCGCACAATAGAATGTGGGAGCTCTGCTTATTTATTTAAAGTTGTGTAACCCTCCTTTTGTGTTGGGGTCGGCACTGACCCGTTTTACATTTTAATGCATAAAAAGAATCACATAACATTTGTTTATTGCATCAAGGCTTTTTGACTTTGTCAGGAAACCAAAAAAATATTTTTTACTACATTTTAAAATGGTCTGGTTGAAATTATGACCACTGTATTGTTAGGGTCGGTTTCGACCCGGTTATAATAATATGACTATAAAGCAATATTTTGAGGCAAAACTGAAATCCTAAGTGTACAATTAGCCAACACAATGACAACCAGCTCCTCTTCTCATCATGGAAGCTTCAGGGGATTCTCATTTTCACCGCTTTTCCAGTATACCAGCAGAAAAACAATGTCCAGTTTACATGTGAGGTGAATTCACTCATTTGATTGGCTGATTTCACATTTACAATTTGGATCATGGAAAGAATGGCAAGAAGTACAGTGAACCAAGATCTGGACCTGTTCTGCTTTTTCATTTCACTTTATACTAAAGTTCTGTTGCTGAAAACAACAACTTTTTCTACCTTTTCTTGACATTAATATATATGGGTCAAAATTCACCCCAACACCATACATGTTTCTTTACTGATTAATACTAAAATGAGAAAATAAATCAAACTAATTGATTTAAGAGATATGTTCTCAAGAACCTTCAATTTATGAATATGATTCTTTTGAGGTTCATTTTACCATTTTTGGAAATTGAAATGGAGGGGTATAGTGACAAAAAAAGGCCTACATGCCCACACCAAAAGTATTAAAACCAACATTTTCATGGATGAGGAAGCCTAAGAAGGTAACCAAGACATGAGAAGCAAATTTGATGGTAACTTATTGTTTTTAGTGTATTTTATAGCTGATTTAATACATGGGTCAAAACCGAACCATTAACATAAGAGATGATACCAGAAAGCTAACACAAGAGGAAGGTTAAATATGAATACAGGGATGAATTTGTGCTACAACTCTCGGAATGGATCTCATTAGATTGTTGGTGTACCTAATGGAATGTCTGTCGAGTGTGCCCTTTTGGTGTCATGATGGTGTAGGAACTTCCATCTTCCTGTGTGAAAATCAAAATCAAAACATCTGACACCATCATTCTGGCTCCTCTTGATGCGGCGGAGTATTGAAGCTAGAATCGATGAGTTCCTGTCGAGCCCTCAAGCCGTCAGAGCTAAGCGCCGCCGCCAATCCCGGGCAAGGATTGCTTGGCTGTCGGTCTTCAAATTTGTCATCCCCGATCGGCAGGGGCACAGAGAACTTCTTGGCGATGTTGTGCAAGACACAGCAAGCCTTGACCACGTTGGTTAACTTGTCTAGCGCAAAGCTGAGCTGAGTCAAGCATCTGAAACGCCACTTCAGGGAGCGCAGTTTTGTCTGCGTCACATTGTGAATCTTGGCATGGGCTTCGTTGAAGCGGAACTGAGCGTCACCTTCGGGGTCGGACACGGGAGTCAGGAGTCGTTTGCTTAAGTTGTAGCCTTCACCTCCTTTAAGAGACAAGAACGTGGAATTAATTGGACATCAGGAACCATCCGTTGTTGGTCTGGTCCTGATCTAGTCTGCATAGCCGTGGTGTCATAGATTTGATTGCACTATATTGATAAATATCCAAATCATCACTAACTATTATCAATTTCTTATATTAACCCTTAGATGCATGAGTGACTGGACCCTACACTCTTCACAAGTGGATCAAAAATGACCCATATTAGAATCAATGTGTTTTTAAGCCATTTTGGTTAGGAATAATCACTTGTATATTTAGTATTATATTAAGGACCACACAAGAATAATTTCATGTTAAAAACATCTTCATTTTTCACTTTTTAACATCTTTGAAAAAGAAAATTAGCTATAGTTAGCTATTGATAAAGTATGCCCAACAATACATATAGCAATGTTAGCCAGCTAGTGTCAGCTAGTTATAAAGTAGGCTAATTTGTTGATAACTAATACTAACAGTCATGAAGGACACATACACAATATCATATGAAGATAATACTTACATGTATTAGCACTTGATGTGTAAAATTATCTTCCTGAAGGGTGACACTTCTGATATAGTTTGTGTGGTCTACAGTTAATGTATTCCTGACAGCCAAAGTTGATAAGAATCAAAGGTTCCTATTGGATTCCATAGAAAATGCATGCAGGTCATTTTTCACCCACTTATGGAAGGTTGGGGTAGTAACACAAAAAAAAATGTCTTAAAATGTATAAAAGGTAAGTTAAAAATGTGAATTGCATGATATCAAAAACATGTTTTTTGAGGAATACCTGGAATATGAAATGATAAAAAAAATTTCATTACGAAGATATTTCAACAAAGCAACCTGACCGGGTCATTTTTGACCCACTTATGCATCTAAGGCAGGGGTCTCAAAAACGCGGCCCGCGGGCCAAATGTAGCCCACAGGACACTAGTTTGAGGCCCCCATCTTGATATGAAAGTTTAATGTTAGTGCGGCCCGTGCAAGTTTGATATGGATGCTGTATGGTATCATGTACCCAGAAAAAATATTATGTTTGATTAATGTTCAGGTTAAAGGTTAAATAACTGTTAATAGTTATCCTCCCTATCCGTGTGGAAGTGGTAAGTTTTTGGCTATTTAAGTTTAAAGGAAATAACTTGAAGGCTACCGTTTAGGTCGCTAGCTCTCTAGTTTGCGAGTTAGCATGTGTCTCAAGACCCTGCAGTTGCGCAATATGTTGTAAATAAAAAGAGTATAAATGTGACTATAGTCGTGTTTTGTCATGTCTACAGGGCTCTAATAATGCTTTGTTCATTTTAATCTGAAAAAAATAATTTGTCTACCCACCAACTATATGTGGTTTCTTAAGTTTTTATTATTTGCCGTTTTATTATTATGATTATATTTATTTATTTATTACTGATTGATTTTCTTTATTCTTGATTAGTTTATTTATTTTTCATCTTATTTTGTGTAGAAAAATAAAAAAGTAAGATATTTGAGAACAGTGGAATGTTTTATCAGAGCTTTTCTTGTAGAAAATTGGAACCAAAGCGAAGTTTTTTAATTTTTTTTTGTTTTTAATAAATGCGTTTTTTTTTTTTTTTGAAAACCTGATGCGGTCCAGTCTTACCCAGACCCGAGCTCCAGTGGCCCCCAAGTAAATTGAGTTCGAGACCCCTGATCTAAGGGTTAATATGTGCCCAAAGTGTACCCCACCTCTTTCCCGAAGTCACCCATCAGTATACAGGTAAAAACGGATTGTTCCGTTCCTGCCACAATCCAACATCCTTACCTATAACCCAATATTGTCCATACAGTTCCTCTTCGATTTCTCGCCCTCGAAACGACGTGCGCCATAAGTCCTGCTCGCATGTGCTCCCCACGCAACACTTCTCCACACTCAGGATGTTGCCATCCAGATCACAAATAATCTGACTGACTACAGATTTGTAGCCGAGCGTGTTGACAAATTGCTGGCGTGTGAATGCCAACGTGTTTTTATCACTGGGCGAGGATCGGATCTTGAAGTGAGTCGGAGCCAGGATTCCCAGCACGTCTGGAATCCCGCAGAATTCCTCCACCATGTGAGCGATGTCCACTTTCGCCCTTCGGGTCTGCGGGAACGAGATGAACTGATCGGACATACTGGCCACCACCTCGGACACCGTACACACGATGCTCTGGCAGTCCGTCTTCAGGTTGAAACGCTTCACAAGAGCAATGGTGGTGGAGCCGTGGGCGTAGTAATTGAGTGTCACCATTATCATGGTATCTACTGTTAACGGCGAGAGCATGTATTTCTTCATGCGAACACGGATGATGTCTGCGATGAACTCGATGCAAGGTCGCGTTAGGTGGAACATCTCGAACAAAGTGTCGTCGTCGTAGCAAGCAAAACAGCTCCTGGACTGAGAGTCCAGCTCCTCTTCGTGTCCCAGGAGCTCCGCCTGGACCGCGAACCAAACTGGCAGGGCGTCGGACATTTGTTGGCCGCTACAGTAACATTAAAACCCTGATTTAGAAACAAAACCATCTACAAACCGTGTTCAGGTACAGACACTGACGAGCACCGGAAGCGAGCATTATTTACTTCCTTCATTGTCGAGTATTAACAGATGGAGACTTTACGGAGGCTCTTTGTCGCCCCCTAGTGTACCGGAATGTACACTGCAATGCTTTTCTTAATAAACCGCATATTCCAATTCTGCATTAAACCAAGTCTAACAATATACTATGCCATATTCATGTTAATACCGGCATTGTAGTTAACCTATAACACTTTTGCTGAGACAAGTTAGCATGAATGATAAATTATTTTATGTGTACTTTGCCGGGTGACATGAGATACATTTTGTTGAAATACATCAAAACAAATTGTCTCATTAGTAAAAACAATATACTACATATAAAGAATATACATTTTTTTTAAATAAAAAACCCATTTCTATCTATAGTATAACTTAATCTTTAATGTTCTGCAAAAATGTAAACATGTTTATAACTTAGGTGACAAGTACAACATTTTGTTGACTTCACTGATGGGCACGTCCTTTAGTCTTGGTATTTGACCTTTCTGGGGGACTTCCTTCATTTGGCCTCTTGCATATACATCTGAAAAAATATCCCAGATGTATGAAAAAAGGAAGTTCCATATTTTTTTTATAAGAATAAATGATTTAATAGAAATGCTCATACCAGTAATGGTGTCGATAGAGTCAAGCGGCGCCGTGTTGTACATGTTCACTCCATACAGCATCACAACAAAGATGGTCAATGCGACCAGCAGATAGATTGGAACAGCCAGGGCCCAATATCTACAAGACATGATGGAAGATGTAATGAACATGTAGCGTGAAGTCATAAAAGACTGCATATAAAAATGTTTGCTTACTTTTGAGGCCAGTAAGTAAGTCCTACTGAATGGAGCCACTCCTCTGGGATGTATGCCCACACACAGTACAGAACTATGCAGAGAATAAAGGGAGATCTCAGGTTCAATAAACATTTAGGTTCATCTACATGATGTTGCTATATTTCCTTTAGGTACTGTAAATGAATCTGAAAATCTAAAATTAATCTGGAAATTAATGATTAATTAATTAATCAATCACAAATGTCAAAATCTTGTAACATTGCTACTTTATAGGTGAGACCCCTGGAGTATACTAGCATAGTGGAACAAAAAAAATACGACTTACAGAAGCCAAACTGTGATCCAAGGAATAAAACAAAGCCATAGATGGCTCTCTCGGGAAGAGGAGAAGGAGAGTTTTCCACCATGGTCTGAAAACAAAATCACAGATTGAAGAAATAACTTAGAAACACGCAATGGTTGTACTGTACTGTATGAAACTTCAAACTCTAGATGACATTTTACTCAAAAGTACAAAATGAAACCATTCCAAGCAACAGACGTATAAAAACCTAATCGACATTTAATCCTAAATTATATTGAGACGGACAAAAAAAATCAAAACAAACCTGTATTTTTAGGATTTCCGTCAGGAGTTTAATCTGCCAACAGCATCGTCAATTGATTTGTTTTGCCTACATTTGCCCCCGCATTTCTACTAACGGGAAACATTTGGAAAAACCAACGTTCCTCCTATAGATTCAGCGTGCTGTTCGATCTCTGTTAGATATTTTATTATTAGTAGTATTAGTCGTAGTAGTAGTTTTATATATTTAAAATGATAATTACATGTATATGTTTTCGATATTTTCTCTAAGATGTTTGTTTCTAGATAGACGTTAGCGCTTCTTAGGTTCATGTTGCTGTCGAACACTTTAAGCTGTTACACTAAGCGGAAGAAGACGCTTCTGCGTGGTTTTGTCGCATGGGTAGGTAGAAGTTAAACGTGTACCAGGAGAAAGTTAAAGCAGTGAGCATTCGTCCGCGTATTTTATGTATTTTATGTGAGCAGTATCTCACCCCCTCACACAGTTTAGTGCAAAGAGCACGTTTAATGACGAAGAGGCTAACAGCCGTGTATTTGCTATAACTTCTTAAGAAGCTGTCATCAAATGGTTGTAATGTCGAAGGTGAAAGACAAAAAAAAGCATGCTTCTGAAAGACAATCACAACCTGCCAGGAAACACACAACTGTGAAAAAGAAAAAGAAAAATAAGTTGTGGATACCAATGGAGAAAGCTAAAGTTGAAAAAAAATCTTCGACTATTCAACTTACAAATCCTCCAAAGGATGAACAGCTTTTCTCTGCCAATTGGAAGTTATTACAAGAGGTAAGACAGCTTCTCTTCCTATAAAAACAAAGTCATGTCACGTTTAACGCTTTGTTCATTCCCACAGACTTTAAAGTCAACTCAGACGAAGACAAATAAGCCACAAACATCAGAACTCTGCAATGGTTCTCAGCAAGAAAAGAAAGGAAATCTACATCGGAAAAATAAGTCCAGTAAGACAGATTCAGGAAAAGTCGTCCAACACAAAACTTTTGCCGCTCAGGCTAAAAGTCCTGCTGCGTTAGAGACAAAACAGCCATCTGCTTCTAAAAGGAAAAACACATACAAACCAAATGACGAGCAGACACTCAAGAAGCCGAAACTTGAGGCCAAAGTGACCAAACCTGCAGAGTGCGTATACATCACCTAATTTCTACTGTATTTAAAATAATGAAGCTACATGATTGCTTTGGATGATTTGCAGAGTGGACATTTGGTTTGATGATGTGGACCCTGAGGACCTTGAGGCGACTGTGGGACCGGAGGCGGCAGATATCATGAGGAAGAAGATGGGTGTTAAGAAAAATCCAGACACAGAGGCCGCTCTGGTGAAGACAAAAGCTTTTGAAGGGTGAGTGATATCACAGTAGCTTCAGTGACACATGACCACCTTTCAGTAGCCACGTTTACATGGACCCAAATATTCCAATTCCATTCGGGTTATTCGCTCAAACGGAAAGAATGTAACCTTTGTATACACCTCATTCCGAAAGAAAAGTGCCAATCCGAAAGAATATATAATGGGATTCCCAGGGGTGGAATATTCCTTTCCCCAATCCGATTGAGGTATCTTGTACCCGCTCAAACGGAAAGTTGTCAGACTGCGTTCTTCTTTGTGGTGTTTTTCTTCTTCTGTTGTTTATTGGCGGTTGGCAAGCAGCTTTGGTGTGCATTAGCGCCATCTGTGGAACAGAATCTAAACCCTTCTATACGCCATTCACAAGTCCAGTTTTATTAAAAAAGAAAATACATATCTATATAAAACATGTGCCGAGCTTAATTATAAAATATTAGCAAGATTGAACTTTATCTTTTCCTGTTCCTGGGTGCCGTCTTTCAGCGAATGCTGAGATATGACGTAACACGCAGCTCCAGACGTTCTTTGATTAAAAAAAAAAAATGGAGGCGAGCAATCGGCACTGGACTGCTAAGGAAAGTTTGTTTTTGATTCAAACTAAATTTCAAGACTGGACGAAGGAAAAACTGTCAATACGGAGTTATTCCAACAAGTGAAAGAAAAACTGGAGGAAGTCGGTATCACGTGATGTTGGTGTTTACGCTTTACTGGGCATGCCCCATTGACTATTCTGGTTGATTATAGTGACGCATGTAGACACGCCATTGGAATATTCCTTTCCATGTATACCATTGCTTTCGGAAAGGTCATTCGGAAAGATTCCATTCGGAAAGAGAAAAACTCCTCATGTAAACATGGCTAATGTGTTGTCATGTGACTTCAATCCTGTGTTCTTGTTCTCCATCAGCCTCACAAAGGCTGTCGGGATAGACTGTGAGATGGTGGGAGTCGGTCCAGATGGCGAGGAGAGCATCTTGGCGCGTGTTTCCCTCGTCAACCATTTTGGGAAGTGTGTTTATGACAAATACGTGAAGCCCACCGAGAAGGTGACGGACTACAGGACGGCCGTCAGCGGCATCCGGCCTGAGGACATCATAGATGGTGAGTGATGGTTTTCTGCAATTAATTCATTTTCAACCACTTACGTATCCTCGCGGGGGTGCTGGAGCCTATCCCAGCTGTCTTCGGGCGAGAGGCGGGGTACATATAGACAAACAACCATTCACACTCACATTCATACCTATGGACAATTTGGAGTCGCCAATTAACCTAGCACGTTTTTGGAATGTGGGAGGAAACCGGAGTACCCGGAGAAAACCCACGCATGCACGGGGAGAACATGCAAACTCCACACAGAGATGGCCGAGGGTGGGATTGAACTCTTCTAGCTGTATGGTCTGCGCGCGAACCACTCGACCGCCGTGCAGCTGGTTTTCTGCAATGTCACATTAAATAAGTTCCTCATGTTGGTTGTTCCTTTTGCTTCCCAATTGCAGGAGAGGACGTAAGAACTGTGCAGAAAGAAGTAGCAGAGATAATAAAGGGAAGGATACTGGTGGGACATGCGCTGCACAATGACTTAAAGGTATTGCTACTCTAATGCACTGCGTAGTGGCTTTTGGATTCCCTCTCATTCCATGTGGAAGTGGTAATTTTTTTGGGCTTCATCAACACTCCGTCTGAAGCCCTTTCCTAAGTTTACAGTAAGTCAGTAGTTCCTAAATGTTTTACAGTGGCGTACCTCTTCAGACATTTGACCTGAAACCATGTACACACTTCAAAACCATAAATGTTAATTATTATTATGTTAATTAACTTGAAGTAGTGAACATAATTCATTGGTTGATTCATTTTATAGTAATCCCAGGTGAAATATGTGTATTTTGCATGGTGACCTTAAGACAGTGGTGGGCAAACTAGGGCCTGCGGGCCGCCTGCGGGCCGCCTGCGGGCCACCTGCGGTCCACCAAGCATTTGAATCCGTCCCGCCAGTTGCTTTCTAAGTATTTCAGCTTTTAACATACAAACTGGCAACATGACTTGCAAGTCGTATGTCTTTATTTAGTTAAAAAAAAACAAACAACAAAACTGTAAAATGAAATGACATAGGTTGATGTGGTCTGATGTTTAAAGTACTCCTGAAAAAAGGGACATGAGAACATACAGCTGATAGTATAACACTTTTACATATACAATTAGACAAATAATTCAAGGAAAATTATGAACATAAACTTGTGTGTGTTAAATATATGTCCATTGTTAACTCACTGCGGCCCGCGAGTCAAAATATTTGCCCACCCCAGCTTTAAGATAAAATTTGACACAAGCACCGATCAGTAGATAAATCATCATCCTACATATGTTTTGTTCCATTCTGATATTGTCCTGATATATCCTTCCCTTTTTGAAGGAATTGAATCTGAGAAGTGTTCAAACTGTTCTTAGTGCTATATTAGTCCCTTCCTGCAGCTGTAATAACCAGCTACATCCCCATTGAAAGTAACCTATTCTTTCATTTTGCAGATTTTGCACCTGGATCACCCAAAAAAGAAAATCCGTGACACCCAGAAGTACAAACCCTTCAGGAAGATTGTCATGGTACCAACAGATGGAATTTTCTCGTCATCATTTAACAGAATGTTCATTGTTCTACATGTATTTTCTTCTCTCAGAAAAACCGCCCGGCGCTGAGAGTACTTTGCGAGAAAATACTCAATGTCAAGGTCCAGCAGGGTGAACATTCCTCAGTAAGTCATCCTACTCGACGTTATTTATCAGCACGCTATGTCAATCATGATGTTTGCTAAATACAAGGATGAAGAGTCTTGAACCAGTCATGATGTGCTATATATATATCACTATATTGACACTTACTATGGTACCCATTATGTCCTTGGATGGTCATATCACCTCGTACTTTGGTACGTGACAAAAAAAAAAAAAAAAAACAATAAAAAAAAAATTATATTAGGAAAGCAGGAAGTGAACAAATGTAACAGTTACTGATTGTAAAAGTACCAGATGGAAGGGTAGGATTTAATAAGCTTTGCTTCTTCCTACTCCTTTTGGACATGTGTGATAACATGCTGATTTTGTGAGTAAAAACGTATCCCTGGATGATAATTGTCATATCACCTAGTAGTTTGGTACGTGACAAGAAAAAAAATAAAAATATGTTTTTTTATAAAATACTAATAATTATTATAATAAATTAATTATTGAATGATTATATAATAATATCTCACAATAATAATAATTATTATTATTAATAATTCATTCATTCATTTTCTACCGCTTTTTCCTCACGAGGGCCGTGGGGGTGCTGGAGCCTATCCCAGCTGTCTTCGGGCGAGAGGCGGGGTACACCCTGGACTGGTGGCCAGCCAATCACAGGGCACATATAGACAAACAACCATTCACACTCACATTATTATTAATAATTATTATAATAAAATAAAGTTAAAAAAAACTTAACAATAAACAATATTAGGAAAGCAGGAAGTGAACAAATGTAACAGTTACTGATTGTAAAAGTACCAGATGGAGGGGTAGGATTTAATAAGCTTTGCTTCTTCCTACTCCTTTTGGACATGTGGAACTGTGAACTGATTATGTGATGCATTCAATTGTAATCTGATGCATGTTCAAATGAAATAAAACCATTACCATTACCATGAATGTAATTCGGAAAAACATTCTTCCAGGTCCAGGATGCCCAGGCCACCATGAGGCTGTACACCATGGTGAGGAAGCACTGGGAGGCTGAGATCAAAAAGAGCCGCAGCGCCAACAACACGGAAAAGAAGGAGGAGCGCAAGCCCAGGTTGTCCAAGAACTCCATCAAGTCCTGATTCAGGTTTGTTCTTTTAAAGCTAACAGGGAGCACCAATCAAGACACAGTTTTGTACTTTTAATGGAAAAAGTGACTGAAAGGACAAAGACTGAACATTCAGCAACTCAAGCCATCGTGTGTGGAAACAAATAAAGATAAATAAAGTAAGTGTTTGCATAACCTGCATCATTTCATCCAATGCGGATATTTACGTTGAGCTCATTTCCTTACAGTATTTGTCCACTTCAAAATACAAAAATAAGACACCCAACTGCATATTACACTGTACTATTACACTGCACTCATGATGACACCTGACCATAAGACAACACTGAATATAAGACCACCCCTCTGTTCATAAGATCTGTTTTTGAACAAAATTTAAGAATTGAGTTAATTATGAATGAGTTGTTAACAGTTGCTACATCTGTGCCACCGCTGGTTCCTATGTATAAATTCATTCATTCATTTTCTACAGCTTTTTCCTCACGAGGGTCACGGCCTATGTATAAATGTAAACTCCAAATACAAGTCAACTTGTCTTTTTGGGCTTTTCTTGTAAAAATACTGTCTTATATTTGGCCTACAATAAAGTTACAATAAACAAAATGTGAATTTTAGCTATTATTATTCCATTAGAAATCTTGAACCAGAAATTCTAAACTCTAAATTTAGAGTTCATTAGTTTGGACCTTGTCTACACTTGATTTGCTGCCCCTGCAATGTTGGAACAATTGTCCACTGCACACTTGGACCCCAAAGACGTCCTAGATGAGGTTCCTCATTCAAAAGAAAATCACCTTGAATCTAACTCCAGTCTGCTGACATACTATAACTTAATGTTGTTTATTTACCTTGGTAGTCGCTGTATCATGGATGCAAACGTTAGTCCCCCTATAGTCGATGTAGACTGGCTGAATGCAGTTTTGGTTACAAGTAAATAAAAACAGACATGCATGCTGAAAGATTTCTCTTTTAGTAGCAAAACAATATTTGTTATTAGTAGATAAAGATGGTGATGGTTTTATTTCATTTGAACATGCATCAGATTACAATTGAGTGCATCCCATAATCAGTTCACAGTTCCACATGTCCAAAAGGAGTAGGAAGAAGCAAAGCTTATTAAATCCTACCCCTCCATCTGGTACTTTTACAATCAGTAACTGTTACATTTGTTCACTTCCTGCTTTCCTAATATATTTTTTTATTTAATTTATTTATTTTTTATTTAAATCTTTACATTTTTATTATTTCAATTTTTAAATTAAAAAAAATATTTTTTATTTTTTGTCACGTACGTGATTATTAAATCCTACCCCTCCATCTGGTACTTTTACAATCAGTTACATTTGTTCACTTCCTGCTTTCCTAATATAATTTAAGTTTAAGTTTTTTTAAACTTTATATGACCATCCATATCCATGGTGATATGAGCATCCAATGACATAATGGGTACCATAGTAAGTGTCAATATAGTGATATATATATATAGCACATCATGACTGGTTCAAGACTCTTCATCCTTGTATTTAGCAAACATCAACTGCTTGTATTGTTTCTTGAATTGGCTCATCGTTGTGCATTGTTTGAGGGTCTTACTCAATCCATTCCATAGTTTGATACCACATACTGAAATGCTATGGCTTTTTAACGTAGTCCTAGCATAGAAGTGTTTCAAATGTACTTCTTCCCTGAGATCACATTTTGGAAGACATTTTTAGTTAATTGGTTATTTTTAGCCTTATGCATTATTTTAGCTGTTTGAAGATGAATAATTAATCATAATTAATCGTTTGTGGTTGCAGTGGCTCATGTTTTGTTAAGTTATCATCCTCACACACAAACACACACACTTTGACCAGAGACGTTTCAGTGACCCACACACCTCCTGGACCAGAAAATTGAAGCAACCTGAGAGATTGTGATTTTTTTTGGGACAGGCAAGAACCTGAATTTTTTATTCATTTTTAATGGATGTTTGGGAAAAGAGGCTTTTGGGTTTTTGGTGTCGCCAGGTCCCCGTGTGCTGGTATAGCAGACCCTCCACCCCTCCCCCAAGTGCCTTTTCATTTTCTTGACCACGCAAAGATGCGTTCAGGTCAGCTTGCTTCCTTATGCATGAACTGCACCGTGCTGCCGCCTATCTGTTGGCTAATGCTGGCGCTTAAGTAAGAACATTCAGTATTTATGCAGCTTGATGAGCAAACGCAGTGAGCTACTTAACACAATGCTCTGCTTCTGCTGTTGTTGCCTTGATAAGTGCTGATCAACCATCCCGTGGCCTTAAATTAAAAAAAAAAAGTTTAGTGGGTTTTATTATGATAAAATATGCAACCTCATTACTAATGATGAGTGAATGGAAACAAATGATGATTTATGATGAGAATATAGTTGTACAAAATGTGCTTTACCATTAATGCAAACATTAAAAAAACATCCATCCATTTTGGATACCACTTATCCTTTGGGCGAGAGGCGGGGTACACCCTGGACTGGTCTCCAGCCCATCACTGGTCACATATAGACAATAATTCATACACATTCGCATTCATACCTATGGACAATTTAGATATCGGTTTCAACTGGTACTCTCTGTAGTTGAGTCACTAATTTCCCCAGGCTACTACAATATTTGAGGAAATATGGCAAAATGTTTTTTATCATTTTATTTAATATAAAAATTTTGTTTGATATGAGTAAATGCGCGGCCACTGGCCCTCATAATTGATATAATTGACAATTGTCAAATTATATGTAAAATATGTTTCATATCAGTGTAGGCTCACCTGAAGAAACCTGACCTCATTCTAACAACTGAAGTACTGCAAACTCCTTTTGGAGAACTTTTCTCATTTGGCAAAGCAAGTTTAGCGTCAAAGCGGCTAATGAGCTTCTGTTGTAGCCTCTGCATGTACCAGCGAGCTGTTTAAGCTTCATAAACTGCCTCATTTAACAATAACACAAGCTGCTTTGCACTAATACTCAACGCCTTACTCCCATCTCGCCCGTTCGTGTCTCTTTGGTTCATCATCTCTCTCTCTCTCTCTCTGCCTCTCTCTTTCTCATCCCTCTCAGATGCACTTGCGGCCGCAGTAAGCTACATACACACACAAACACAATAGCCCTTTGTCCTTTTACTACTACTGTAATTTTCATGAGTTCGTATTGTCCATCATGCACTCTCTTGGAGTTTCCTGTCAGTAATAAGTGCATTAGCAGACCTGCTGATCATTGGACTTTTGTAGGTGTTCCTTGTATTTTGCCCTTCTCGTGTACAGTAGCTAAAAACATCACTGCAACCAACAACCTCATTTGTACATGATGCCGTGTTCCCATAAAAAAAAAAAACAGATGCCGCTTCTGTTTACATCCTGTCTTGCTGCTCAAACGACCTGCAGGAACCGGAGCGACACAAGTAGTTCATGACGATACAGGAGAAATGGGAACTTTTGGACATGTCAAATGGGCACCATTCATGCTTTTTAAAAAATGTTCTGACCTATAAATATTGTTAGAATGTTGTAATGTCCTGTTAAAAGTGTCAGATAATGAGGTTTGCGCATTTGGAAGTGAGCCCTGAAAGAGGTTTGGCATGGCTCTGAATGCTCAGTTTCAGAATGTGTTGTCTAACACAGGCTGCCTGTGACATCACAGTGACACACTGGACTACCTTATATGGGCGTTTTCCAGATACACCTGTGTTATCACGCAGCTAGGGCTAATGGATTCCAGGAAATATTTGTTCAGGTTTGAAGGACAGCAAATTTACAGGGGCGTCAAGTGTCCTAACTTTGTTTATTTTGTGTAAGTAAAGGGTTGTCTGTGTAGCATTATAGCGTGTGCATAAGGGAGCGTCTTATTACATGCATGCAAATTACAAGCTCACCGTTGCCTGGAGATAGTAAAAGCCTTTTTCAACACAATTTGTGTATCTACCAGGTTTTTTGAACACAGGTACTCCCGCAAAAAACCTGGAATGATAACATTTCCACTATTGATGTTGTGCCAAGATTGTCTGCACTTGTAAACACGGACCTATGTCATAACTCTTGAGTTCGTACATGGTAAGTCAGGGGGTCCCAAGCCAGGAGCTCCTAAACACTTTTTGACTACTGTAGCTATCCAAATATATATCAATAAAATTCGACAGTTGGCTTTTGGCAGCAGTCCGGAAGTCTTCGGGAAGGCTTGGGAGTCACCAACCACAGCTAAGTGGGTGGAATACATTAAAACAGACTGTTTAGGAAATCTGAGAAAATACAGCTGGAATAGGTGCAGATTCTGGAAGAGCTAGAAAGCTTTGTGTGCGTATTATCATGTCTAGCTGTCCATATAGGTTCACAACTCAATACAAAGGGACGGAAATTAGCATACTAGGTCCCCCTTTAAGCTAAAAGGATGTCAAAAATGGCCAGCTTATTTATGTTTATTTATTTGCTAGTGGTCTCGAAACATAACCCCCGCCAATATAGTGTGTGTCTCTTGAAGTTGGCAAAATACTGTAGTTGGTGAAAATGTGCAAATCGAAATAATGTTGGAAATACACCCGAGTTCAATTCCACCCGTGGCCATCTCTGTGTGGAGTTTGTATGTTCTCCACGTGCATGCGTGGGTTTTCTCCGGGTACTCCGGTTTCCTCCCACATTCCAAAAACATGCTAGGTTAATTGGCGACTCCAAATTGTCCATAGGTATGAATGTGAGTGTGAATGGTTGTTTGTCTATATGTGCCCTGTGATTGGCTGGCCGCCAGTCCAGGGTGTACCCCGCGATCCTTATAAGGATAAGCGGTAGAAGATGAACTAATAAATCACACTTGCTTTTACGTTTATTTTTTTATTGCATACACGAGAATTGATATTTAAACAAAGCATTATTTACAAATCTCTGTGCACAAATGAACTACATCAATGCTACTCATAGGTAATTACCCTAAAAGCGCTATACTATAAATAGAAAATAAATAGAAACTGGGGCTGCGCGTTGGTCGAGTGGTTAGCGCACAGACCTCACAGCTAGGAGACCCGGGTTCAATTCCACCCTCGGCCATCTCTGTGTGTAGTTTGCATGTTCTCCCCGTGCATGCGTGGGTTTTCTCCGGGTACTCCGGTTTCCTCCCACATTCCAAAAACATGCTAGGTTAATTGGCGACTCCAAATTGTCCATAGGTATGAATGTGAGTGTGAATGGTTGTTTGTCTATATGTGCCCTGTGATTGGCTGGCCACCAGTCCAGGGTCTACCTGCCTCTAGCCTGAAGTCAGCTGGGATAGGGTCCGGCACCCCCGCGGCCCTGGTGAGGATAAGCGGTAGAAAATGAATGAATGAATGTTGGAAATATGTTATTTTTGAGCCTAATAATAAATGAGTGTATTAAGTGATTAATAATTATGTAACTTCAAATACATTTTCTAGATGCCTATTCCTTCAGGATAATATTTTAGTATCTAGTTAACATTTGAGTATCTTATTTGGTTAAATGACTTTCACTATATGCGTTACATTAATGCCCAGTTTGGACTTTTAGGAAAAACAATCAGACTGCACTTCCGGAATAACAAACAAAAAACAGACTGTGTACACTGTACATATATTTATACTGTTTATTCTGTATATTTTGTATTTTTCATTCTTTTTTTAATAGATGTGTCTGCACCTACAATACCAAAACAAATTCCTAGTATGTGTTTGATCATACCTGGCAATAAACCCTTTTCTGATTCAGATTCTGATTAAAAATGTAAATAAAAACAAACATAATGGTAAATATAATCCTAAATGAGTATGATCTCTATGGAGTAAATCCACTATTTGTGTCTAGGTGTCCCTGCATAGCTTTTGTAGCCACTCCGCGGTGCCACATGACTGCTGCTGTCAATGCTGGGAACCTGGAGACAAAATGGTGTTTGTGCAGCCTCCCAGCATCACAAAGGGAGAAGAAGAGCAGCAGATGGCAATAAATCACAGAGCATCCTTCCGCATCTCCCCTCCTTTTTGCATGTATTTGTCTATTTGTGTAAATTGACCATATTAGCCCGGCATCTGTTTTCAACCTGCTTCCTCCCACCCTACTGTATTGTAGGTCTAATCCGCCCACATGGATCGTCTGAGGGAGGGAGGGGGGTGCAGAGGGGGGGTGAAAAAAAAAAAAAAACTAGTGCAGGAGGTGACGCTCCTCTGAAGGAACAGAGAGAGAGGGAAAAGGCAAAAGAGAGGGCTGCATCTCCATTGAAATATTTGTCAAGGAGTCTTATAGATACAGATAGAATATATAACCGGACATATTTTGGCAATAAGACAAAGAAAAGGGGCGGTTTTGTGATTTGATAGGAAACAGAGACAGTTCTCAGGGTGTTGTTTTTTTCCTTGCTTCATTTTAATCCATTTTGCCATCATTAGCATGATCATAAGTAACACTCGGCAATAAGATATATATATTTTTAGGCATTTTTCCTGCTGGGCGATACACATAAAAAACAACTAAATCATCTTTGAATGCGATTGGATATACTCCACCTCCGTATATTTTTTTAACAAAGAAAGAAATCCACACCGTGATTGATGATTTTTGCGTGTTGTTGCCACACAACCCGCTGAAGGCAAAGTGAGTATTAACCGTGCTTGTGTTTGGATGCTTTTTATTAGCTCTCCTCTCCGCCTTCCGTTTATAGCGGGGAGCGACTGCATTCAACAAGTCTCGTTTTGTCCTTAATAGCATGCGGCGCCTTAACCATTGCATCCGTACCGCTTCTATTGCTGTCGCTATCGAATCCAATAAAGCTCGCTGTGACGTGAAATTGATTTGCATAAGCGTTATTGCTTATGGCAGCAGCACTGGTGGGTGTTTCCCCATCTTGCTGTCTTTTTTTTTTTTTTTGCATGCATGCATGCGTGATGCATTGTGTGTTTATACTGTATCTATGCGTGTTTTTGTGTGTGTGTGTGTGTATCAAGGTTTGACAAAACAAGTACACACAAATGCATACACATTTAAAAAAAAATGCATGTAGTGTATATCACAACTGGGATCTGATCCAGGAAGTGTAGGAGGGCAGTTAAACGTCTAGACGCTGATCTTCTTCCACCTCTGCCAACTTGCTCCATCTGCATTCCGCTGCATCACACACACACACACACACACACACACACACATACACACACATGCACACTAAGTCTCGAGTTTCATAACACCCTTTCCTTCCTTCCTTCCATCCTTCCTTCCTTCCTTCCATCGCTTCCCTCCTGGCTTCTTGCTGCCAACTGTATCTTCCCGTAATGCTCGCCTTCCTCCATTTGCTCCCCACCCCTCACTCACACACACACACACACACACACACTAGTCCTGCATTATAAATCTACAGCTGGTGCTATTTTTAGACTGAGGGTAACCCAGAAAACACCCCCCCCCCTTTTGATTTGAGCCCAAAAGAGATCTATCTGGTGAGGATCCTGCCGCTCCTGCTGATCCTAAAGACACCAAAAGCGATGAGAGAGTGGATCTATTTCTGTGGCTCCTGATTGAATTATTGCCCCGGCTTTGTGGCTGTTATATGTTTGCCTCCATCATCATCATCATCATCGTCATCATCAGCAGCAGCGGCGGGTGGCACTCACACAATCCAATGCTCAAATCTTTGACCTTGAGGTTAACCTACCCCCACATTTTTCCCTCATCTATTCCCCTCCTCACCAATGAATCCTTTGATGATGAACCCCCTTATGGGGTCCATACTGGATATAAGGTACCTGATTGGGTTCAGTATTTGTCGTACCTCTTCTGGGGGGGTCCAATACCCTGTAAAGTAACCCTACTGCTCTTCACGCTCTTCACTCCATCCATGCATGACCTCATGAAGATTAAAACATGATCTTAATGGACTTCAAGTTACAGGAAGACCATCAGTATTGACTTTCAATCACCTTAAACGTGCAATAGCTTATAGTGGATTGTCTTTTTAAAAAAATTTTTTTGCTCATGAAAGAAACGATCCAAGATTGTAAATGGCACACTGGCTAAGATTGACGATCTTACGATAATGTCACTATATTTTGATAGCATTAGCATCGCAGTTAAAACATGAGTTTGTTTTAATTGAGTTCAATGAACTTAGTGTATAGGACCTGATTGGGATGTCAGAATTCCAGCGTTAATGAAAACATGAGGAATTGTTGTGTTGACGTATGTGTGAGTTACTATGCCTCAAAGTGAGTCACTGTTAGCGACTTAGTTGTTACGTCAGGATACGACCGTTTATGTCAGCACTGGTGCCATTTTTGAGTTTTAGTGCATCCTAATTTGATTTTTATTACTAAAGTCTTCATCATTAGACCAGCATTACAAAATAAAAATGTGTGAGGGCTACTCATTTTTTTTTAAGCTATTTTAACCCAAACATAGCGGCTTGTTTTACCAGAACGTGAACAAAATGTTGATATACACAACTCATGACTGAAAACCAGAAGAAAAAGGCTTGCAAGTGCTTCATGTGGTTGTGGGGGGCGGGGGGTATAACCTGGTGTCCGTCCGGGGGCACCCTGTTAGTGACCCCTGTGATATGACTTATTACTTACTAAATACGCAGTGGGTGTTTTGAGCTCTATGAGAAATTTCAATGTGACTTATTGGGTTTGATAACCGCAACTTAATATGCCAGAAAGATAATAATACAGCTGCATGGCGGACGAGTGGTTAGCGCGCAGACCTCACAGCTAGGAGACCCGGGTTGAATTCTACCCCCGGCCATCTCTGGTATGAATGTGAGTGTGAATGGTTGTTTGTCTATATGTGCCCTGTGATTGGCTGGCCACCAGTCCAGGGTGTACCCCACCTCTTGCCTGAAGACAGCTGGGATAGGCTCCAGCACCCCACAACCCTCGTGAGGATAAGCGGTAGAAAAT
The DNA here is from genome assembly GCF_030265055.1 of Doryrhamphus excisus. Classification (NCBI taxonomy): domain Eukaryota; kingdom Metazoa; phylum Chordata; class Actinopteri; order Syngnathiformes; family Syngnathidae; genus Doryrhamphus; species Doryrhamphus excisus. Next base: position 9,297,019 of record NC_080487.1, on the reverse strand, counting down.
GAATGAATGAATAATAACACAGGCAGCACAGTAAGGGTGCATGTATTGTATCCTAATTAATGGTAATGTCTTAAAATGTAATACTTTCATTGGCTATTTATTGTAATACAGACATCATCTTATTACTGTACCTCAAGATGACCACATGACTTTAATCCCGCCCCTGCTGGCTACTCTTGAAGGCCTCATTGACCTGTCATTGTCTCGTCATGGCCACCTGATTGTGTTCAAGACAAAAAAAAAGACTTTAGTTATTCTCTTGTCTGTTCCGCATGAAGAATCCATGTGAGAATCCATGAGATTTGTATTGAAATCCCAGTCTCCATTCTCCTGAGCTTAATGGTTTTAGTGGAGGGATGCTGCCTCTACTCCACGTATTAATCATCTCTACTTCGTTTATTTTAAGAACATATACAAAGGAGGGGTCTTTTTTATTTGGCTGAAAAGTGCCCCCAGTGGAGTGTGCTGCGGTATGTTTTGATTGGTTGTCCCCTGGGGAGGTAGGGCCATTTCCTTTCCGCTTGCTTAATTGATTGGCTATTTCATTCAAGTTGTGGGAACTGGCCTGCTTGCATGCTGACTTTTGTTATGATACAAAAACAGCCTCTATTTACTTATCGGTGTATCCGTTATTATCACAATATTTGGCTGTGGAATCACTCACGACATAAGGTTCTGCATTCTGAGGTAGTAAAAGTGGGGGAGGTGGCAGCACAGCTCGGTTGCAGTACCCCCATCTCACCTGCTGAGGTCTCCTATGCACTGAGGGTGATGGTGAAGGGATGCGGAGGGGAGGCAGAGAAGTGATCTGGATGGAACAGCATGACGCCTTGTGGTTACATCCTTTGATGAGGTAGCGGGTGGTGATGGTAGTGGTGGGGGTAGGGGTGCAGGAGTAAAATGGCTGAGAGGTATCACACACGCACACACACACACACACACACATGCTTTCCTCCCTGAGGCACCATCTCTTTTACACCCTTCTGCTCATTTCCTATCACTTAATACGTTATCATTAGCCCCGCCCCCTTCTGCATAGGTGCACCCTCCTCCTTCCCTTATGTCCTTTTCTCCTTCTCATGCCCCCCCCTTTTTTTATTGCTTTTCAGCCAGGTTGGTTCCGCATAGTCAGCACTCCTCCAAATTCCTCTCTCTCCTTCTCTGTGTGCGCACTCTTCTTCCCTGGTTACTGCTGCTGCTACCTCACAGTCAATGCATCCCATAATCCCGCACTACCCCCCCCATACACTCAACCAAACCCCCGCTCCTCCTCCTCCTCCTCTTTTTCTTGCTGCAGTGTTTGTGCTAATATAAATTAGCAGCTCCAGCGATGCCCCCTTTTCAGTGTCTTAGTGCCAGGTGAGCGCACCGCGTACACCCATCTCGTGTGTAGACATCTGAGGCGATGGAGAGGGGGGAAGGGGGTGGGGGTGTAGGACATGGTGGCCGAGGCAGGAAATGCTGCAGGAGAAAGAGAAGCAGAGAGAAAGAGACCCCTCCACACACACAAACACACCACATCCAGTTTTAGCCTCTTTAGCGTAGAAACACTCAATGCCTCCTTTCTCACCTTCATGCCCCCCCTCCCTCCATTTTATAACCCATTGCTCACTTTCCTTATCTGCTCTTGCAACCAAAAGGCATAAACAATAAAACAATACCCAGATGCATCCTCACACAAAGAACCCCCAATTTAAAGCACATACTCAGTATCAAAATAATAAACTGACTACATATGACACCTGGGGGGGGGGGGGGGGGGTCAGCAAAAAGACTAACAGTTCTAGACTTGTGTGCGTGAAATATGAAGCAATATACACTTGGCCATTAGCTGTGAGGTTGTTAGAAAGTGCAGCAAAAGTAGACGGAGAAGAGAGATTCAGAAGGAGCTGTCCGTGGTCCTGAACTGCAAACCAACCCACACACTGACCCATCTAAAGATGTTGTTTAACCGTGACTTACAAACTTTAGCACAAAAAAAAAATACACTTAAATCATCCCAATTTCCTTTAGTCAAAACTTACCTCATTCTGGGCTTGTTTCCGTTTCCATATGTCCGCCATCACACTTTGAGAGAGAAGTTGCTCCTTGCGTTAAAAAAAACTCAACAGAAGTGCTGCAGTGTCCTATAAGAGGAGAAAGTTGTGCAAACGTGAGGGATGCTGACGGGGAGGGTGCTGGTGATGATGAGGAGTGGGAGGAGATGGGAGAAAAGGGGGAGGAGGAAAGACAAGTTGTCGTTCCTCAGTGAAAGGTGATTCCTTTATGCAGGAATATGAGCACAAACAAGAGAATGATGGAGGGAAAGTGGAGGAGAATAAGAGGGATGGTGGCGGCTTGGGGGAATATTTTATTTTTTTGAATACATGAAAAGGTTAACAACATTGATTTTTTTTTTTTACTTGCTGCATGACCTCCGCTGAAAGTACTGCAGCACATTTTCATTGACTTCTACCGTATGGAGGACTGCTTCCATTACTGCAGGACACTAGAACGCTGGAGCTGCTCTACTCAGCGTGCTGCATTCACTGTCTACCCTTCTTCGTCTTTCTCTTTGGGCTTTTCCCTTCAGGGGTCACCACAGCAAATCAATCTCCTCCATCCAACCCTGTCTTCTGCATCTGTCTCTCATGTCCTCCTTCACTACATCTATAAACTTCCTCTTTGGTCTTCATCTATGCCTCCTACCTGGCAGCATCCTTCTACCAATACATTCACTATCTCTCCTCTGGACATGTCCCAACCATCTCAGTCTGGCCTCTCTGACTTTATCTCCAAGGCCTCTAACATGGAATGTCCCTCTGATGTACTCGTTTCTGATCCTATCCATCCTGGTCACTCTCAGTGAGAACCTCAGCATTCTCATCTCTGCTACCTCCACTGTCTCTAGACCAAACAACATGGCTGGTCTCACCACAGTTTTATATACCTTTCCTTTCATTTTAGCTGAAATTCACTGTTACATGTTACATACTGAGGAGACCAGGGTTCAATTCCACCCTCGGCCATCTCTGTGTGGAGTTTGCATGTTCTCCCCGTGCATGCGTGGGTTTTTTCCGGGTACTCCGGTTTCCTCCCACATTCCAAAAACATGCTAGGTTAATTGGCGACTCCAAATTGTCCATAGGTATGAATGTGAGTGTGAATGGTTGTTTGTCTATATGTGCCCTGTGATTGGCCACAATCACAGGGCCACGCCTCTCGCCCGAAGACAACTGGGATAGGCTCCAGCACACCCCGCAACCCCCATGAGGATAAGCTAGAAAATGAATGAATGAATGAATGAATGTTACATACTGTTACATTTCTGTAAACTTTAAATAAGTCAGTGTTTTAAAACTGCTGTATACATACATATATGAAAACTATATATTATTGACTCTTTAAAGATCAGTATGTTTACATAACACCGCTTTTTATCAATAAAAATGGGCGTAAAATACATTTAACTAACACGTTTCATTGTTATTAAACCCTGAGGTGGATTAAATGAGTTGTATTCAAAATAATAGCAGTCTAACATGAGTAAACACATCAATCACTATTTTTGGGTGGAAATGCATATGCAACATTCATAAGGAAGAAAAAAAATGTGACCAATAATTGCCACTGATGTTGTTACAATAGGCTATACATTCAATAATATCTAACACACAGAGAACATACTAACTCCTTATTTCTAAAATCACAAATACTTCAAGTTGCTGATATAGTTCATCTTCAAACAGCTAAAATAATGCATAAGGCTAAAAATAACCAATTAGCTAAAAATGTCATCCAATACTTCTCTACAAGAGAGGAGAAATATGATCTCAGGGAAGAAGTACATTTGAAACACTTCTATGCTAGGACTACGTTAAAAAGCCATAGCATTTCAGTATGTGGAATCAAACTATGGAATGGATTGAGTAAGACCCTCAAACAATGCACAACGATGAGCCAATTCAAGAAACAATACAAGCAGTTGATGTTTGCTAAATACAAGGATGAAGAGTCTTGAACCAGTCATGATGTGCTATATATATATCACTATATTGACACTTACTATGGTACCCATTATGTCATTGGATGCTCATATCACCTCGTACTTCGGTATGGGACAAAAAAATAAAAATAAATAAATAATAAAAATGAATTTTACAATAATAAAAAATAAATAAATAAATATAAAATATATTTTTAAATTATATTAGGAAAGCAGGAAGTGAACAAGTGTAACAGTTACTGATTCTACAAATTCATAAAATAAATTAAAATAAATAAAACTTAAACTATATTAGGAAAGCAGGAAGTGAACAAATGTAACAGTTACTGATTGTAAAAGTACCAGATGGAGGGGTAGGATTTAATAAGCTTTGCTTCTTCCTACTCCTTTTGGACATGTGGAACTGTGAACTGATTATGGGATGCACTCAATTGTAATCTGATGCATGTTCAAATGAAATAAAACCATTACCATTACCAACATGAGTAGCTAAACTTTGCCAAATCGCTATCATCAGCTGACGACAAACTCCAAACACGATACGTTTGAATTCAGGCATCCCAGTCTGCTGCTTAGAGCACCTTTTTAAAGAGTCAAAATGTGATTGGCGGCGTCCTCCCCTTCCAGCATGGCAGAAAGTGACATAATTGTGCATGCAGCATGGATCTAATGTGTGTGTGTGTGTGTAGCCAACATTAACACGAACGCACCGCTCTTGGGGGACAATCAGCACACACACATGCATGGTGCTGCACCACTTTACGTCACCGATGTGTTCAGGATCAGGAGCAAAAAGATGGGGGGGGGGGGGGGGGGGGGTGTGCATACATACATACATACATGCATGGACTCTTTCCCTCCTTCTTTCCTTGTTCTCCGCACTCTCAGCCTCTCACATGGAATACCCATGCAGGCCTAATTTGGGAAAGGATTTGAATGACATGAACGAGATCAATTTGGAGATTGCAGGGCGAGTGAAGGAAAAGGGGGAGACATAACTAGGACGGGCGGGGTATAATGAAATGACTTGTCCTAAAATGAGTGTGGAAGTAAGGCCCGATTCTTCTGATTGATCATAAAAGCATCTCCCAAGGTCATTTCCGTGACCTTTTGCATCCTTATTTTGCAGCACTCTTGCCATGATTAGCATCATTAATAATCCACATTCCGCTAAAATCTCCTCTCTCTTTTCTCCCGCAGACTCCTCCTCCCTCCTCATCCTCCTCCTCCTCCCTCCGGTTTCTCTCATCTTCTCCCTCCTCCTCCCTCCTCCTCCTCCTCCCCCTCCCCCCCCTCCGGTCCTCTATGCTCAGTTCGGTGTGTGTATCCTCTTTCAAAGGGCGCAAGGGTGGGAACAAGTCGTCCAACAAAGCATGTTACAGCGCAGACATGACTTGTCCGTCGGAAAGCGAGAAAATCGTGATAAACTGCGGCGGGGTGCGCCATGAGACGTACCGGAGCACCTTGAAGACGTTGCCGGGCACCCGCCTGTCGTGGCTCACCGAGCCGGACGCCTTCAGCAACTTCGACTACGACCCCAAATTGGACGAGTTCTTCTTCGACCGCCACCCGTCCGTCTTCTCGTTCATCCTCAACTACTACCGCACAGGGAAGCTGCACTGTCCCAACGACGTGTGCGGTCCCTTGTTCGAGGAGGAGCTCGCCTTTTGGGGCATCGATGAGACGGACGTGGAGGCGTGCTGCTGGATGAACTACCGCCAGCATCGGGACGCCGAGGAAGCGCTGGACAGCTTCGAGACGCCCGAGCCGGACGCGCCGGATGACGACCCGGCTCTGGGGGGCGCGGACGGGGACCTGAAAAGACTCTGCATGCAGGAGGACGCCAGGAGGGCGGGCTGGTGGAAAACCTGGCAGCCTAAAATCTGGGCGCTCTTCGAGGACCCCTATTCATCCAAATACGCTCGGGTGAGTTTTGCACGTCTTAATAACTTTTGAGCAACTTTTGAACATTAGCACCCCCCCAACCCCCCTTTCACTGTTGCTACGTGCGCCATGCCTGACTGTATAGCATATGTACTACATTGCGGGATATACTCAGACGTTGAATAATTCATACAAATATGGAAACAGCAGCTACTATACAGTATATGCTAACTTCCTGGGTCCATTCTAAGCCATTCTTATTGCTTTATGGCACATGGTTTGATTATTTTTTTCACTAAAGAGGCTGCTGTCTTTCCGCGCGTTTGCCCTTGGTGCTGCTACTTATTTTTGACAGCTCTCCTCCTCATCCGACTTGAACGCTACATGCCTTTTACGCGCGGGCTCTATGAATTTTTACGCACGGGTTTGCTGTCCGAATTGCGCCTTTTTAGTGTATGGATGAACGCTGTCTGAGTTCTAAATGAGGACAACTGCAGCATGTATTGTCTATGCACACTCTCCATGCAGATTTTAATGTGGCACTTTTTTGTACACTCAAATCCTAATCGGTGCACTTCTGCATGTAAAATAACACAAATTACACACATTAGGATCCACCTGAGAAGGTGAAGTTCCAGGCTATGATGGACAGTTAATGCGGATCAAGGCATCTAATAAATACGCCAGCTTGTCACTCTAAGTCCATGATTGATTTATTGTAAGCTTCTTCACTCATTACCTGGGCTGTGATGTTCCACAGCAGGAGTGGACAACCTGGGCCATACACAGTGGGCCATACTCAGCCCCAGTGGGAGCATCCCATGCAATTGTTAAAAGGTGTTAGAACATCTGCACCATCTTAAAGACAAAAAAACATGTTGTGTAGCTGTAACGGTTAGCTGGAATATGGCGCCCAAGTTGGCGTGAGGGAGGGGGTTAAACAGAGTGCAGTGCAGGTGTAGTTGCTACCTTTGGGGCAAAGGCACCCTCTTACCTCCTGTTTCATGACTCGGATCGCTTGCCCCCCCCATCCCTATTCGACATGGCAGAACCCTTTTTTTTTTGGTCCTGAGGGATGTAAATGATGTGAGGAGAGGAGATGGAGAGAAGAGGGGGAGAAATATACAAAGGGACAGATGAGAGAGGAAATAAAAGGAGACAGGAAGGGATGATTGAAAGGCTGTGATGTAATGAATCAAACGAATCAATGTCTTCATTTGAGCCTGAATGCGACACACACACACACACACACACACACACACATATATATATATATATTAATATTCAAAGCTTCTCTTCATTTTTGGCATTTTCTTGCTGGTTTATTTACCGTAGTAACACACACACACACACATTACATGCTAGTGCTGTGGTGTCTATGCTGGCTTCTTTTCTGCTGCAGTAGACACCAGAGAGAGGAGGGGGTGAGCAGTGGAGAAAGAGAAAAGAGGTATAACGGGTGCTGCTGCTGCTGCTGGTGGTGGAAATGGAGAAGGGGTGAGAGAGAAATGGTGGGAAAATGCAGTCAAAGTGGGGGGGGGGGCATGCATGTGAGAGGGGGGCCTGGCGCTAAACGACGGAGGATGTGACATGCGTGATAGGGCTGCAGGGCGCAGGGGGGCATCCTCGTCTTTGCATCTTCGATTATCTTTGCAGGCTCCAGCCATCCAATCTTCCAGCCTGGAAGCATATTGATTGATATTTCATTGATTATCCTCTTTTTTTATTTATTTTTTATTTATTTTTAAAGAAGCTCACCTATTAGAATCAACTTCCAGTCAACAGCTGCTTTTATTTGGTAGAACTTCAACATGTTTTGTCCTTAATGGGCTGTATTACCACGTGATTTGCATCTGATGCCTTTATTGATCCACGCCTGCTTTCCATACATTAGACCCCCCCGCCCCCCTGTCTGCTTTCTATGGCGCTGTTTTCAATGGCAAGAAATACTAATTGAATAAGTAAGGATTCAGTATTGATGAAGTGAAGACGAGATTTGGTTCATCATCGAATCAGCAGCGTACATTTAAGGTGCTAAACTGAGGCGAGGATGATGATGCTTGTTCTTCGGTCCTGGTTGAAAAGCGTCAATCTTATTACGTCAAGAGTCTAAAATAAGTTCATCCGCTCCTGTTGTTGGTTCTTTCAAGCGGAGACAGCTTTTGCTTAGACCAGGGGTCCATGTTTCCAGCTTTTACCACCATGGGCCACATACACAAAAATGAGGGGTGGCGACACTAAGCATCTGTGTTATTAGTGCTGAAGAACATACATTTAGTCAAATTTGCCAAAACTCTATTTATTGACTTCAATTCACTGTTAGTATGTAAAATGAAGTTGCTTTTTCCACATTTGTGACCTCTAAATGTAGTTAGAATGTTATATTCTCGTGGTAAACCATGCCAAAGTTTCAGTTAATGTGGTTTGAAGAAGTTTAAGATGGCTCAAAATGCTCAGTTTAAAAAGGCGTGGTAAATCTGTTCCTTTGTGATGTCACAGAGGAGGCAGACTTCCTTATATGGGCGTGACTGGAAGCAGATAAGCTCTCTGCCCTCTCCCAAGTGCTGCTCCTTTGTTTTTCTTGCTAGGAAAGACACATTTGTCTACAATTCCTAACGACACCATCATCAGGCACAAGTGATTGGAGTTCATGACTTCCTGATTCATATTACGCATAAATTATTCATTCATTCATTCATTTTCTACCGATTATCCTCGCAGGGGGTGCTGGAGCCTATCCCAGCTGTCTTCTCTTTGGGCGAGAGGCGGGGTACACCCTGGACTGGTGGCCAGCCAATCACAGGGCACATATAGACAAACAACCATTCACACTCACATTCATACCTATGGACAATTTGGAGTCGCCAATTAACCTAGCATGTTTTTGGAATGTGGGAGGAAACCGGAGTACCCGGAGAAAACCCACGCATGCACGGGGAGAACATGCAAACTTCACACAGAGATAGCCGAGGGTGGAATTGAACTCGGGTCCCCTAGCTGTGAGGTCTGCACGCTAACCACACGACCACCGTGCATAAATGATATGCCAGGGAAGTATGGTGGCCTATTACAGTGTCTTTAGTTATTTTTACTGGTATATTTCTCACAGAAAATGTGTTTTTCTTGTCAAAAACGCAAAAAAAAAAACATTCTTTGTTGTTATGTACCTTTAAAAGTAAGAAAGTAGCTACAATCATCATGTTTCATAATAATAAAAGATTGCTAAGGAATTGAAAGAAAAAATATTTTTGAGTCCTGACCCACTGGAGGTCTTTAGTACTGAGAAGTACACGCTTAAGTTGAAATCAACATACAATTTCAGACCCAAGGAGGTCATTTCCATGAAACATCTGGCTGTTTAGGTACACAACTTTCATCATCAGACCTCACAGCTAGGAGACCAGGGTTCGATTCCATCCTCGGCCATCTCTGTGTGGAGTTTGCATGCTCTCCCCGTGCATGCGTGGGTTTTCTCCGGGTACTCCGGTTTCCTCCCACATTCCAAAAACATGTTAGGTTAATTGGCCACTCCAAATTGTCCATAGGTATGAATGTGAGTGTGAATGGTTGTTTGTCTATATGTGCCCTGTGATTGGCTGGCCACCAGTCCAGGGTGTACCCCGCCTCTCGCCCCAAGACAGCTGGGATAGGCTCCAGCACCCCCATGACCCTCATGAGGATAAGCGGTAGAAAATGAATGAATGAATGAGATTTGTGGTCATGTGAAAATGTGTAAAAACAAAGACGGGTGGACCGCCACTTACTTCCAAAGCTTGGTCACATGACCAAACATGAACATTGAGCACAAATGCAGGAAACCTTTGTCAACAAACTTAGAGGTTAAAAAATAGCCCATTCTCTTGAAGTCTGTGGCCAAAGTCCCAAGTCGATGTGAAAGCGATGGCTATTTTTGGTTGCGTCAACAACTACTCATGATGCCGTGAGTTAGCCAATGGGAGGGAGGTCGACTTAAACGGACTCCATTGTAGCACCTGTTTCTCACATTTTGTTTTGTACTCCCTTTTCAGAGTATTACATATTTATTTTGGTCTTGCGGATGGTGTCATGGTACGTGCTTTTGCCTTTCCTGGAAAAGAACACGGCATCCATGATGGTGTAAGGATACAGAGTTCTCTCTTTCCTGGCAGAGGGTTTAATTCCGGGGCATCCAGCCTAAAAACTAAGCCAAATCATCACGTGGAGGTCTTGCTGTAGCGACCCCTCAAGGGAGAAATTTTACTTACGGGTAATATTTGAATGTCAACCGAAAAACTGCAAGGTACATTACCCCGCCCTGTGAAAACTATGGAAAACAAAAGTCATATTGACCAAAACAATGTTTTTATTTGACCTTCTGAGGTTAAAAGAGGATCTAAAACTTGCTAGTTGATAATAGCATAGTGGATTTTATCCCTGCTAACTTTAGAGGAGCAACACTGGATCCCGTCCCTGAAGGTCACATAGCTTCAGTTGTGTTGTTGGAGAGCACAGTGCTGCTATAAACACAAATTCGACCCCCGGCTGGGACATGCTGTCGCCTGTTAGAAAAACACCGTAGTGGACAGAACCCAAAATAAGATGCATTGACAGGTGAACAAGGGGAATGGAAGATGACCCCGGAGAGAGATGAGTTTGTTTCCAGCTGCGTCAGGGAAATACATAGACTGGATGGACACGTGCACTCGCACTGCTCTGCACGCGTCCGGGCTTTGGCCTAATTACACATGCCATGGCTTGATTATTATACAATGCTGTATTACTGCAACTTAACTGGCAGGGGAAGCGATTGCGTTAATTATATGGCTTGTGCGTGTATTCGTGAGCACGCATAGCGTGGATTACTTGGAGTCTTTCCGTTTAGTTTATTACGGGCGCCATTGTGGATCAAATCAAAAGTTGTGACCCTCTTCAAATTGAACATACTGTAGTTGTGTTTATACCACTCATGTAGTTTAAGTACACTGTAAACCCGAATGTTCAAAGTACTTAAATAAATCAAGTTATGCATACTCAAAGTTCTTAAAAAAGTTCTAATGACTTAATTATGTTGAGTTCATTTAACATGTTGTTCCATTTTGACTACTTTTAACTAATATGTTTTTATTAAATTGAACTATGGCTATATTAAGTAAGATTAAATTAAAAAAGATTACAAAGTTTACATACAACTTAAGACACTGGAAATTCGATTGCTCAAAATAATTAATTGGTATAAGTATAGTTAACTTAAGGGCTGCACGGCGGTCCAGTGGTTAACGCGCAGACCTCACAGCTAGGAGACCAGGGTTCTCTGTGTGGAGTTTGCATGTTCTCCCCGTGCATGCGTGGGTTTTCTCCGGGTACTCCGGTTTCCTCCCACATTCCAAAAACATGCTAGGTTAATTGGCGACTCCAAATTGTCCATAGGTATGAATGTGAGTGTGAATGGTTGTTTGTCTATATGTGCCCTGTGATTGGCTGGCTGCCGACCAGTCCAGGGTGTACCCCGCCTCTCGCCCGAAGACAGCTCCAGGATAGGCTCCAGCACCCCCGCGACCCTCGTGAGGATAAGCGGTAGAAAATGAATGAATGAATAGTTAACTTCAAATTTTCTTCAAAGTTCTACTTATAAATGTTGATTGCCACTTGCATTATCTGTCTTTTCTGTTTATTTAACTTGTAATTTTTGATTAATATGAACTTTTTGCAGATTTGTGTAACCTACTTAAAAGAATCCGTAGTTACTTATAAAAAAAGTTAAAGTTAATCTATTAAACATAAATAAATCAAACCAAGAATAAACTAAGAATAAATCCATTGCATCAGATAGATTTTTACTGTGTAGGTTACACATGCACGCCTTCTTCCTATGGAAAGAGTTGAAATGAGAACAAAAATTATACGAGAATGGAGAATGCATGGCAAAGAGAATGCAAAAAAGAAAGCTATTTCTCTTTTCACCCCAAAATTAAAAAAGTATATCTAATATCAACTCCAAATATTAAAGCTCTGATATACTCAAATGTGGCAACTGATTGCCTCACTTTTTTTGAGTTCTGTTAACTTATTCAAGTTTAGAGTGTACTGTATGAGCGATGCGCACCTTTATTGCCGGATGAGCGTACGGTGCTGCCATCGCACTGCAGGTAAACAAGTCGCCACCCAGCTTTTATGATCCGAAAAGACTTAATTCCTCCTCATTCTTCTTGAAGTGAGCTCAAGCTCTTGGCAGCGAAACCAAAGTCTTTAGGTTCCAGGGGGAGTACGGTTGCTAAGCTGAAACTTGAGCCTGCCGCTTGATTTGACTCAAGAAGCTCCTTTTCTCCTCTTTGATGGGTGGTCATTATTGATTTTAGCATTTAATGACTTGACTTTATTTCATTCATTCATTCATTTTCTACCGTTTATGCTCACATGGGTTGCGGGGGATGCTGGAGCCTATCCCAGCTGTCTTTGGGCGAGAGGCTGGGTACACCCTGGACTGGTGGCCAGCCAATCACAGAGCACAGGGCAATATAGACAAACAACCATTCACACTCACATTCATACCTATGGACAATTTGGAGTCGCCAATTAACCTAGCATGTTTTTGGAATGTGGGAGGAAACCGGAGTACCCGGAGAAAACCCACGCATGCACGGGGAGAACATGCAAACTCCACACAGAGATGCCCAAGGGTGGAATCAAACTAGGGTCTACAAGCTGTGTGGCCTGCGCGCTAACCACATGTCCACCATGCAGTCCTTGTAAATTTTACATTCATTCATTCATTCATTCATTTTCTACCGCTTATCCTCACGTGGGTTGCATGAGGGTGGTGGAGCCTATCCCAGCTGTCTCGGGTGAGAGGCGGGGTACACCCTGGACTGGTGGCCAGCCAATCACAGGGCACATATAGACAAACAACCATTCACACTCACATTCATACCTATGGACAATTTGGAGTCGCCAATTAACCTAGCATGTTTTTGGAATGTGGGAGGAAACCGGAGTACCCGGAGAAAACCCACGCATGCACGGGGAGAACATGCAAACTCCACACAGAGATGGCCGAGGGTGGAATTGAACCCTGGGCTCATAGCTGTGAGGTCCGCGCGCTAACCACTCAACCACTGTGCCACCGTGACTTTATTAAGTCATCTCTAAAAATCCTGCCCTTTATTTGCTTTTCTCTTCTTCTCCTTGTTGACATTCGTTTAGCCTTGCTGGTTAATTGCTGCATCAGCCCCCAGTCAGTTAGTATAGGGCCGTGTAGTAAAACCTCCGGTGTGCTTTGGACCTGGCTATGGCTTCCAGAATGCAGTCGGGAAAATCCCACTGGAAAGGACGTGCATTAACTACAAGACTAATGCCAAGCAAAGTTGACTTTATTCAATATTCATGAGGAATGACCAGGCCATGGTGTAACTAAAGGACTTCCCATGGTACAAACACTCATTTATCCACTTCCATTACAAAATGCGTCTCACTTTTGACCCTTTCAAACACCTGAGTGGACATAAATCCCTCTCAGTACACTCACCTTTACACACGGGCCCATACTCTGTAAGTGGAGCGGACCATAAAGCATTCTGCTGAGCGCTCGCATTTACGGCGCGCAGATAAATCACAGTGTTCGACACGCCTCCCCTGTGTGACCCCTGAGGAGCGCCCTCATGCAGGCCCGTTTATACAAATACAAACTCTCATTTTGTCCAACTTCCTCCTAGTCATCCATGCAATGTATACGCCATGGACTCGCTATTTAAGGATGCATTAACGTATCAATATGTTTATTATTGTGGATGGATCTTACAGTGCTGTTGTTTTAAGTCTTTAAGGTCATGAGTCGAGTCCCAGGTCATATTGTGTGTCCTTACAAGTACCGTCATAAGCAATGTTTAGTATTTACCAAATAAAATTGTTATGTTTTTCGTTCTCAAATACAATAAGACGGCGTGGTAAGACTAGTTACAGAAATATTGGCTTACTTACCGGTAATTAGCAAACATGGACATGGGCAAAATATTAGAAACAGTGTGATGCAATGGTACATTCATTGAATATTACTACCTGGCAGCTCTAAACGCAGCATCCTTCTACCAATATATTCACTATGTCTCCTCTGGACACCCAACCATCTCAGTCTGGCCTCTGTGTCTTCATCTCCAAGGCCTATAACATGTAATGTGCCTCTGATGTACTTGTCCTGATCCTATCCATCATGGTCACTCCCAGTGAGAACCTCAGCATCCTCATCTCTGCTACTTCCAGTTCTGCTTCCTGTCTTTTTTTCAGTGGCACTGTCTCCAGACCAAACAACATGGCTGGTGTGCGTGGCAAGGATATTTCTATGGGAGTATTTTTATGGGGGTATTAATTACTTGTTATTAGTTTGTAACCCCAGTGGAAAGTGGAGATCTACTGCATAAATGTGTCATATTGGACGTCATACCTAAAGTTGTTGCCGGTGTCTTCAATTAGGAAACATTTTCCTGATGGATTAAAGCAGTTTTGGTCTAAAATCCTCACATTTTCATAAGAAAATATCAATGTAAAGCACTAAAATAATATGAATTCATTACATTGAAACATCTAATTGAGAATGGGTCATTTTTCTTACCAAATTGTGCCAAATCGACAAAAATAAATGGCAACAGTCAGGCTGGAGCTCTGTGTAGTCCTTATGAAACAGCTATTGGAAGACGTCACCGGGTCGGTTCCTGTGCGGCCATCTGCTGCTTTGTGACGGTCCCTCCTGTCCAAGTGGTGGCCTGAACACACCAGTGACTCACCACTTGTTGTATACACCAGCAAAGTCAATCTTAGCTACCTGACTTTGCATGTTATTAAGTGCTCAGTCAGCAAAGGCATGTGGAGCTCGGACGGACACAGACAGGAAGCCGGAGGTCTCACCGCTTCCTGGTAATATGCCTTGTCGATAATGCATATTGGATATCACATCTTTGTTTGTTTTACCAGAACATCAACAAATGCTGGTTTCCACAGCTCACAATAGCCACGTTTACATGGACCCAAATATTCCAATTCTTTCAAACGGAAAGAATGTAACCTTTGTATACACCTCATTCCGAAAGAAAAGTGCCAATCCGAATGAATATATAATGGGATTCCCAGGGGTGGAATATTCCTTTCCCCAATCCGATTGAGGTATCTTGTACCCGCTCAATCGGAAAGAAACGCAGACGTCTCCCAAGCTTTGAAAATGGCGTCGAGCAGTCATCACTGGACTACAGCGGAAAGTTCGTTTTTGATTCAAACTTTAAAAGAACTGAACGTAATTGCAAGACTGGACGGCCGAAAAACTCACAACTGTGGAAAAAAGCATAGCAACTGTCCCAACAACCGTAGTAATCACACTCTCGTCCGCCATCTTTGATGAATCACGTGATGTTGTTTACGTTTTACTGCGCATGCCCCATTGACTATTCCGTTTGATTATAGTGGTACATGTAGACAGGAGATTGGAATATTCCTTTCCATGTATACACTGGGGCGTCACAGCGAGTGGTTAGCGTGCAGACCTCACAGCTAGGAGACTAGGGTTCAATTCCACCCTCGGCCATCTCTGTGTGGAGTTTGCATGTTCTCCCCGTGCATGCGTGGGTTTTCTCCGGGTACTCCGGTTTCCTCCCACATTCCAAAAACATGCTAGGTTAATTGGCGACTCCAAATTGTCCATAGGTATGAATGTGAGTGTGAATGGTTGTTTGTCTATATGTGCCCTGTGCTTGGCTGGCCACCAGTCCAGGGTGTACCCCGCCTCTCGCCTGAAGACAGCTGGGATAGGCTCCAGCACCCCGAATGAATGAATGTATACACTGTTTTCTGGTACGTTATTCGGCAAGATTCCATTCGGAAAGAGGAAAATCGTGGCTATTGTGGATTTCAGAATGATTTCTTTCTCGTCTTTTCACATTATTAACCTGAAAACCTGAATGAAAAGTACCTAATGCGGTCTTGCCAGCGGGCACCATGTCGGTGACCCCTAGCATATCTAAACAATCAAAGATCGGCTATCCGGTGGGATACATAGTGGGTGTCTACAACCATGCATTCCTGCATGTAGTAGCGAGCAGTCAGGCGGATTACAGGACACAGACAAATTTGTGTAGAGGTGTCATAACCAAACTCTCCTTGTGTGTCTCGGACAGGAAATAGGGTGCAGAGCAGTGGAGCGCAGAAAAAAAGGGGGGGAAAGAGAGATTGGCGTAGAAAGAGGTGGGGGGGGGGCTGCGTGGCAAGGACAAACGCACATAATATGCTGCAGTCATATGTTCTGAATACAAAACAGATGAGAGAGGACACATGCAGCTCACTTGTTACTATTTGTTTGTCTCCGCTAATGTTTGACAGCACTGCAGTGCAAATGCAACGGAGGAAGAGAGAGCGGGAGGGGGTGTGAACACTGCAGCGCTGATAAGACTGTGACGTTATAGACTTGTTCATGTGTGTGTGTGTGTGTGTGTGTGTGTGTGTGTGTGTGTGTGTGGGAGAGAGCTCACCGATTCAACCGTAGCATCTCAACGAGTTGAGTCATTCAGGGAATCTCTGAAACTGAAGTCTGTGTTGTGATGTTAATGGAGCAGGATCTCTTCCAAGAGCAACCACCTTTCAACGCCTGAGAAGGAATACATATGCGGTACAAAATGCAAGGATTAGCTAATTATAGCTCCTCAATTCCGGTTTAAACGCCAACACTTCCCCTGCGTATGTACTTGCAGCATAACCGGGATGCATGATTTTGACTCGTCAAAGCCAGGCTAGGGTGCTGTCGCCTCCTTGAGTCGTCAAAAACAGCAATAAAGGGGTACCGAAATAAGGCACCGCTATTACCCGCTTGAAATTTCTCACACAGGCGCTACAAAAACAAAAAAAAAACACGTGCTGCACCTTTTGGGAACTGCCAATCACATGCCTGTAAAGTTTGATTAAGATTTGTAAATGTACTGCAAAAAAGGCTAGTAAGGATAATTCATAATGCCGCCTACAGAGAACATACTAACTCCTTATTTCTAAAATCACAAATACTTCAACTTGCTGATATAGTTCATCTTCAAACAGCTAAAATAATGCATAAGGCTAAAAATAACCAATTAGCTAAAAATGTCATCCAATACTTCTCTACAAGAGAGGAGAAATATGATCTCAGGGAAGAAGTACATTTGAAACACTTCTATGCTAGGACTACGTTAAAAAGCCATAGCATTTCAGTATGTGGAATCAAACTATGGAATGGATTGAGTAAGACCCTCAAACAATGCACAACGATGAGCCAATTCAAGAAACAATACAAGCAGTTGATGTTTGCTAAATACAAGGATGAAGAGTCTTAAACCAGTCATTATGTGCTATTTATATATCAAAATAAAAATAAAAATAAAAATAAAAATAAAAATAAAAATAAAAATAAAAATAAAAATAAAAATAAAAATAAAAATAAAAATAAAAATAAAAATAAAAATAAAAATAAAAATAAAAATAAAAATAAAAATAAAAATAAAAATAAAAATAAAAAAACTTGTATGGTCATATCACCTCGTATTTCGGTACGTGGCAAAAAATAAAATAAAAAAACAAACAAACAAAAAAACTTTAACTATATTAGGAAAGCAGGAAGTGAACAAATGTAACAGTTACTGATTGTAAAAGTACCAGATGGAGGGGTAGGATTTAATAAGCTTTGCTTCTTCGTACTCCTTTTGGACATGTGGAACTGTGAACTGATTATGGGATGCATTCAATTGTAATCTGATGCATGTTCAAATGAAATATTACCATTACCATTACCATAGATAGGTTGAAAAACGTCGAATTGGCGACTCCATGGGTATGAATGTGAGTGTGAATGCTTTGCCCTGCGATTGGCTGGCAACCAGTCCACGTTGTACCCCGCCTCCCTACGGAAGTCAGCTGGGATAGGGTCCGGCATACCTCAGCGACCCTAATGAGGATAAACAATATATAAAATGGATGTATAGCTACAAGTATAGCTGTCAGCCATGTTTTGTGTTTACGTTTGAATAGAACGTGTCGTACGTGGGATGTTTCCCAGTAGTCTTGCAGCATTTGGTTTACAGTATTGTTGTAGATGCTTTGGATCAACTTTCCCAGCATAAAGAAACCTTCCAAATGCACCGTGTGTGCTCTAAGTCGGATATATCCCAGTAGTCCTGAATGCAGCATGCCACACGTTTAGCCTGCAGTTGTTGTGGTTCCAATAGATGCATTTGATAAACTTTCTAAGTTCATGAAACTTTTCCAATACTAACATAAAGAAGCCTGACAATTGGGGGTCATTGAGGTGTAAAAGTGGAAAAACATGTCTTACTTTTGTTTTTTTTACGCTTCCTTCCTTGACTCTGACTGCATCTGCTCCCCGTTTCACATGAACCTGCTACTGCTGTGTAACTGGGATACAGCAGCTGCCAATGATGGCGATGATGATGATGATGATAATGATGCAAGGGAAGGCTATTCCAGTAAACCCCCCCTCTTGCCCCGCCAAGGTTACACTCATGCTGCAAGATAAGTGGCTACATTGGGAGGTGATGGACACCAGCCGTTCGCCCCGCATCAGCTTGTCCTCGTCCTCCTCCTCATGAGGACGAGCGTGGTTTCCATTACACGTCATTTAAATATTCATTTTTCATGCCTCCTTCTTCAGATCATCCGTCAGTGTCGTCGAGTTTGTGCTGAGTCTGCAGCGAGCGCGCTGAGCTCTCGCAAAAACATCACGCGGACGCAGCTCAAGCGTTTAAAAACACAAAGCTTTATTGATCAAGCCTTTTTAAGACGTTTGACTAGCAGGTCATCATGATATTCCGGCTGTGCGTCGGAGCACTATTTGGTTCAGTCCTGTCCTTGGTGTCTGAAAGCAGAGGCTATAACGCAGTGGTTGCCATGGCGACCGAGAGCAGCAGGCAGTGCAGGGTGTGGGGAGGGAGGTAAGGGGGTGCTGCTGTGTGTAATACTGTAATGATAAAGCTCTTCTGGATGGTGCCGCAGTAAACACGGCGCCACAAGGGTCCCGTTAAAGGAAGCGCACGGCGCACCGCCATGTACAAATATAAGCCGTCTCCATGTGGTTATATTGCATACACGCCCACCTTCCCTCCAACACGCCCCTGCTACCTCCTCCCTTTGTTGTCCCCTCTCGCCGTCCTCTGTCGCATGGGATTGGCGAGAAGCACACCATTGTCTTCCTCAACTTCCTTCCTCCCGCTCTTCTCTCTCTCGCTCGCTCTCAACCTTTTAAATTTATGTTGATGATCTCTCGGAATCTAATTTGAGAGTCTAGAGAGCGAGGGAGACTCCATTGGGCCTTGAAGGTCATGTGGGCTGCAGGTGTCACACACGTCGGCTTTACTGTTGGAAATTTAACGCATTAGGCTTCATGCCCATATGACACTGCACCACCGGATCGTATATATTCAGAGCGACACACACACACACACACACTCATGTTGCAGGGGATGAGATGCATGGAAGAGAAGCGCCAGAGGAGATAAATAAGTATGAAGTGACAGATCATCTTCCTCCACCTCTTTCTTTTTTCCCGCCTTCGCCTCAATGCGGCACTCGTACAGCGGACCGCTCGCTATATGAGATCAGGCCGGTGCACGTGCCAAACGCGTGTTTGTCTCGTGCAGATCACTTGTGGACGCTCGCCATGTGAGTTCTGCAGGGCCCAAACACCCGTGCTGTGCATGTACACAAGTATAAAAGGATGGACATTCACCTGCTGTACTCTTTAATGAGAAAGCACAGTAATCAGTGTATACACTGTTTTTGTTTGCTATGTTAAAGGGAACCTATTATGCTTTTTCCATTTTTCTGACCTATAAATGTAGTTAGAATGTTGTATTCTCGTGTTAAACCATGCCAAAGTTTCAGATAATGAGGTTTCCGCATATGGAAGTGAACCCTGAAAGAAGTTTAAGATAGCTGAAAACGCTCAGTTTCCAAAGGCGTGGTAAAACTGTTCCTTTGTGATGTCACATAGGGGCAGATTTCCTTATATGGGCGTGACTGGAAGCAGATAAGCTCTCTGCCCTCTCCCAAGCGCTGCTGCTTTGTTTTTCTTGCTAGGAAAGCCACATTTGTTTACAATTCCTAACGAGACCATCATCAGGCACAAGTGATTGGAGTTCCTGACTTCATTCACATTACGCATAAATTATTCATTCATTCATTGTCTACCGCTTATCCTCACGAGGGTTTGGGAAGTTTGGGATGGCTCAAAATGCTCGGTTTGAAAAGGCGTTGCAAAACTGCCCCTTTGTGATGTCACAGAGGGGCGGACTTCCTTATGTGGTTAACAGTTTAACAGTTAAACACTTTGGCCGTGTGAGCAATCACAGCGTAGTGGGCATGCCCAGAGGCAGGCCGTGGGTGGAATAAATTAATACCGACCATTTCGGCGGGAAGCATGATTCCCAAGGAAATACAGCAGGAATAGGTGCAGATACTGGAAAAACTAAAATGTTTTCTGTGCGGGTTATTGTGTGTAGCTGCTCTATAGGAGACCACAACTCAATACATGATAGGTCCCTGTTAATGCCATCACGGTTTTGCTTTGAAAATAGCAAATATGGCCAACAACACTTACAATGTCCGCTCTCCTTGGGATGGCTGTGTTTTCCAGCACAAGAAAAATGATGACGGCAAACAAGCATCTTGTTGAATATTTGTAGCGAAATTGAGAGCTCGGTATCCACTCTTCCGTCTGTGAATGACGCTGAGACTAGCGGTTAGCAATGTGTTGTGTTAGTCCACGAGTTAAAAATAGTTTTTGTTAGCTGCTACAATAATAATATGGCGGTAGTTTGGTTAATATACAAATCAGTTATGTAAATAGAACACTGTTGGTGTTTTGTTTGTGTCTTTTTCTGTTTAGTATAAACCTAAACGTGACATTCTGACTCTGATATGTTGATTTCATCACCTATTTACGTTTCGCCAATCTTTGTGCTTTCAAAAACCCCTTTTGGCATTTCTTTCTTGTAGCGCTTATATTTTTATCCCACATTTTGTCCCGTCAACTTTCTCCTTCATGCTTCTTCACTGGAGCGTCGTCATGTCTCCCTCCCACCTGTCCACCCCCTCCTGTGCCTCCACCTGTGTAGCCTACATGCTGTAGAAGAGGTGACTGTAGCTTTGCCACTACATTCTCTTTGTGTGTGTTTTTCATGGAGGTTTGCCACTCTTTTGGTCTGATGAGAGTTTAGTGGGAATGTGTACAAAAAAAGTAATGCTCTGTAATTAGCAGAAAGGAGATTTATTTTGGGGGTTACTTGAAAAAGCTTTTTTTCTTTTTTTACGGTATATTAATAGCATTTTTGTGGCTCTGTTGGTGGAGTGTGTGCGCATGATGCAGTCAGTGCTCAACTTGCAGTGTGATGTGTTATCAAAGTTTGAACATAAGACTGACCAATGAGTGCATGAACAATAGGCACGTTTACATGAGGAGTTTTTCTCTTTCCGAATGACCTTTCCGAAAGCAATGGTATACATGGAAAGGAATATTCTAATCCTGTGTCTACATGCGGCGCTATAATCAACCAGAACAGTCAATGGGGCATGCCCAGTAAAGCGTAAACACCAACATCACGTGATACCGACTTCCTCCAGTTTTTCTTTCACTTGTTGGAATAACTCCGTATTGCCAGTTTTTCCTTCGTCCAGTCTTGAAATTTAGTTTGAATCAAAAACAAACTTTCCTTAGCAGTCCAGTGCCGATTGCTCGCCTTCATTTCTTTTAATCGAAGAACGTCTGGAGCTGCGTGTTACGTCATATCTCAGCATTCGCTGAAAGAACGCACCCGGGAACAGGAAAAGATAAAGTTCAATCTTGCTAATATTTTATAATTAAGCTCGGCACATGTTTTATATAGATATGTATTTTCTTTTTTAATAAAACTGGACTTGTGAATGGCGTATAGAAGGGTTTAGATTCTGTTCCACAGATGGCGCTAATGCACACCAAAGCTGCTTGCCAACCGCCAATAAACAACAGAAGAAGAAAAACGAACGCAGTCTGACAACTTTCCGTTTGAGCGGGTACAAGATACCTCAATCGGATTGGGGAAAGGAATATTCCACCCCTGGGAATCCCATTATATATTCATTCGGATTGGCACTTTTCTTTCGGAATGAGGTGTATACAAAGGTTACATTCTTTCCGTTTGAGCAAATATTGGAATATTTGGGTCCATGTAAACGTGGCTAGTGACTAAGAATCAGACCAATGACTGTATGGTCACATGGTGCAGAAAGGAGGGACTTAATCACCAAGTGAAACCAAGAAAATACACGCAAATACTGAAGTGATGAAACCTCAGTTGCATTTCTTTTTTTTAAAGTTGTTTTCTATAAACAACCAGCCATTTCAACTTGTTTAGGTCGGTAGGGGATTGTTCAGTCGCCACGTATACATGGACCCAAATATTCCAATTCGGTTTATTTATTCCAATTAGGTTTACTTACCAATGTTTGTTCAGTCATTGGTCAGTCTTATTTATGATCTCATACAATAACTACTCCAGAATGTAGTAGAAAGTTAAGCTCTAGTACAAGAATAACTTTAAGTGTGATTCCCTGCCATGATTATCTATGGCTGCATCCATTACATCACACATTTCATCATATGGAATAACATCAGCAAAAAGCAGCATAGCACTTCAGGGCAATGCTCGTTTTTTTTCTTCCTGCTTGCCCTCATTTGTACGTGTGAAACATTTCTGGTTCCCAGCCAATGAGGAAGCGTAATGAGCGGGTCCCGCTGGTGCTATCCTGCTTCCCTGAGACACACCGGCATGGTGGGGTGGGGGGGGACGGTAGGAGGAGGGTGATTGAGAAGCCGTGTGTGTGTTTGGGCGATAGAGGGGGAGAGCACTGCAGCAATCGGAGAAAGTAGGTCAGACATAGCAGCGGAGAAAAGAGGTACAGGAGAGACATGGAGCGGGAAGCGGAAGCACAACTCTTTGGGGGTAGAAAAGTCGAATAATATGGCGTACTTGAACTAAAGCCTTTTATTGCTTCTTGAATGGACACATCCATTTACACCTGCAGGCCATGTTTACTGGACTCACTGCTGCAGGGCCACCTCTTTTTGGCTAAATGCCTTCTATAAATATACGTATAGGCTTTTCAATGAGCTAGCCACAAGGCCGCCTCTGTTAAGGAAGTTTACTCTGGATATTACATAAGTGCACAATGTCAAAAATACACAACGGCACGCACAATACACTAAAGGCACTCAACTCAGGGCTTCTTATATATATGGGCTCCATTCAAGTATGAATTACCTTTCTCTTTTGCTCTTCAGGCCATGTCTGTGTTTTATTATTTATTTGATGAAGCACAAAGTATACTGCATCTATAAATATACACTGCGGCCCTTCTGGAACTGGACTGCACCAAGGAAAGATTGTGCAGTAACAACACATACGCACACAAACACACACGGTGGAATTGATTCATTGACAATTGCCTGGGTAAAAGCCTGCAAAATTGCTCTTATGAGTAATGGGAAAAGTACCCTATTTTCTGGACTATAAGTCGCTCCGCGTATAAGTCGCACAATGCCAAAAATGCATAATTAAGTAGAAAAAACATACATAAGTCGCACTGGAATATAAGTGTCACGGTTCGGCATGTCTGTGTTGCGGTGCGACCCCAGGATGCAGAGAGCAGGACCGAATGCAGGTAAAAATATTTATTTTTGCAATAAATGCGGCAGCAGGAAAAAGGCAACTCAGGTAGCAGAAGGACAAATGATAATGATCCCACAAAGGGAGAAGCACACACCTGAACTAAATAGAGAGGACAAATTAGGGACAGGTGTGGGTGGCAATGGCAACGAAGGCAGAGGAGGCAAAACAGGAAGTCCAATACAAAATAAGAAAACCAAAGCCCAGACAGGGAACATAGACAAAATGTCACACAGGAACCCACACAGGGCGTGACAATAAGTTGCATTTTTTGCGGGTATTTTATTAACTACTTTTAACCAAAACAGACATTACGTCCTCTTGGAAGGCAAGTTCTAACAATAAAAGAATAGAGAACAGGCTGAATAGATGTAAGATATGCTAACACAATGGTTATTCAGCTACACTAAAAATGGTAGTGGTTTTATTTCATTTGAACATGCATCAGATTACAATTGAATGCATCCCATAATCAGTTCACAGTTCCACATGTCCAAAAGGAGTAGGAAGAAGCAAAGCTTATTAAATCCTACCCCTCCATCTGGTACTTTTACAATCAGTAACTATTACATTTGTTCACTTCCTGCTTTCCTAATATATATATTTTTTATTTTATTAATTAAAATTTTTTTAATTTTTTTTATTTTATTTTTTAAACTTTAATGTTTTTACATATTTAATTTTTTTTTAATTTTTAAAATTTTTTAAATTTAAATTTTTTTTAATTTTTAATTTTTTAATTTTTTAGTCATGTACCGAAGTACGAGGTGATATGAGCATCCAATGACATAATGGGTACCATAGTAAGTGTCAATATAGTGATATATATATATAGCACATCATGACTGGTTCAAGACTCTTCATCCTTGTATTTAGCAAACATCAACTGCTTGTATTGTTTCTTGAATTGGCTCATCGTTGTGCATTGTTTGAGGGTCTTACTCAATCCATTCCATAGTTTGATTCCACATACTGAAATGCTATGGCTTTTTAACGTAGTCCTAGCATAGAAGTGTTTCAAATGTACTTCTTCCCTGAGATCATATTTCTCCTCTCTTGTAGAGAAGTATTGGATGACATTTTTAGCTAATTGGTTATTTTTAGCCTTATGCATTATTTTAGCTGTTTGAAGCAAGTTTAAGTTAAGATATTAGATATAAGGAGTTAGTATGTTCTCTGTAGACAAAGTAAACATGAACAGAAAAGGTGTCCAGTGTTTATGTAACATTAACAGTATTTTCATTTATAAGTCGTTCTGGAGTATACGTAAGTAGCAGGAAGAGCCAACCTATGAAAAAATGTGCGACTTATAGTCCGGAAAATACGGTATACATGTCTGGAAAAGGAAGCATGTCAACAATACTACTAAGGGGCGGGGTTGTTTAACATTTCTGTTCTAAAGGTTCTCTTTTAACAGTTACCTCAAAGCCGTTCTCTTGAATGAAGGTTTCTCCTTTCCACAGGATCCTGATTGTTTCACCTTTTTTCCCTACTTATCCGCTTTCAAGAACTCCACCCGGACTTCAAAACTCACACACCAGCTGCGATCTAATTAAATTAAAGTCCCGAAAATGGACTTATCTCTTGGATACGTTTGTCTCTCTGACTCACATCCCTTTCACCTGAGCCACTTTTTTGGGCACCGTGCTTATGTTTAATGCATTATACTCCTATATGAAGTAACTGAGACTAGTATCCTGTGGGTATGTAATATAAAGGGTTTATATAACTGGCGTTTTTCACAGTGTGGGAGAGTGAGACATCCCTCGCGACTGAAAACAACCCCCATACCGTATCCTAACAAATCAGGGGACCTCATTGTGTCACATGACTGTAAATGTGGCATGTGTTATGGTCATTCCATAATCATTAGACAAACGCTCACTAGCCACATTTACATGGACCCAAATATTCCAATTCCATTCGTGTTATTTGCTCAAACGGAAAGAATGTAACCTTTGTATACACCTCATTCCGAAAGAAAAGTGCCAATCCAAATGAATATATAATGGGATTCCCAGGGGTGGAATATTCCTTTCCCCAATCCGATTGAGGTATCTTGTATCCGCTCAAACGGAAAGTTGTCAGACTGCGTTCTTCTTCGTGGTGTTTTTCTTCTTCTGTTGTTTATTGGCGGTTGGCAAGCAGCTTTGGTGTGCATTAGCGCCATCTGTGGAACAGAATCTAAACCCTTCTATACGCCATTCACAAGTCCAGTTTTATTAAAAAAGAAAATACATATCTATATAAAACATGTGCCGAGCTTAATTATAAAATATTAGCAAGATTGAACTTTATCTTTTCCTGTTCCCGGGTGCGTTCTTTCAGCGAATGCTGAGATATGACGTAACACACAGCTCGAGATGTTCTTCGATTTAAAAAAATGGAGACGAGCAATCGTCACTGGACTGCTAAGGAAAGTTTGTTTTTGATTCAAACTAAATTTCAAGACTGGACGAAGGAAAAACTGGCAATACGGAGTTATTCCAACAAGTGAAAGAAAAACTGGAGGAAGTCGGTATCACGTGATGTTGGTGTTTACGCTTTACTGGGCATGCCCCATTGACTATTCTGGTTGATTATAGCGGCGCATGGAGACACGCCATTGGAATATTCCTTTCCATGTATACCATTGCTTTCGGAAAGGTCATTCGGAAAGAGAAAAACTCATGTAAACGTGGCTAATGACTTCTGGGAAATTCGTTGCTTCAACCAACTTAGCTCAAATTTTCCACACAGGTGCTCGTCAGTACCATAAATGTGGGCACCGAATTTTCTGGCGATTGGAATGAACACCCCAAAGTTACAGTGAATGTTGTGTGAGCATATTGTGTGTTTCATAAGCAAACTAACTCTTTGCTGTGGTGTCCTCTCCTTTTGTTTGCAGTATGTGGCGTTTGGTTCCCTATTCTTCATCCTCATCTCCATCTCCACTTTCTGCATGGAGACGCATGAGGCCTTCAACACCATCCTCAACAAGACAGAGAATGTCACGGTGGGCAACGTGACGCGCGAGGAGATAGTCTACGAGGTGGTAACCGACAGCTGGCTGACGTACGTGGAGGGCGTGTGCGTCATCTGGTTCACCATCGAGGTTCTGCTGCGAGTCATCTTCTGCCCCGACAAGTTCGAGTTCTTCAAAAGCACCCTCAACATCATCGACTTTGTGGCCATCCTGCCCTTCTACCTGGAGGTGGGCTTGAGTGGTCTGTCCTCCAAAGCTGCCAAGGACGTCCTGGGGTTCCTGCGGGTCGTGCGTTTCGTTCGCATTCTCCGAATCTTCAAGCTGACCCGCCACTTTGTGGGCCTGCGTGTCCTCGGCCACACCCTTCGCGCTAGCACCAATGAATTCCTCCTGCTCATCATCTTCTTAGCCCTCGGTGTCCTCATCTTCGCCACCATGATCTACTACGCAGAGAGAATCGGAGCCGACCCAGATGACCCGACGGCGAGCGCCCACACCAATTTCAAGAATATCCCCATCGGCTTCTGGTGGGCCGTGGTCACCATGACCACCCTGGGCTACGGAGACATGTACCCGGAGACGTGGTCGGGGATGTTGGTGGGCGCTCTGTGTGCCTTGGCTGGTGTGCTGACCATCGCTATGCCCGTTCCTGTCATCGTCAACAACTTCGGCATGTACTACTCTCTGGCCATGGCCAAACAAAAGCTTCCCAAAAAGAAGAACAAACACATTCCCAGAGCACCCCAACCGGGGTCTCCCAACTACTGCAAGCCAGACGCCCTGGCCATGGCTACTGCTTCGCCGCAAAGGCTCTTGGGGAATGTCCTAGGTGGAGTGATGGGTTCTGGAGGCATTGGGGGTGACTGTCCTCTCGCCCAGGAAGAAATTATAGAGATCAACAGAGGTGAGATGTTTCTTTTTTTCTGCTTCTGGAACAAATGATGGACTAACATGATGTGAAGTGGTGGTGGAGTTAAAATGTCACAGAATAGAAGATATAAAGTAATATTGCATAGCTGATTGTGTTGGGGCGGCACGGCGGTCTAGTGGTTAGCGCGCAGACCTCACAGCTAAGAGACTCCAGTTCAATTCCACCCTCGGCCATTTCTGTGTGGAGTTTGTATGTTCTCCCCGTGCATGCGTGGGTTTTCTCCGGGAACTCCGGTTTCCTCCCACATTCCAAAAACATGCTAGGTTAATTGGCGACTCCAAATTGTCCATAGGTATGAATGTGAGTGTGAATGGTTGTTTGTCTATATGTGCCCTGTGATTGGCTGACCACCAGTCCAGGGTGTACCCCGCCTCACGCCTGAAGAAAGCTGGGATAGGCTCCAGCACCCCCGCGACCCTCGTGAAGAAAAGCGGTAGAAAATGAATGAATGAATGAATGATTGTGTTGGACCCACACTGGAGAAATCTTCACACTGATCAGAACTCATGTGTAATTTATTATCAACTGCTAGGTCCAAGGTTGCCTTCAGGCACCCATCTGCCAGCCAGGAACAAGCACTACGTGGGTGGGGGGCAGGGAGGGACGGAAACTGAACTCAATTATCTATTAAAACAGCTTAATGCCTCTCAAATTGCGCTGACTTCACATATTTTCCAAGCGCCGTCATCAGTAAAATCAGGAAGGGAGGTAATTGGGCTCTTTGTTGGCTCTTTGATGCGTCGGTGACATGTAGTGATAATGCACCTTTAATGCATCATGGGGGTCATGAGGGAGCTGGGAAATATTGGCTCCATCAGTGTTTTTACGACATTTTGTCTGCTTAGTTTTCTTCCACTTCATCAAAGTTCAGGACTACAGATGGAATACTGGATGGAATGTCAAGATGGCTCTACTCGCTGTTGTCTGGTAAAATTTCAGACAAATATAAACTAGGGCAGCCACAAGCCATTATTTTGATAGCCGACTAATCACCAATTATTTTTTTTTTGGGGTAGTCAACTAATCGGATCATAAATAAATTGAATGCTTTTCGCACCAGCATGAAGCTGCTCTTATGTAACCATCGTTACACCACAGCTAACAGTCAACCACAGCTGGAAATGTTCAAGGTACCTGTACATTCATTGTACAGTGATAGGTGCTGGAGCCTATCAAAGCTGTCTTCGGGCGAGAGGCGGGGTACACCCTGGATTGGTTGCCAGCCAATCACAGGGCACATATAGACAAACAACCATTCACACTCACATTCATACCTATGGACAATTTGGAGTCGCCAATTAACCTAGCATGTTTTTGGAATGTGGGAGGAAACCGGAGTACCCGGAGAAAACCCACGCATGCACGGGGAGAACATGCAAACTCCACACAGAGATGGCCGAGGGAAGAATTTTACTCGGGTCTCCTAGCTGTGAAACCTGCATGCTAACCACTCGTCCGCCGTACAGCCCGGTACCTGTATATGCTAGCTAAAAATAAAGCCAATTAAGATGACAGTTTATAAAACCTTTAACGTGGAAGCAGGAAGTCCACGGAAACACTAACAAAAGGTGCAGAATCGGAATTCTAGGATTTTTTTATTGATAAATTGAGTATTTTTGCAATTGCAAAACCTTCTAAATATGGATTATTAGAGCCCTGTAGACTTTTAGCAACACTCCTACAGTCACTTATAATAATAAATAATAATAAATAAATAAAAAATAAAAACAATCAAAAATAAAAAAAATATAAAAAAACTTAGAAAGCAGGAAGTGAACAAATGTAACAGTTACTGATTGTAAAAGTACCAGATGGAGGGGTAGGATTTAATAAGCTTTGCTTCTTCCTACTCTTTTTGGACATGTGGAACTGTGAACTGATTATGTGATGCATTCAATTGTAATCTGATGCATGTTAAACCATTACCATTACTTATGCTTGTATTGCTCAATATAGACATAATAATATAATTTAAGACGTCTTAGACATAAATGAGACATTCCATAGCATCTCAAGCTAACATTAACAGAATACTTTGCGGCTATTGTCTCAGTATATTGTTCCTAGCTAGTGTCCAGTGTAGTGGAATACTCAATGCCACAGTGAACACTCACACAGGAGCTGCTGTCAGCCACAACTCACGCCAGTCATTGACACTCTCCGACTGAATACTAACATGATCACTGATGCTAGCGTCCTGGCTGGTCCAGGAATATTGTTGACTGATAAAGTAGGGTGATCTCATCACAAGCCAACTGTATAGCCTCACTCGGATTTTGGAGCTTATGGAGCATATTATTATGTAATGTTGCTTTAAACAGTTTGAGTCATTATTAGGGGTTTGATTACAGTGTGGCTATCTAATAACCGCTGTATGAAAATGCTGACATTGCCTGTGATGTGATACCCACGATGCAATTTCCTGCTCAGATTCCAAGCAGAACGGCGATGCAGCTTCGGCTGCGTTGGCCAACGAAGACTGCCCCACCATCGACCAGGTGCTCAGCCCAGACGAGAGGAGCCCCATCGGGCGGGGTCCTACCCGGGAACGCTACCAGCAGGACCGCGCCTGTTTCCTGCTTAACACCAGGGAATTCCGAGCCACAGATGGGAATGTGCGGAAAGGTAGGGGAAAAACACGGACACAAACATGTTATGTAAAGAGTCCAACATGCATACATTTAGGAGGGATGGCCTCTTATAGACAGGAGAGCACACATGGAGGAAGTAGACTCACATGCACACTTCAGCTCTTGTGCTCTGCTCATGTTTGTTCCCGCCTCTTTACATCCATGTGTGTCATCAGCGCTTGGTTTGATTAATTCTGTCTGGCCTCAAACGTTACGTCTCCTTATTGATTTATTTGTCTTGTTTGACTTTCTGTTGTCCATCTTTCCATGATGTCCGTGTGTTTGGTTGCGTGTCCATCCATGCTCATGAACAGTCTTTCTCTGTCTTCTGGACTCAGACAGTTGACCATGCATTAATTTACTTCTGGTCACTTCTCTCTCTTTCTCTCCCGACCCTTCTTATCGCCCCTTTTAATTTCCCCCGAACCTGCCCCTCATTCCCCTTAAATAAACCCATACACTCATTCCCATCCCTTTTGTGCCACATCCATACCCTGCCCCCCCCTTCCCCCTTTTCATTTAATAACCACCATCATCTTTGTGCTCATGACAACCCAACACCTTCACCCATCCACGACTCATCGCAATCAAACCACCACCAATCACTGCTACCGCCAACCTGCACCCAAACACTCCCTCGCACTCCCTTCAAACTTTTCAACACCCCCCTTGTTGACAACAAACTAGAGGCAGCAGCCCTGGCACCCAGCCCAGACTCCCCTCTGACTGAGGATTGGTATAAGATGGAAGGGTCTCTGTTACAGCAGGACCTCAATGCAAACTCCACCTCCTCCTGGATCAAACCATAGGCCAGAGGTAACAATGCAGAAAATGAAATCAAGATAAAGCAAAAGGCCGTAGGTGCAGTAGCTACACTTCCATACAACTCCATCTCCATCCTATACTGTAGCATGCTATTACAGTGCAGCAGCACCTCTTGTATGCAAATGTCAGACACACATGTACACACAGTCACTCGTCATGAGACGTCCCTGTGTCCTGAAGTGTGCAAGCTCTTGAGCTAAGGTTAGGTTGAATATAAACATGAACATATGAAAGAACCTAACCTAAGCCCAATGCTGTAAGCTGCATATGGTTTGCTCTCTTATGTGCACAAATATGTTAATACAATATGCCACACAAACAGCTTTGGGTGTGTGTGTGTGTGTGTGTGAAAAAGCTTCGAATATGCATACTGTACAGAGCAAAAGCATCAAAAGGCCCTAATTGAAGAAGAACACGGGGGGAAACAGCAGTTGACGTTGTTGTCGTCTGACGTGCCTCTTGTTGTTGTTGTTGTCTCTCCCTTCAGGTTGTGTCATATCACGCGTGTGTATGTGGGCTCTTTCATTCCTCCTACACCTTTTTTTTACTCTGTCCTCTCGATTGCTGTCTGAGTTTTGTGTTCGTGTTGTCGTGTGTGTGGCTTAATATTTGTTTTTCCTTTAACCCCACCTTTTTAAAAAAAAATAATTTTATTTTTTACAAAAATGTGTTTATCGGCGTGACTCTCCTCCCCCAATGGGTCTCAGCCTTGGTTTAAAAAAAAGGCAAAAAAAAAACCTACAAATGTCCAGAAATACTATGACAATATTTGTGCCTTAAATACAAACAAAATGTTTATTTGAGCATACACATGAACAAACAAGCAAAGCAAAAGTATTGGGACACCTGGCTATGGCAGATAGGTATTAAAGTGACTTTTTTCCTCATATTTTTATATAGTTAATGACCTAATACCTATAAAATAGGTTCAAGTAAGAAAGATAAAAAAAGGTAAAAATTATATAAATTGTGGCTCCTGCAACTATATGCAAAAAAAATGTATGTATTGTTGTTTTCATTTATTTTCCTTCATTTTAATTAGATTTTTAAAAATTAAATGTCATTCATTGATTTAATTATTAATATATTCAATAAAATAAACCTGTTTTATTATTTTAGAAATTAATATAATAATGTATGATAAGTAATATTTATTTTACATTTATTATATATACTGTCAAGATTTTTTTGTCAAAATTTTGTACACTATGAATACACAATTATTACAGTCATTTGAATCATCAAAGGAAAATAAAATAACATTCACATTAAATATAAAAAAATGTATTATAAAAAACGAAGTGTAAGGTAAGGTCACATTTAAATATTTATCTTTAAAAATATTTGTATTTTTAATAATATGAAACAAATATATAAATATTTATATTTAAAAAATATTTATATTTGTAATAATAATATTAACTATATATTTAAATTAATGTCCTTTTTGGACAATAGTTTTTTTTTTAAAGCTGACAATCTTCTCTTCAATCAAGCAACTTTTTAACTTTTATAGTGTTTAAATGTGGTCATGGCAGCTTTGCTTTGATAAAACATCAGTCATGGTGGCCTCAGACTTTTGCACAGCATTGTTACAATATCTTACACGATTGTGTACAAAAGGTGTTTCCAAACATCTTACGCTCACATTTTGTTTGCTCTATCTGTCCATTGGGTTGGGACTTTGAGTGTCGTGTTGTTCAAAGCTGCAAAATATTCCAAGGCCCATGGTCTGTGGGGTAAGGAGAGACATGAAGCTCAAAGGGGACAAGTACCTCTTGAAACACAACACGCTGACGACAAGCTAAAGTCACTGAATGCACCACCACCTCAGCACGGTTCTGTGCTGTCAAAAAAAAAGATGTCATGCGGTGTGGTTGGCGTGTAATGCTTCGGAAATACTATTCCTCAGACCCGGTGTGAAGGAGCTTTCAGTGCCCACAGCGCAGCCCCAAAAGCTTCTTTGCTTCCTGTGCTGCTGGCTATGAGAACAATAAAATAAAATATACAAGCTGGGGGCTACACTTGGTCACCGAAAGACTTTGCGCATACATAACAAGACCAGACACACAGGCAGGTAGAATTACAACAAGGTAAGCAAGACATGACAGTGATCATTTTGGACAAATATGCACAAAAAAATCCCTCTTTAAAGCAAATCAGGGTTTTAAATAAAGCACAGAAGAAACGTCACCACAGACTATATTTAACATCTAAACAATTACATTTTTTAAAACATGAATACTCCTGTTTTTTAAAGAGGGATCCTTGTGTGCTGCCGGTTCGATTTCTTTTATAGATAAACGCTTTTCAAGGTGTCTTTGCAAAAATTACTTTTTGAAAAAGCTTTAAATGTTTCTTCCAGTTTGATTGTGGGCCATCTGGCTTCCTGTGCTCTAAATGCAAATATATGCATGGCTGACATAGAGTAGGTTCAATGGTACCTATATATATGATTGTTGGCCAATACTTCTGGAGATCTTCTGCAACAAGGACCTCCATCTTCTTAGCTCTCTTTGTGTGTCTTTCCCTGTCTTTCTCTTTGTGTTGTCATTATTTGTGTGCAACCTGTGTGTCATTGTGTTATTTTATTGTTGTTTTTTTTCCTGTGTAATTATTAACAGGGTTTTTGTTGTATGGTGTGTTCCATTATGTTTTCTTTCTTGTAGATTATTGTATATAAGACTGTTATGTGTATTTGGTGTTTTTTTTTTCTGTTGTGTTCTGATTTGAGTTTTAACATCACTTACTATATAGCACATTCAACGTTAAATAACACAATTGTTTCGGTTATTCAAGACCGACGTTTTTATGGGCCGACGTTTTATGGGCCATAAATATGCAACATATCTGTAGTGTCTAGTCACGTCCAATTAGTTGAAACTCCAAAATTACGTAGCTTGTTACACTTGTCCCCATTGTCATATCACCTCATCACAATATTCTGCAATATTCTGAGCCACATTTATTTGAAATAATTGAAAATTAAATGCCTTGATTGACACCGTCGTTCTACTGAAGTATTTGGTATGTAATTGTAAACTACTCGTTAATTGATTTAATTGAATTTACATGTGAATCAAAATGTTATAGAATTGCTGACAACGCAAAGCAATGGAACTACACACAACACAAAACTACTCATTTTGTATTGGTGTGCATTCATGTTCCATAACTGCTCCCAATTCAGCCACTGTTGTAGATCTCTTAGTGTAGACTTCGTCTTTTAGGTAGCCCCATAAAAAAAAGTCTAGGGCCGCAAAGCCTGATGAACACGGAGGGTATTTAATAAAAGGGTCTAACCTTGCGGTGGTAGTATAGAGATGCCTCATCTTGCTTAAAATAAAACTACCAACCCACCTCCACATCATTCTCACATTTTCACAGTACCCACACAAACCACGTAGTATAGTACCAGCCATAGCATGGAGATCAGTACTAGTAAAACAAAAAAAAATGGGCTGCCGATCCAGGTCTTGTTCCTGCCGGGTTTGTACGTCTGGCACAGCAAAACCAGTCTCACGTGTGTTGCAACCGGATGTAGCGATCCTGGTTGGGAGTTGTCACTCTCTCTAGCCGTGGATGCGGTCTGTCGTAAACAGAGACTATCGTGTTGTGGCGTTCATGCAGGTTTCTGATTGTGGGTTGGGTCCTGCCCATACGCCTGGATATATCACTGTAGCGCAAACCGGCCTCCACCATACCCGGGACCCGGAGACGGCGTTCACGTGATAGATGTGGCATGATGCCGTTAAATGGACTAACAATGCTGGCCTTCTTTCGGTCTTTAGGTCTCATCATTATCTAAACTACCGGAGCACTAAGACAACAATAAATCTACAACATATAATTACAACTCTCCTACAAGTAGAAATATGCATATATTTTTACCTCGAAGTTTCTATTGACTGTCAGTTTATTTTTCAGGAAAGTACTGTATATTTTAATTTTAGTACAACTCCATGTACTCCAGTGGTACACATTTTAAGAATCAGTGCCACAGAGGAATGTGTTATTACTAATAACATCTCTACAAGCTCTCTGAACAGTAATTAGCACAGCCATGAGCGCTAACACAACATGAGAGGTGATCCGCAGTCGCTATGGCAACACTTGCTGCAATAAGCCATCACAGGGGGCCATCACGATGTTTTGTTACATGGAAAGTCCAAATGCAACAACAAATTCTTTAAGCTAATTCTTTTAAATTTATAAGCGCAAGTTTATAAAGGGTGTCCAAATTGAGGGCGGGGGGCCATTTGTAGCCCGCAGCTGTTTTTTGCTGGCCTGTGGCACATTCAAAAATATAATTCAACAAGAAAACAAAAAAAAAAATCAATCAGCAAATAATGTCAAAAATTCAGAAAAATAATAATAATAAATAATAAGGAAAAGATGCAATATAACAAGAATTGGCTGCATCAGCAGTTCAGAAGGCAGCGGATGTGGCTGGAGGGACCCAGCAAAGGTGGATAAACCTGCTTTTCATTCAGGTTTTCAATTAATAATGTGAGAAGACTAGAAATACATGCATTGTGAAATCCAAAAAGGTGAGTAGTGGATACCAGCATTTTGTTAATATTCTGGTAAAACAAGCATATTGGCTTTATTTGGCTTCAACTATGGCTATTTATATACAGTAAACCTCGGATATATCGGATTCAATTGTTCCCACTGGTTTTGTCCGATATAAGTGAAATCCGTTATATGCGTATACCGGAAAATGTCCGTTTTACGCATATATCGGATTTATATCTGGTATATGCGTAAATCGGATTTTATCCGTTATAAAAAGGCACTTCCTTGACTATGTTTCCAATGTACCTGGACGCGCAGGCAACGCTGCAAACGCTGCAAATGACGTCGTATAGCGGCCTGTCACGATTCGGCGAATCGGAGCGCCACGATGCGGCCATCCGATATATGCGAGGGAAATTTAATGGAAATGCATTGGAACGGGACTGGAGATTTTGTCCGAAATAGGCGAAATCCGTTATAAAAAATCCGATATATGCAATGAATTTTTATTGGAAATGCATTACAGAAAAATTGGTTCTTTTTTATCTGTCCGTTGTGAGCGAATTTCCGATATATCCGAGTCCGATATATCCGAGGTTTACTGTAAA
This sequence comes from Doryrhamphus excisus, assembly GCF_030265055.1. Lineage (NCBI taxonomy): Eukaryota > Metazoa > Chordata > Actinopteri > Syngnathiformes > Syngnathidae > Doryrhamphus > Doryrhamphus excisus. The sequence goes on along the minus strand of NC_080487.1, from coordinate 9,260,980 downwards.
ATAAATGTTACAAAAATGACTAGCTCTAGCCATTTTCATTTTGTAAAAGTAGCATAGCGGCCGATTTCACTCATGGATTATCGGTATCGGGATCGTCAGAATAAAACCCTGATCAGAACTAGAAAAATGTGAGACAAGTTGAAATTTTACGGGGATAAACTATTTATAATACAAGGAAAAACACTGTAATTATACGACCTTGAAGTTGAAATATTAGAGGAAAGTGTCATTTTTTTCAAGTCGTAATATTATGAGAAACAAACAAAAGTAAAGTTGTCATTTTTGGACAATTAGGTTGGGGAAAATGTTATACTAGCATTGGAATGAAGTCATAGTATTTGGGGAATGAACTCATAACTCATGTTTATTAGAAGAAAGTTGAAATATATTTGGACAATGCAAAAAAAAAGACAAAAATACCTACATGTGTATATATATATAGATATACAAAAGTATATACATCAAAGTGTCCTTTGCATTCTTTTGTTTTTCAGTATATGCGGAAAAGGTTTGGACGTCCGTGCTATAAGATATCGATCAATATGACCTTCATTGTCGGCATCTGAGACATGCCGTGTCAGCACAGTATTCAGTTGCTCCATGAGGTGTGCCTAATAAAGTGGTCACATTTCCTATTCCTGCTACAAGCCCACTGTGTGGCTTTACAGTGGACGTGGTGGTCACGCGCCGATCAATTCATCTAATTACGGGTAACAGGAGTCGCAGCATCTTTAACAGGCAATTGATCCCATGTAAGCAGTCACTGGAATAGACTTCACCAGGACGACACACTCGCACTACCAAATACCACTTTATTGGAAGTAGATTTGAATATTTGGGAAAATATATACTACACAATGGATGCCCTCCCATTAATAACCGCCTGATATTCCATGCAGTTAACTAAATAAACACGGAATCATGCTCTTTGAGGGATTATACCATCGTTTCACTTCAAACTATTTATTTTGCTTGATTAAGACTCTGGTCGGATTATTTGCAGTAATTTCCTCCCTTTCTTTCCTCATTGTGCCCCCACCCACCCCACCCCACCCCATAAACTTCCATAATCTTCTGTGATTAACGCTCATTCTTCCATCCCATCTCCAGGCCGCCACTGCAGTGCAAGTGTATCTTAAAGTCTTGACTGTCGGTAGGTACTGCATATGAGTACTGTATGTACGCATCCCCCTCTTAGTGTGTAAAGCAAAGTGTGCCTATGATTATGTCATCAATGAACCACGAGCGACTCGTTCCCGTGATAGAGAAGCCCAGGGCAGCGTTTGTTGGGATAAGGTGGCGATGAGTGTTAGACTTAGACTGCAGTGGCTTTTGTGTTCATTAAAAAGAAACGTCTTTATTTGGATGTCTACTATTATACATATATATAAACTACACAAACCACCTTTCCGTTCCATAATGTAGCATGCATATATGTTTCATTTTTCATATTTGACTCATCACTAGGGGTGTCACAAGACATTCAGTTCACAAAATGAGACAATACGAGATTTTACAATGGAAAAAATATTAAAAATATGTGACAATATATTGTATTAATTTCATTTCTACTATGTTACATCTTTCTGCGTTGTTTGCATGTATGCTAGAGCCCTGCCTTTATCCTACGGCTGCGATCGGATAATTTGAATACCTCGATTACACTATCGCTCGTACGTCAACCATGTAGAAGAAGAAGGAAGTGGCCTGTTTGAAGACGCGGGAAGATGGAAGAGGCTAGAAAAAGCGACAAAGCAACAAAACAGACAATGTAGCTAAACAGCAATTTGAACATCGTGGTGTGTAGCCGTTGTTACACTGCGTTTTGTCAGCGCCATTATGCGGCAACAATGAAATCCCGGCAGTTGCTACTGTGGCTGATGGATGAAACAACTATGCGGTAAGATAGTGGTGGGCAAAACCGTTTATTTCCGTGAACCGGATCATTGCGGTTCATTCAGTAAAAAGATCCTTCATTTCGGTCAGTTCGGTCAATTGGTCGTTAGGCTGTGATCTCCCCCTATGCATAGACCTGGTCAGCCGTGTTGAGTCAGTCCGTTCACTCATGTTTACATTCGTTCCGACTCAACAGCGCAACAACACGTGATGACTAGTTGTGTGTCGGTCATGAACGAACGGGTCAAAAGACCTAGTTATTTTTTGTGAACGGAATGAACGAGGTCACCGACAGTGTTGGTAAATCTCTCGGTCTTGGGCTTTCATCAGCTAACCACACCCACCCACAGAGCGAGGCGCGATGATAGGATAGGTCAGGCAAGCATGAAGATAGTCCCGCCCTGCAAAAGGAACGTTGAACTGACTTTCCAGCCAATCAAAAAAAAAAGCATTTGCAACTGAACGATCTGAACAGGTATTTTAGGGGTGATGACCCGTTCTTTTGACCCGTTCGTTCATGACCGACACACCACTACGGTAAGATGCACACACCTTTCACAATTGCTACTTTCAAGCCGCGATGTTGTTTAGTTTGTGTGGAAAAGTTACTTGTTTGATTGCACCGTTCGTGCCATGAACGCCATTGCGGAAAACTATTTTTTTCATTGACTTCTTTGTTAATTTATTATCAAGTGTTTACTATTGTTTTTTTCTTTCTCTTTAACCAAGCAAAAGTATGCTTTTTTTCCGATTCCTCGATTAATCAAACAAATTTCAGTGCAATACCCGATTACTAAAAATTTGATAGCCGCAGCCGTACGAGACTTTATGTTTCATTTTGTTATTTTGATGTAAAAATACAATTTTTTTTTATTGTTTATGTTGTGGTATAGTTGTTTAGATGTTTGAGCTGTCGCAAAAACAACAAATTTTGGTGTAGAAAACAAAGGGTAGAAAAAAATACTTTTTTCTGATGAAAGAGTGAATGAAGTCTTTTGGTAGGTTTCATGTTTACATGGTCATCGAACACAACATGTCTGTGTTTCTTGAAAGATCGTCTAAAATGAACGCTACGAACGAATTGAATGGGTTCAGGCCGGCAAAAGTTAATTTTTCATTTATTGTGTAATTTAGTTAGTTTTTTATTATAATTTTTTTTTCACGTTTTTATCTCCCAAGATCTTGTGACACCCCTACTCATCACACTTGACAAGTGTTTCAAATTCTCCATAATACAGGAAAAACACACATTTAGAGAAAGAGATATTTTGTATATTTTTTAAAATATATGTGTGATCTGGGTAGTTCATGTTGCGCAGCTACTTCAAAGTAATACATTAAAATTATATATTTTTTTATATTGATAAATGAAGATTAGCATTTTTGTCAACAGTTTATTTAACTGATGTAGCAATTCTATTTTCATTAAATAGAAGATTCTTTAGCATCAGTTTAGGTTATTCCTGTATGTTGCTATCCGTCTATATATATTTCAATCTGTCCGTCTATCTTACATATATATATTACATAGATATATATATATCCTTTTTGGAGAAACATAGAGACCTAGAAATGCATCATCAATATTTCACTGACTTGCCATTCGGCTAATGTTCCCAAGTCAGTAAAAAAAAAAAAAAAAAAGGCAAGAAGAAAGGGCTTTTATTTTTGGTTGGGTCAAGCAAAACGTCATTGAAGGGCTGCTGCTGCTTCGAGATGGTTGAAGTTGGACAGAAAATGCACAAAAACTTCTTTTAAGGGGAAACCTTGACTCTTGAATGCTGCTTTTTTTCTATGCAATGAAGAACAGCAGCATGCATTCTAAATAAAAGGCTTAAACGCCACTCAGCTCAACTTGAGCGCCACCTACCAATGACGTTCTCCACCTGACTATCTGTCGTAACTTCACGTTTGCATGCTGAATCTACAGTGGTAAAGGACACAACAAGGACATTTGACAGTAAAAGTGTCATTTCCCACTGTAAAAAAAACATCATCTCTGTTGTAGGATGTCCAGAGAATACAACTAGAAGGTGGAATTTGTAACATGTTGGCCATCTGAAGTTTAAAACCTTTTCAAATATATTTATGTATTTGTCTTTTTCAATATGAGACCACATGTACATTGGTATTCTTTCAAATATCGTCCGCCTACTATCTTTAATAATTGATATTTGTACATCTTCTAATTGCCTGAGCTTAAATAATTACCTGTACTCTTCATGATATTGGTGAATTATCACAATGTACTCTTAGAATAATAGAGTATTTGTTGTACATTGCATTCGTACAATGAAATGCCTCACCTCAAATAATGAGCAAAAATACATAAAACAGGTAAATATAAGCAAGTACAACAACAGCAATATACTGATTAGCGATGTCCCAGTCAGAGTTTTTTTTGAGTCCCGATCCGATGCTTCTATAGTACACTAAAAAAATAAAAAAGAAAGAAAAAACAGACCAGGCGGCACGGCGATCTAGTGGTTAGCGCGCAGACCTCACAGCTAGGAAACCAGGGTTCAATTCCACCCTCAGCCATCTCTGTGTGGAGTTTACATGTTCTCCACTTGCATGCGTAGGTTTTCTCCGGGTACTCCGGTTTCCTTCCACATTCCAAAAACATGCTAGGTTAATTGGCGACTCCAAATTGTCCATAGGTATGAATGTGAGTGTGAATGGTTGTTTGTCTATATGTGCCCTGTGATTGGCTGGCCACCAGTCCAGGGTGTACCCTGCCTCACGCCCGAAGACAGCTGGGATAGGCTCCAGCACCCCCGCGATCCTCGTGAGGAAAGGCGGTAGAAAATGAATGAATTAATGAAAAAACAGACCAAGAATGTGCCCTATTTTTTATTTTATTTACCTTACTATAACATTTGACATTTTAACAGAGCACTGTGGGATAGCTTGAATAATCAAGAAATAAATCAGGTACTCCGACTCCAAATTGTCCATAGGTATGAATGTGAGTGTGAATGGTTGTTTGTCTATATGTGCTCTGTGATTGGCTGGCCACCAGTCCAGAGTGTACCCCGCCTCTCGCCCAAAGTCAGCTGGGATAGGCTCCAGCTGACTTTTGCTGTCATGGAACAATGATGACTAAAGTGCCCCTGCGAATTCGGTCACGGGTCCGTAAAGGTACCATCTTTAATATTTGTGTTTAAAAAAGTAAGTCTGCATTTAACGTAAGCAGAGACAAAAATTAATATTTGAAAAAATACCTTTGCTCATGTGGATATGGACTTACTCGCCTCCAAACTTCACGTGGTCAACTGCTTCTTTTCTACTGTCCGTTGTCTAAAACACCTGTACATTTGCTCCATGCAATAATACTATGATGGGTGCTTTATTCATTGGAACTGTTAGCTATGTGCTAATTCATACAATTGTATGCTAAGGAAAAAGCTCAACAAAGACATATCATAACTCGCATTTTCTTGTTTTGTCTTGTCTGTTCTGTCTGTGTGTGTCTGTCTGTCCTTTGTATGTCTTTATGATTTCATGACATTTTGGATTTACTGTCTTCTTTTTGCTGACATGCTTCTTTTTTTGTTTTCTTTTCATGTTGAAATATTGTGTGACTTTCAAACCAAATGACCTGAATTTCTTTTTGTTTGCATTTGACGTACTGTAAACCACCCCCCCTCCCGTCCTCTCCATCCATCGTATTGTAGCGACCAACTACGAGAAATCTCGCAGTGTCACAAGCGTCACAGGAATAGCAGGCTCGTCTCTGCGGCTAGCTCCGATCAGTAGCCCTCCTTTCGAAACCTACGAGGCGCCGGGCCCGCTTCGCCGCTGTCGCTCCCCCATCCCCTCCATTTTGTAGCGGGGAGGTTGCACAAGCTCAGACGCGAAAAGATGCTCAACCCAACAGCACACTAAGAGTCTTTCAACGGATTTTGCAGCGCGCAAAACCGATAGCAATAAGATCACGTGAACTTGAATGTAGACGGAATGACCTCTTGTCTTGTGAATCTCATGGTTTATCATGCATGTGTCAGGTTAGCTGATGGGGTCTAATTAAAAAAAAAAAAAAAGCTTTAAAGATACGTTATTTTTAATCGTTAGAATAAGTGGAATTGTATCACAGCTTCACATTTAGTGTACACTGTTTTTATGTGTTATGATCACAAAAACCTTCTATTCATTTTAGGCCAAAGATTAAAAAAAAAAGATACATGTATAGCCAACTGATTTTTACATTCTGACAGTTGTGAAAATTAGTGAATGTACAGTGTAAAAGGCCTGCAGCATTTTGCTATTTAAAAAAAAACAGCTGCTGTAAAAATAAAAAAAAATACATCAATGCAAGAAAAAAAAGCCAAAAAAAATTTAAATATTTTACATTTCAAAAGTAAGTTCATTAATAATAGTAATAATAATCGCAGAAAATAATGCATGTGGTCTCACGGCCATTTAGTAGAAAACTGTACAAACATTAAGCAATATGTTGTTTGCAAATTTAATTTGTTATTTCAACAACTCGGCATTATTCACAAGTCAAAAGACTTTTTTTTCTAATTTCCTTACAATATTTTGTACAAAATATTTCATGTTAAGCCATGTTAATTGAATACGGAAAATAATCACACTTAAAAGTGCAATAAATAGTACATTTTATAATAAAAATATTTTTTAAAAATCAGGTTTAAGTGCACAGTTTTATTTTTATTTATTTTTTTTAACAGAATTTTGGGATAAAACCTACAATTAAAAATAAAAGAATATTTTCATTTATTTAATTGCTTGACCATAAACATTAAGGATTTTACACAATAATTCATATGCAATAAAAGTATTTTTTTTTAATGAGTTCTAGGTACTTTAAAAGTCTCTAACGTTAAGGGCGGTACTCGCTGAGTCATTTACATATGCAAAATATGTGCAACGTTCAAAGGTATTAGGGATAGTTGGGAATTGTGGACATGAAATTGTCACTTCCGGTCCTGAGCCAAGTTCTGTTGGGATTTGGTTGCTGAGGAAAGTAGTTCCGGCTGGGCGACGTTTAGGAACATAATCCTCCTCGCAAAAGTGTACACTTGCACTCCTTGTCCGTGGAAAACGAAGCAATTTGTAGGGCGACACTTCCTTGTTGTCACAGCGGACGTACCATTTTTTTTTTTTTAACCACGGTATGCGATCCTCAACACAGGCGAAGTGATATGACAGCAGAGACATATTTTTTTATTATTAATAATTAAATATTTATTATGAAATAATTATTTTATTTCCAGTAAGCATTTTTGTGACGCTTTTGAATGCGTATTGTTTTGAGAAGCCAAACTCTTTATTTAAACTGCCCCCCAGCAACACGGAACTACTTTCCTCAGCACCCAAATCCCACCAGAACTCATGTCATAAAATCCCTTTAATGAGCCATTGGTCTTTGTTGATTTTTTTAAAAAGTGTATTTTATCGATGAGACTGACTTGTAAGTGAAGTTTGTCAGGTATTAGATGGACACTGTAGCCACGTTTACATGAGTTTTTTTCTTTCCGAATGACCTTTCCGAAAGCAATGGTATACATGGAAAGGAATATTCTAATGGCGTGTCTACATGCGGCGCTATAATCAACCAGAATAGTCAATGGGGCATGCCCAGTAAAGCGTAAACACCAACATCACGTGATACCGACTTCCTCCAGTTTTTCTTTCACTTGTTGGAATAACTCCGTATTGCCAGTTTTTCCTTCGTCCAGTCTTGAAATTTAGTTTGAATCAAAAACAAACTTTCCTTAGCAGTCCAGTGCCGATTGCTCGCCTCCATTTAAGAACATCTGGAGCTGCGTGTTACGTCATATCTCAGCATTCGCTGAAAGAACGCACCCGGGAACAGGAAAAGATAAAGTTCAATCTTGCTAATATTTTATAATTAAGCTCGGCACATGTTTTATATAGATATGTATTTTCTTTTTTAATAAAACTGGACTTGTGAATGGCGTATAGAAGGGTTTAGATTCTGTTCCACAGATGGCGCTAATGCACACCAAAGCTGCTTGCCAACCGCCAATAAACAACAGAAGAAGAAAAACACCACGAAGAAGAACGCAGTCTGACAACTTTCCGTTTGAGCGGGTACAAGATACCTCAATCGGATTGGGGAAAGGAATATTCCACCCCTGGGAATCCCATTATATATTCATTCGGATTGGCACTTTTCTTTCGGAATGAGGTGTATACAAAGGTTAGATTCCTTCCGTTTGAGCAAATAACCCGAATGGAATTGGAATATTTGGGTCCATGTATACGTGGCTTGTGTCAAAATTTCCATTTCGGAATGTTCATTTTTATTTGATTTTTAAAATCAATGTGCTTCCAAGCTAAACCTTGTCATCATTTTAGACCAACTTTTCGAAGTAACGCATGCCGGGTTTGTTTAGCTTACAATCATTGTGAGTAACGACCAAAAAAATATAAATATAATGAAGTGTATAAAGTGTGGAAGCGTAAAATGAAAGGAATTGTGGGACAAGAAGTTTGAAATTTGATTGAAGCTGCAGAAAAACAACAATGTGGTGTACTAATGGGCGCCATGGGTTTATGCTTCAATGACCTTGTTAGTGCAGTACATTACAGTACTTGCTAGCTCTCCTTGGATAAAAGCCTCTGTAAGCATTTTAGCACACCAACACTCCTTCTTCCACAGTATGGGTACCATGATGTTCTTTCCTTTTTTGGAAACGTTTCTATTACTAAGAAAATGTCACTTTATTTTTTCCTGAGTTTGCTTTAACTTTGTATTTGCATTGTATTGAATTTCAATGAATGATGGGATCATATCATACAATTGTGTTCATGAAAAATCCAAATAGGCAAATAAATGTAAGAAGTGCCTCTATGAGGCCCCTGATGTCAACATTCATGCAGATTAGCTAGATTTAACTAGCGATGCTTAACACACCCATAATTATTGCACATGTACATATCTGTATCAAGACGCGTGAATACATTAAAGTCCTATCAAATGCGATCTGTCCTATCTATGCATACTCTGAGTGTGGCTTCATAGCGATGAATCGGTAGGTTGTGTTCTTACTCGAATTTTGTAGGACATTGTACAAAAAGTTCTATGGCATTAGACTTGGATGACATATTCAATACTTTATTGCCATTGTTATAATAAACACAATTTTGCATGCAAATGTGAAAAAAGTACTCCACAAAAATACTCCATTTTGCCATTGAAGGTTTCATAATTCATTATAACTTGAAGTATGTTATTCCACAAGATAAAAACACGACAAAATTTGGGTGAACACAACATTCTGCTTTTTTTAATGATATTGCTACTAATTTTCTTGCCACTGGTACTACAACATGGCTGTTTGGAGTAAATGGGAAGTCTGGGGAAGAGCTGGTGCAGTGAAGCTACTGTCAATGTGTAAATCTTGAATCTGGAAACTAGATTGGCTTATGTAGTCTGTGAGCCTCTCGTACTAAAAAAACGGCTACATTTACATGCAGTCAAATAATTCCATCCTAACCGGAATATTAGCAATAACCCGGTTACGCATGGTTGTATAAACACAAATAACCGTTTTGAAAAACCCCAAATATGCTCATATTCCGTTTTTAAAAACTTGAATATTAGACCTGGGTTACTTCTTTTCCAGTCTGAATATTGGATCATGTATACGGGATAAGCCCATCGAAAGGAACATTGAATTGTGTTCTGCGCATGTTCCATTCTTTGACAAGAACTATTGAATTTGAAAACATGGCAGCACGCAAAACTGCATACTTTTGGCGTGACGAGGAAACTAACCATCTTATTAATGTGCTGAAAGACAGAAAAATGTCTGTCCTTTATCGACATATACTACCGGCCTTGCTGGTGTTTTTGTTTTTGTATACAGGAAGAAAAAGCGGAAATACGTCATGATGTTCTCCTTGCGTTGTTGTTTTGATTGGGATATACAAGTACCATGTAAACTTGTTATACCGAATGCTTCAGGAACCGGAATATTGACTGCATGTAAATGTAGTGGGGTTTTTTTTTACGTGGTTTTTGGGCATTTTCAGGCGGTCTTGGAATGTTGCCCCAGTGAAAATCAGAGATTTATTGTTGTCCACTTATTGTGAATTATTGTGAAGAAGTCTTGTATTGTACACTGTTTCATGTGTAGGGTTGAAATACTGCATATTTATATTTATTATTTATTTTATTTATATTTAATACTACATATTCAATTCACTAGCAAGATCGCAGTGTATATACTGGTCATATATTTCATTTCATATTATCTTGTAAATTATTTGTATATAATCCTGGTTAAAATTGTTAATTTGTTAATACGTTTAGGTTGTTTATATTCTTTATTTTTATATTGTTTATTTTTACTTTTTAACTGGTTCTGTCCTCTTTGCTGCTGTGCAATGCAAATTTCCCCACTGAGGGACCAATAAAGGCATATCTCATCTTATCTTTAATTAATTTTCTAACTATTAAAGTATATTACTGTCTTACTGTCGGTTAAATAAATAGAAGAACAAGAAATTATTTGAAAAGGCTGTACAGTGGTTAAAAGACTACTATAGAATATGAGTTCTGTACTCTGTTATGGACGAGAAAGTTCTGTTTTTTTCAAGCAGAAAAAACCTCGGCGACAATCCCTGGCGACAACAGATACAGAAGACGGGGAAGGAATGGACAAGAACGCCAAAAAGACAAATTATGTGTACATTTATACACAAATGTTGAATTCTCTGCTTTGTATTGCTACTGCAGAAGTATTTAACCTCCCTGTAAACAAAGCATGCTTGCAGGAAATGCAGTACAAGACGTGCTTGTTGTTAAATTTGCATGACGCATCGCTTCTACAGGGAGGTTAAGACGACTGTCCTGTTTATTTTTCCCCACAAGAATGAATTACATTTTCTTTTCATGTTCCCATGAACATTACATGTACTGTATTTGTGTGTGTCCATTTGTCAGAAGAACATGTTTCAAGTGTACATGGTCACCCCGAATGGAAATGTCTGCACACACACACACACACACACACACACACGTCACTTTTATTGATGTAGATGATTTGATAGCATTGTGTCAAAAACTATTGATGCTGCAAAGCTGTGTTGTGCAAATGAACATACTTGCTAAAAACAAGCTAAATGATGACTGATGGGTTTATATTAGCTGAACGCTACTGTAAACCAACATAACAATTAGCTAAATCAGTGGTTCTCAAACTTTTTACACCTCGAAAATGTTTGCTACCTCCTCTTACCGCCATGGTTTAGATCCATGGTGCGGTAGAGCCCCACAAATTTTCAGATTTTTGGTCAGAACATTTTATTTTTTATTGTTTTTTCTGCAGAAAGTCAGTTGTAATTTATAAATACGTGATAATATGGCTTAAACGTACAGAATACATGAACCAGCCCACAGTAATTTTTACATGTTTATGTCTTAATGTGTCACTTATGGGTTTTTTTTCCCATGTGGGACACATAGACTATGTGACACATAGTCACATGGTTGTTTGCCGCTAAGCGAAAGTCAAGTGGAACCTCAGTTAGCGTCGTTAATCTGTTTCAGAAAGTCCAAAACACTTTTTTTTCAATTTTTTCTGAAATTCAATTTCAGTTTCTCATCTCCTTTAATGAAGTGCTGGAACTTGCAAGTTGGTTTGGTAATTTTGCAGTTGTGGTGTAACTGTGTTGACGAGCAAAGAACTACAGAGTCAACCTCTGACGACATCATAGATGAGGGTCGATGACTTCCAGTTTCCATGCTGACATGGTGCTAACCTGGACGTTTTTTGATAAAAATACATAACAAATACAGTTGGACTCATGAAATGTATTAATCTATAAATTAATCTATAAATTAATCTATAAATATATATAATAAACACAGCAAGACACACAGCATTTTGTACCCTAACATGCATGCAAACGGAGGCAAATATTTGCTAACCGGGGTGTACGAGGTTCCACTTTTTATAACTTTCTGAGTATCGATACTTTACAAAAAGCGTAGTAAGTAATAAGGGTTACATTCCATTTTCTTCTTCTTACCCGGGAAGTCCGGACTTCCCGGTCCCCGGCCACCTCCTCCAGGTCTACTGGGAGGACACCAAGGCGTTCCCAGGCCAGCTGTGAGACATAATCACTCCAGTGTGTCCTAGGTCTGCCCGCGGGTCCTTCTCCCATCTAAACATGCCCGGAGGCATCTGGACTCGATGCCCGGAGCCCCTTCAACTGGCTCCTCTCCATGTGAAGGAGCAGAAGCTCTACTCAGAGCTCCTCCCAGATTACCGAGCTCCTCACTTTAATAAGTAATTAATGTGTGAGGCATATTTAAGGTTAAAAGTTAAAACCTGGATTGTGTTGCGATTGAACAATGGTAGGTGTGTAAAAAAATACATATTTGAGGTGTATCGATTACGGATTTTGGCCAATCACAGGTGGGTATGGAACTGAACGTCCAGGAAAAGCGTGACTCTATAGTATAGTACAAATGTGGTGTGCCTCCCCACCACTAAATAATACCCCCAGCGGTACTCGTAGTACAGTTTGAGAATCATTGTGCGAGCTTATAGCATGAATGCATCAATGCCCTGCTTTATGCTGATGTTATGTTGTGATTGGTAATGGCTCTCTGTTCTTGTCTTCACAGTGTTAAGTTTCTAGCGTTCGCCTTTTCACTCTAACGAGGAGTCGGTAAGCTGTTAACACATATTTGCAGCGGGAGCCACGTAAAGCGGCAAGCCTGACGTGGATGGACAGTTTTTTTTAAAAGGAGATCTTTTTGGCGGAGGGGGTGACGAGAAAGAAGGGCCACCAGTTAATCATGAATTCCAGAAAATTCACACGGTCTGCTCCTGCTCACGTCGTTACCAAAGTAGCCTCTCTGAACTCCAACCGCCGCCATTTTTTGACATCTGTCTGACAGACCCCCCCCCCCCCCCCATGCTCTCCTTTCCCCCCCTTTTTTCGGGCCAATTGACTGAGCACTGCACTGACACACTTTGGGAGAGAAACAAAAAGACTCCTGTAGACACATTCCAGATGACATCACTCAAGAGACAACATCACTGGCGGCCATCTTGTTCCATGGCCTACTCTACTGTACCATGAACTGAGCAACGTAAAAAAAAAAAAAAAACAACAACAAAATAATTGTCTTCACATGGGACTGAATGAACAATGTAGCATCTCTGCTAACATACTGTAGCATTCGTTGGCTGGGAGACTACCTGACTTGAAGACTAAGGTATTTATGCAGTTTAGATGTCACTCCCCTCTTGAGATCCTTTTTTCAGTGAAGACACACAGACGGTACATGAGAGAAAAAGCATCGGTCTTCACTTTCAAAAACACTTCTGGAGAGGAGAATAAGATGGCTATCATGATCAAGAAACTTTGTCTTCCATTCACTTCTAACGTAAAAGCTACTATGACGAAATAAACCCATGTAGCATCAAACGACGACAACGTTAAAGACCTCCCCTTTCCTCTCATGTACTGAAAAAAAAGGGGGGATACCTGCTGAATGATCTCTGATATAATGTCGATTAGCAAAATGAGCTTCTAAAAACAATCTTTAATCCTTTTAACTGCCACTTACATCCACTTTCTATTTGAGTGAAGCACACAGAAGCAAATGCGGCTCGAGCGGAAAATAGACTCAAGGATACAGGGGCAGACTGTTGTCAGTCTTTGGCCAATTCTGCTAATTAGAATTTAAAAAATCCCCTCTCTGCCCTATTCCACAAGGACACTTTTTACACCCAGTGTAACCGTCCATTAGCCGGGACCAGTCACATGATGTATTCCACACAAAGGGCCTACACTGCCATCAAGGCACAAGAATCCCCCTGCCCACAGATGAATACTGCCCAAAATCCCTCTGCAGTACTCTCGCTGCCAGCGGGTTGCTTCACTGGTGAGTCGATATTCAAGACGAGGACGGCCCTTGAGAAGCAGAAGCGGACCAAGTAGAGAACAAGTGTATTACAACAACAACAAAAAAAATCTATATTTTGATAAAAACAAATCCACGGCATCTGATCGGAAGCTGGTCAAGGATGGGAGGATTGGAAAATAAAAAAATAATGCAAAATGAAAAAGATAAAATGAGAAGAAATGGCGGACTCCATGGAAGTTGGCCACGTGCACTGACTGAAAAGACTGAGCAAAGATGGACTCATGTCAAAGAGAATGGATGGACGCTGAGTTAAACAAAGAAAGGTTGACCGTGTGGGGGGGTGGGTGGGGTTCAGGGGATGTGGGAGATGATGCATTTTTGTAACTTTGTTTACCAGCATGACTACTTTGCATGACTGTCTTTTCTGCAAGCCCTTAGTTGAAGACGAGGGTGCTAGAGATACAAAAACCTATATATAAAATGAATTTAAAAAATGTTATATGCAATTCATGTTTTGAACAAACAAAAAAAAGATTCTAATGAAGAGAAGATCTATTTTGTTTTTAAAAGTAAAAAAAAAAAATGTGAATATTGAAATGTATGTTTGCAACGTACACCCTGAACTATGTTTCTGTTGGATGAAATCTCTTTGCTCCTACTGCCCTACTTTCCTCATTCCAGGGTTTGCATCCATGCTAACATAGTTTGACTTTAAAAATGCAATCAAGCAGTATATTTTTTCCGACCATTTCATTCACTGTTGTCGTCCCGGAGTTTGCCGATTTAGCTTACGCGCAAAGTCGAACTGTTTGCACAACAATGGTAGCAGCAGCAACAGCAGCGACTGGAAAACATGAAGCTCTCTGTACTTTGCTTGATTGACACTCAAAGTTTGCTTTTATTAGTTTTTCTTTTGGCAATAATACAAGACAAGTTGAGACATGACTGTAGCAGGGAAATCTGGACAGAGGTTCTGTTCCCTTAGGCCTGAAGAAGGACGCTCTGAATAGACAGTGGAACCTTAAAAGCTGATCATAACACATCCATCTTCTACTGCTTATCTGAGTTGGGTGGTGGAGGCAGGAAACTAAGCAGGAAGCCCAGACTTCCCAGCCACTTTGTCCAGCCCCCTGGCTAGCGTGTCCAACATCTCCACCATACATGGTATTGGTTGGTCACTACTTCCACCCTCCTGAGGCGGGGGATGGTGGCCCAAGAATATGTTGGGAAGTCATTCTCCATGGCTTCTCCGAACTCTGCCTCAGTGACTTTCGCAGACACAGACCGCTTGGCCTGCTGGTCCGGAGTCCCATGGGCCTCAAAGGCCTAATATGACTCCTTCAGCTTGACAGCATCTCGTACCACTGGTGTACACCAATGGGTTCTGGAATTAACGCCACCACAGGCACCGACCACAGTGCCGATCAGCCGCCTCAACAATGGAGGGATGGAACCTGGCCTCAATGGCGGCCACCTCCATATGGTCGAAGCTCTCCCAGTTGAAACTCCTTCTGCTGGGGACTCAACGCTCACTTTGGTAGCAACAGTGAGACCTGGAGGCGTGATTGGGAGGAACTGCTCCCCTGATTTGAACCTGAGTGGTTCACTTGACTCCAGGACACCCTGAGCCGCAGTTTGATGATTTACATTGTGGTTGTGTCATCTGACTTTGTGGCCATATGTTTAACACTCAGATGAAGAGGGGGATGGAGCTGTCAAACAATTACCACCTGGGGCTGAGTTTCCGCCCATGGTGGTAGAGGCCGAAAAGACATTGTGAGGGTCTACTGTCAGAATCCCAGAGGGAGCACTCTACAGTACTCCAAAAAGAGCTGGTCCAATGATGTTTCTCTTCATAGGGATCCGTTGAGCCACTCTTCTGGTCTTTCACCTTGGACCTGTTTTGGAACTGTCACAGGTGACCCTACCAGGGGCATAAAAGCACCTGGATCATCGGGACACTATACACATCATAAAACCTTTAATCATCCCATATTGTTACCATGTTTCAGTTTTCAAAAATTAATACATGATAACTGTTTTGTGGTTGATTGTGGCCGACAAAATATGTCAAAAAATATAGAAAGACGGGCTGCACGCAGGCCTCACAGCTAGGAAACTCTAGTTCAATTCCACCCTCGGCCATCTCTGTGTGGAGTTTGCATGTTCTCCTTGTGCATGCGTAGGTTTTCACCGGGTACTCCGGTTTCCTCCCACATTCCAAAAACATGCTAGGTTAATTGGCGACTCCAAATTGTCCATAGGTATGAATGTGAGTGTGAATGGTTGTTTGTCTATATGTGCCCTGTGATTGGCTGGCTGGCGACCAGTCCAGGGTGTACCCCGCCTCTCGCCGGAAAACAGCTGGGATAGGCTCCAGCAGGATAAGCGGTAGAAAATGAATGAATGAATATTGAAAGACCATTCATAGTAGTATTGTGTAGTATTGTGGATTGGGTTACCTTCACACTGCATGTGGTCAGCCTTGGCATGTCCGACATGATAGAGTGGGGAAAAAAACAGTCTCCTTCCATTACATGTGGAAGTGGTAAGTTTTGGGCTTCTTGCTTTGTTCTTCTCCACTCTGTTTGAAACAAGTTTAGAACAAGGCTAACTAGTTGGGAGAGAATATATGCAAACTCCATACAGAGATGCAAACTCCGATCTTCCTTTTCAAGGCGTTTCCTCCCTTGAAATTAATGTTGTAATTTTGAGGTTCCACTGTGTATGAATATATGAGGTTAGAGACACAAGGAGGTTTCAAGTTTGCATGGAACCATAATTCCAAAGTTCTGTTGTTAAGGACTCAGGTCGTGTCGATGGTGTGTGGATGTTCAGTAGGTGTTGATTTCTTTGAGACATTTTAGATTAATGTGAACACCCCACAGTGATGTGTAGAGATTTAAAATTTCAACAACAACAAAAAAAAAAGACGCATGCGTTATGACTTGATAATCTTAAAGCGGGAACGGGGTGGGGGGTGGGGTGGGGGGACAAAGTCTCGACATCGCCTCCTCTTCCGCCGTTATGTTATGTCATGAATCCTTAAAAAAAAGAAGAAAAAAAAAAAAACGGTGACCACTGTGCTGTGTTGTAGAGCAGAAACGTCTTCCTCCCAGAGGGAAATGGCAACACACCACGGTGTGTAAAAGTAGCTTGTTTTTATTCATAAATTCATAAATTATTGTTTCATCCATGCAGCATCCCAACTGGCTTGTTACATGCAGCACAGTCAAAAGTGATTCCAAAAAAAAAATGATGTCAGTCAAGTGTTTAGGAGACGATCCCAGTGTCCACCAAGGGGAGATGGATGTTTATTGGTTGATTGATTGATTGATCGATGACCTCATCTTTATTTTTTATTTTTTCCAAGTGACTTCCATGCAGGCCCTGCTGGTTCAGGGTGTCCTGTAGCTCGGGTAGCTTCATCTTCATCGTGTTGCAAGGTGGAAGTCTAAGCTAGTATTACAGGGTCTATCTGCAACAATGTGGTCTTTTACA
The DNA here is from genome assembly GCF_030265055.1 of Doryrhamphus excisus. Taxonomy (NCBI): domain Eukaryota; kingdom Metazoa; phylum Chordata; class Actinopteri; order Syngnathiformes; family Syngnathidae; genus Doryrhamphus; species Doryrhamphus excisus. Next base: position 9,243,702 of record NC_080487.1, on the reverse strand, counting down.
TTTTTTTGTCTCGCTGCAGCGGTCAAAAAAATTGTCAAATCGGTGCATGCATACATTTCACTTAACTGTGTGTGTGTGTGAGTGTGTGTGTGCTTTTTAAGGCCAAGAATTGTCAATTTCTCAATTAAAAAAAAGATGTCTTTCCATTTTTTAGTAGATAACTGGATTTTTTTTTCTTGAAAGCTGTCATAAAATATATGTTAAAGTCCTCTTTAGAGTGTTTCCTGCTCTCAAACACACAATGTTCATTTTCTTTATGTGCCTGTTTGTGCGTAGATGTTTCTGGTTTGTTCACTTGAAGACACTGTATGCAATCTGCACCAGGAATGCCACTGATTGACACTTACTGTAACGCTCCCCCTAAGGCGTGGATATCTGGAACTGTGCGTCGTGGCTTAATGGTTTAATGGTTTATTTTACAAAATAACAAGACCAGAGAAATCTCAGTCTTCTAGATTTTTCTAATGATGCACATTATCGGACACCGCACATGGGATTTTGCAGACCGTCATGCATCCTCACAAGTTTTTCCAAAGATAAAAGATGTATGTTGAGTAGTATTGAGAGCCACTGCACTGCAGTCTCAGCAGGAGAGCAAATGCAAAGACGAGGTGGTCACTGGGGTAATCTGGGTGTGACTTAAGCCGGATTTTTATTTTTGGAAAAGTCCTAACACGAGAACTGTATAAAGTATATTTCAACGGAATGTTCATGATCTATCTTTTTATATTTTGAAGAGAGAGAGAGAAAAAATAGAAACATATCAATAAAAATGTCATAATTTAACATATTTCTACTACTGAGACTTAAAAATGTATGAATGTCAATGTGAACTAATGTGAAACCAATCTCCATAGCAGCTTGAATGAATTAACTGGTTCAAAATCATGAGATGCTTTTCTTTTTTTTTCCAGAGAAAATTGCTTCGAATCATTGAGATGAACTTAAAATAAATGGGGAAAATTTACAATCATCTTTTGTTTGTTTCCTTGTTTGTTAGTTTACACGAACGCTCCAAAAACAAAACAACCTCCGGGGTCTCGAGTTAGCACCAGGTGAAAAAAAAGTGCTGTGGCTGTGGGCAACCTCCTGAACTCCATAAAATGAGAGTAGCTACTTTTGAAGTATCATGACAGAATTTGCATGCGCTTGAAAATGTTACAAAGTCGAGCACTTTGCTCCTTACCACTGCTACAACATTGGTTCTGTTGCATATACTAGTTAGTCAATTACCATATTTTGCTTTGCACTCCAAATCATAATAAAAAATGTAGTAGTGCACATAGCCTCTTTGGTTGTTAGATTTCTATACCTTTCCTACTAAGCCGTCTCCATGGCTGTCTGTGCAGTGCGATTGATGTCATCTGACTTGATGTGATATGACACATGGAATTGTACTGTCCAAAGTATTTGGATGACAACATTTCCAAGAAGCTTGTAATAGACTGACGCCCGCATCCTTTTTTTTTTTTTTTAAGCCATTGACACATTTTAGCCATTTAGCGCCTGAAAACTGAGGACATGGCACGTTATGCTGATGTATCATTTTTAAGGTCGTCTGAAATTGTGTCATGATATTTGAGAATGGTGAGGTAAAGTATGTGATATCCACTTACAAACACCGGATGCCTCCTTTACTTGCAACCATAAGAATCTGATAAGTGGGGCTAATTTACAATGACATGCAGTATTTAAATATAACGGCATCACAATATATATATATATATATATATATCCAGGGCTCGACAATAACGATGTACCGATGGCCCGGGGCAAGTTAAAACAAAATTCGGGCAAGTAAATCCAATCATTAATATTCCCGTCGGGCAAGTGCATTTTGGCATGCCGTACTGCCAAGAGTTTTTTTAAGCGCTTCTTGTTGGGTGTTGGTAAAACACGGACTGCGTAATTCCGATTCCGATTTGCAAAGCAATCCTTGCAATGGACCAATCAGAATCGTTTATTTAGACCGCGGTCCGTAATCCACAGTCCGCGTTTTACCCACACCCGTTGTTCGCGATCAACCAATCAGCGATCGTTTGACTACGACAACATCCATCATGGCGTCACTGCCGACACCGTCTACTTCTGAAGGAAAACCCCAAAAAGCGATGAAACAGTGCCTCCTAAAGAAGTATTTTTGTAGCGGCAGCAAATCAAATGATGGCACTGGTGAGTGAATCACATTGCTGTGACAATTTGAAGTGGTCACAATGAAACACCACCCATTAGATCCAATACCAAGTGCTGATTTTGCACAAGCTACAAAATCTAGCGCTTCCATTTCTCTGTGGATTTTTCTCACCTTTGCTTCACAAATTATTATTTGACCATTGAGCATTTTTTCTGGATTAAAAAAACACTTTACTAGTACACAAATGTGTCTATTCATGTTATAATGCTATAATGTTTCATTGTGGTGCACAACTTATAATCATATATCACTGCTTACTAGAACTATGATGTGTAAAGTAGTACGGCATGCCATGTTAACATACATCTCCACTATTTTTCAAACATTCCTCCAAATACAATGCGTCAGAACTATTATCTGATGAATTATCAGCATATATTGATGCTAAATATATTAAACACTGATAAATGATAATTAATTTAATATCAGCCTGGGCTTATAAAGGTGATGTATCTTTACAGATCAAGACAGATGTGCACAGACAGATGTGACCAGTTTAGATGTGCAACCTTTATGTGGAGGAGACAAAGTTAAAGTCAGTGATGATGTTCAATCCACATATTCAGAGGCTGAGCCATGTGCCAGTACCAGCAAGAGTTTCAGCTCTTCTCAGAAATATGAAAAAACAAGAAAAAGGAAATTTCAGCAGCATTGGCTAAAAGACTTTCCATGGCTGGATTATTCATCAGAAACCAACAAAATGTCTTGTACAGTTTGTAAACGCTTCAAGGAAACGGCAGACAAGTCTTCTGTCATGTACAAGGGTTGTTCAACATTTCGTATTGGCACACTTCAATCACATGCCACAAACAAAGCCCATCTGAAATGTATTGATCGTGACTGGGAGCAGAACCACTGTGATGAGGGGCCAATGGTAGATGCAGTACGTCAATGTCTTCTTGAAAGGAAAGAAAAGATTATGAAGCTCTTTAACACTGCTTACTATGTTGCTCAGAAAGAAAAACCTTTTGTTGAGTATCAACATCTGCTTGATCTCCAGAAGAAGAACGGGCTGGACATCCCCAAACATTACACCTCAGATAATGCTTGCCGAAGATTCATACCCTTCATCTTTGAAACCTTAAAGAAACCCCAACTTCAAAACATCCAGAACGCGCGTGTCATATCTGTACTGGCTGATGGCTCCACGGATAAGTCGACAGTTGAACAGGAACTTGTCTACATCAGGTACATTCTGGATGGGGAACCAGTCAGCCAATTCCTGTCAATTGAAGAGGTGAACAATGGGAATGCCCAAGGTATCCTGCAGTCAATTGAAGGGGCTTTTGACAGATACAACTTGATGGACTGGAAAGACAAGCTGGTGGGCTTTGGTTCAGATGGAGCTGCTGTGATGATTGGGTGCAGAAATGGTGTTGCAGCTTTACTGAAGGCCGACATACCTTGGCTCATCCCAATTCATTGTGTAGCGCATAGGCTTGAGTTGGCTGTCCTCAGAGCTATACAAGACAATGAGATGTTCAAGAAGGTCAAGGACGTCCTCATTCATATCTATAAACAGTACCACTTCTCCCCAAAACAACTCAGAGAAATCAAGCTTATAGCTGCAGCAATGGATCACAGTATGCCAAAACCCTCCAACTTGGATGGTGCAAGGTGGATGCCTCACCATCATAAGGCACTCAAGATCTTGCTGGCAAGTTATAAACCACTGGTAGCCCACTTTGAACATATTGTCCAGGGACGGACAACCACAGCAGATGGCATTGGACGAGCTAACTCAGTATTGCAATTGCTCAGGAACTACAAAGGAGTTTATTTCTGCCACTTTCTGTCAGATGTTCTGGAAGTGCTATCCATTCTAAGCCAACAATATCAGAAGGATGACTTGACGCTGTCGATGGCACTCCAGTGTACAGAAAATGCTCTCCTGTCTTTGATCGCTCTCCAGCATAGACCAGGAGAATATGTGCAAAGGTTTCTGGAATCTGTAAATCAGGATGGAAAGTTTGAAGGAGTAGAACTCCAACATTATGATGTCAACAACCACTTTCATGACATCAAGGCGGCTATTATTGACAGTGTGAGAGCACACATCTCCAGTCGCATGGATGACATTGACAAAGGGCATATCCTCCAACATGCAAAGGTATTAGACCCTGCGGAATGGCCCCTAGTCATGGATCGCCAGCAGTTGGCTACTTTTGGAGATCACGAAATTGAGAGTCTGTGTGACCATTTCAATGGCTTGCTACAAAATCTGGGATGTGATGTCAACCAGTTGAGGTACCATGAATGGATTGATCTTAAAAACTATTTGCTCAGGATACAAGCAAGGCATCAGGGGATGAAAGTTGTGTGGAAGGAATTATTTTCTGTGCACAAGGATCGCTTTCCAAACATCTTGATCCTAGTAGAGATCATCCTTGTTCTGCCTCTCTCAACTTCAGTCTGTGAGAGAGGCTTCTCCTTCATGAAGAGAGTCAAGTCTGACTGGAGGGCTTCACTCACCACAGAGATGCTGAGAAGGCTTCTTTTCATTGCCATTGAGGGACCTTCCCTTCATGCTTTTGATGCCAGCCTATCATTTGACATGTGGTTGACAGGGGGTAAAAGGAGAAGACGATACGTTTATGGGGAAGCAGAATCCTCATCAGACTCTGAAAATGATTCATGATATGTTTTAATTGTTATTCTTTATGTTCCAGTTTGTGGCTCAGTTTGTGGACTTTTTCGGTTCTATTTTTCTAGTCTAATAAGACCACAAAGTGTTTTCTAAGTCTTTCTTTTTCTGAATATAATCACCATGCACAACTTAAGATCATGTGATGTTTATTTTACCTAATGTCAGAGATTAAAGCTGTTAGTTTGATCTGACTCAGGTTGCAATAGAAAAGAACGTTTACCCAATAACTTGTATTGTCATTTATTATTTAATAAGCACAATGTTTATTTAATCATGAATGTACTTTTATTTATCAAGTGCCTAGAAGTCTCTTGACAATCCAGATTCCCATGCAACGTCGTGATCTATGTAGGAAAACAACCACAAGAAATGATAATAATTTCATCTTTATTTGAGATTCTCATGTGATGCCACAAAAATGAGATGATATCATTATGGCAGTCTTTTCATTTTACATGGGGCAAGTTCGGGCAAGTAGTTCTCACCTCAAGGATTCCCCATGGGCAAGTAATTTTTGTTTTTAATGTAGAGCCCTGATATCCCCTTGATACATATAATTGAGTGGTGTGGTTCTATCCTAATCATCATGGGTATTATTACTTAGCCATTTTAAGCATCTTTTAGCAACATCCATCCATTTATGTTCATGGACTATAGAAGATAAAATGTAGCAGCCTGGTTTGCAATATGTTTTTTCCCCCCCTGTGCTTGAATGCAGCAATTGTTGGCAGATATTTTTTTTCCACCTACAATATATGTGCTGAATCACGAGGGCCCTCTAGTGGTAATACATGATGCCAAGCGACTGTCTGTATAAACACAGATGCACATACACACTATACTGTATGTGTGTGTATATTTATATGTATGTGTACAGTATATACACTGTATATGTATGTAAGTGTAGAGTATATACACTGTAAACCCGAATAAGTTAGCAGAAGTCAAAAAAAGTGAGGCAATCAGTTGCCACATTTTTTTAGTTCATAAACTCAAACATTTGAGTATATCAGAGCTTTAATATTTGGAGTTAATATTAGATATACTTTTTAATTTGTGGGTGAAAAGAGAAATGGCTTTCTCCATTTCTTTAATTTTTGTTCTCATTTCAACTCTTTCCATAGGAAGAAGGCGTGCATGTGTAACCTAAACAGTACAAATCTATCTGATGCAATGGATTTCTTCTTCATTGATTCTTGGTTTGATTTATTTATGTTTAATAGATACTTTAAGTAACTACACATAGCTTGTGCCCCCTTCACTTCAAATAGGCTTGACTTAGTTGACTTAGGCTTGAGTTTTTGCAATAAAAGTGACTGTTGTCATTTTTAGCTTATATTCAGCTCCATAACCCTCACTGCCCTTCTCTCTTCAATTGCCATTGTTCACCGGCGACACAGTATAAAATGTATAGGTACTCACCACTAATGAATAATAATGTAATGCCTGGTAAAAGGTATGTGTACACACCAGCACTTAATGAATAAAATGATGTCATGACTGCAATCCATAGTATCAGGTTGAGTCATAACAAATACTGTCTGCATGCATTTCCTTATTTTAGCCCATGACGGCTATTCCTAATAATAACAATATTAGTGGTATTCTAGCCGAGTTCTATTTATTGCAGCGATATTTATTGAGGAAACCATAAAGGTTAATAATAGCCTGATTTAGTTTTTACATACTTGATGATGGATTTTAGTTGATTATTTTTTTTGTACTGATATTGATGGTGTTGAATGGTACAAGACGCCATGTTTCTACAACCGCTGGAGTATTCCATTACCTGATACTCTTAGTTGATCTTGAAAGGATGTCTACAGAAACGAGCACCAACAAACTGCCAGGTTGTCCGCAGGGATCTTGAAGGGATTCCATTGCAGGGCAGTGGGGGCGCGGGGCGGGGGGGCCCCCCCAGCCAGAGAAGCCAGCTTGTTAGTGAAGCCAACACAGTGGGGTCCCGTGTAGACGTGATACTCGAGAGGCTGCGCTGCTCCATGCTAAAATCGGGGGAGAAAAGGACAGGGAGGGGTTGGAGATTGAATTTCAGCATTCCCAAAAAAAATAAATCCAGGAAGGGACAAACATGAGGCGACAGAAGATTGTGGGGGTCCCTTGAGCAGCCCACTGGTGGTGAGAGTTTAGTAAGATTGACGGTGGGTGTCCATCCAGGACAACCAGCACACGTTTTGAAGGGCGTGAAGACAGACATGAACGAGACGAACAAGCTTAAAGGAACAATGTGATCGTTTTGAGTGAGTAGTCATCTTAATATCCAAGCAATGAGTATGTTGGTCTAGCTAGCACAATTCCTGGGTAAATATGTTTATGAATTAGTGGAAACAATTTTCAGCCTCCGATTCCATTAGAATTGCCTTTTGTAGTGCCCCCTAACGTGGGATGGACAAAAGCGACCACCAGAACAAAGAGGAAAAAGAAGACCGAAGGAAAGAGAGCGATGCAGAAAAAGATAAAAAGATGAAGAACCAACTGAACATTGAGGAAAAAGGCAAGACGGAGATTAACACGAATGAAAAAGAGAAGAAGAGATGCAAGGCAGTATGGAGGAGGGGGTCGGCATTGAGTGAAAGACTGGTCATTAACGTATCAGGGATGCGCTACGAAACCCAACTTCGCACCTTAGCTCAGTTTCCTGACTCCATGCTCGCCGACCCACGAAGAAGGTCACGCTACTTTGACCCGATGCGGAATGAAGTCTTCTTGGACCGAAATCGGGCCTGCTTTGACGCAATACTCTACTTTTACCAATCGGGTGGGAGGCTCCGTAGGCCCACCAACATCCCCTTGGACATCTTCATGGATGAGCTGATGTTCTACGAGCTAGGGGAGGACATCATGAGCCGCTTTAAAGAGGATGAAGGTTTTTCCAAAGAAGAAGAGAAGCCTTTGCCCTCAAATGAAATGCAGAAGAGACTGTGGATGTTGTTTGAACACCCGGAGTCTTCATCTGCCGCTCGTATCATTGCCATCATCAGCGTGATGGTCATAGTGGTGTCCATTCTCATCTTCTGCCTGGAGACATTGCCGGATTTCCGCATTGAGAAGGAGATGCCAGAGGTATGTTTGTGTGGGAGTGGGGTGCATGCCATGTCTAATAATGTCTGACCTTAAGGCAGGACAACTCAACTAAACATCACAATTTTCCCTTCACTCATCTTATTTTATACTTATATATTTGTACTTTTATACTTATACTTGTTGCAATATGTTTATTATGTACTAAAGTGCATTTAAAGGAAAACTGCACCTTTTGGGGGAATTTTGCCCATCATTCACAATCCTTACGGTCATTGAGTAAGTCCCAATGACGTGCATTGTTAGCTAGCTCATATTAACTTGTTTTCTCTCGTTATAATGCGCATAAAAGGGAAAGAAATATGTCTAATAATGTCTGACCTTAAGGCAGGACAACTCAACTAAACATCACAATTCTCCCTTCACTCATATTATTTTATATTTGTATACTTGTACTTTTATACTTATATTTGTTGCAATATGTTTATGTATGTACTAAAGTGCATTTAAAGGAAAACTGCACCTTTTGGGGGGGAATTTTGCCCATCATTCGCAATCCTTACAGTCATTGAGTAAGTCCCAATGATGTGTATTGTTAGCTCGCTCATATTAACTTGTTTTCTCTCGTTATAATGCGCATAAAAGGGGACAAAATATGTCTAATAATGTCTGACCTTAAGGCAGGACAACTCAACTAAACATCACAATTGTCCCTTCACTCATCTTATTTTATATTTGTATACTTGTACTTTTATACTTATATGTGTTGCTATATGTTTATATATGTACTAAAGTGCATTTTAAGGAAAACTGCACCTTTTGGGGTGGAATTTTGTCCATCATTCACAAAAGTTTGTAACTTATTGCGTCTATATGGGAAAGCTGATAACTTACTCCTTCGTGTGGAGAGGAAAATAGCGACAACGGGACAAGTTGTACATGGACTAACCCTTGCTACTTTTAATACGCATGAATACATGAAGGAGAAGACAGTTGAGGCTTGAATGCATCTCAAGGAGATGAGGTTAGGTGTGCAGGGAAAAGGTCACACATACACACAGTGAGCAGACACTCTGCCAAAGTCTTCGGACGGCTTAGAACAGGACACTAAAAGGTCTCACAGGATGAGTAGAATGCATCGGGTCATGTTAACGCATTGCTAGCCTGCCTTCGTACGCTGCCAGGAAAGTACTGTAACTTAGTCCAGTCCAAGATCCACTGAAGGGGTGATGAATGTGGACGCGATGAGATTGATGGGAAGTGGTACAGTGAAACACTCTCCCATTTCTCTTAAGACATCTCACAAGGTTATATTTAGTATGAGGAGAGCCCTGTAAGGTGATCAACACTTACTGTAAGCCAGATAGCCACCTTCAGTGATAAACACTCACTGACCTACAACCCTCATTGAGACAAAAACAAACAGTGCTTAAAAGTTCTATTTAACATAACAAACATCTTTAGTGTATGACTTTAAGCCCTAAATCTGAATTCCAACTACCCAGTTTGAATGACACGTGAAATGATGTGTAAAATAGAGAGACAGGTGGACTGAAAGAGAGATTGAGGCAACTATGATTGAAATGTGACGTGGTAAATGTCAACTGGTTTATGATGGCTGCCAAAAGTGACAGCCAATGAGATGGTGAACAACACACTGGAGTTATGTAGGTTATCAGAATACCGAGAAAATAGTATCCCTCCAAAACACTTTATACTTACAAGTTTAATTTTAGCTTTTTCGGTAGGAGCTCATCTAGTAGCATGAGGTCGAGGAAACAGTAAAAATAGCTAGCTAATATGTGCCGCATTCATTTCATCCGTACAAAAAATAAACAAAATGGAGGATTATGTGGGGGTCAATGATTGTTGTGTCAAATTGTCTTTTTAATTCAAAATTACGAGTGCACCTGAATGCGTCACAGCGCGAGAGGACGAGAACAGGAAGAAGACGCAGCGTCAAGTTGTTCTGTGTATCATACTAACAAACAAGTAAGTTTGAATTATTATTTTGCGCATTAAGAATGTTTCATCTTGAATATTTTATGTATATTGTTGTTCCAATTTATCCTCATATGACTCTGCGGTGAAAAACTGTTGTCACAGCGAGTGGATATTCACCCGGAATTAAGGCTTTGTTGTTGGTTGTATATATTTTTTGTATTTCCGATACTATTAAGAAGGGGGGAGTGGTTATTTTAAAGTTATGGACACACACACTCAACAAGCAGGATTAAAACTAGGAGCATACTACGATCAGTACTGAGCTTTTTTTGTTTGTTTTTTAAGAAATGTGCATTCATGTTCATAACTCCTGGCGCACAAGTTGCAGCTGCATTCAGGGACACTTGGAAATCACAGGAAACACACCCAACCATGCACACGAAGCCCAAATCACATGATATTTACAAAACAACTAAAAGAAGCTCAAATTCAATCAATTGAAAGGGAAGTATGCCAACATCAGAGTATAGAATATACATATACATATACTGTAGGAATGTTACTTGTATATTTATCAGCGCTCATGTCAAACTTTATCCAAATGCTAGCATTAAAAATACACATTTTTGACCCAGAAGTTCTATAAAATGAATGAATTTCCTACTGATGATGTCTTGTTGCAATGGTAATCCTACTATAATTATGAAAAAAAACGTTCTTTTTAAAGTTGTCAGTCATTTCCATTTACACGATCACAGGCTCATCTGATTCACTCGAGTCAACCGTCACAGAATGGATGCACAGAAACTCGCATACGTGTTTTTTCTAAGTATGACTGACAAGTTTTCTTTGTGGTGTCTCCGCCATCTCAGCAGAATTTCTACAAGGATGGCAGCCAAGCAAAGAACACGTCCGAGAACATGCCTTCACCCCCAAGTGTTTTCCAAGACCCCTTCTTCTTGGTGGAGACTGTGTGTATCTGCTGGTTCTCTTTTGAGCTCATCATGCGTTTTGCTTGCTGTCCCAGCAAGATCCACTTCTTCAAGGATGTCATGAACATCATCGACTTCAGCGCCATCTTGCCATATTTTGTCACTCTGGGAACAGAGCTAGCTCGGGACAACGAGGCCAGTCCAACCACTTCCTTGGCCATCATCAGAGTCATCCGACTTGTGAGGGTCTTCAGGATCTTCAAGCTGTCCCGTCACTCCAAAGGCCTTCAGATTCTGGGTCAGACGCTGAGGGCAAGCATGCGTGAGTTGGGCCTTCTCATTTTCTTCCTGTTCATCGGCGTCATCATCTTCTCCAGCGCCATCTACTTTGCAGAGGCCGACCACAACGACACGGCCTTTGTCAGCATACCGCATGCCTTTTGGTGGGCTGTGGTCACCATGACAACAGTGGGCTACGGCGATATGTACCCAGTGACAGTGTGGGGGAAATTGGTGGGCTCCATGTGCGCCATAGCTGGTGTGCTTACCATTTCCCTGCCGGTGCCGGTCATAGTCTCCAATTTTAGCTACTTCTACCACCGTGAAACGGAGTGTGAGGATCGAAGCCGCTATGCAAATATCACAAACTCACAGTGGGAAGACGAGGACGAGGAGGGGGAGGAAATACAAGAGGAGAACCTGGATCCTGAGGGTGATTATTATGCTATAGGAGGGACCTATAACAATTTGAATGGTACTCTGAGTAAACCGAACATGGAACAGAACTCTGAATTAGGAGGAAATAGTCTTTTAAGGGAACCACTTGTCACCCAGGTGTAAAAGGAGGATTACCGACATGATGCTGAATGTTTTGTAGAATATTTTGAAGATTTGTACAGTAATTCACAAACGTGAGTAAGCTTCTCATATATCAACATGCAGTCCCGCATGGAGTACTGCCTGCACTGGGGAGGGAAAACAGGAATTTCAGCATTTAGTCCTGCCAGTTATTTCAATAATTATGGTAATGGTAATTTGTTTACTTCCTGCTTTCCTAATATAGTTAACATTTTTTTTGTTTTTCTTTTTTTTATATTTTTTTACTTTTCTTGTGACGTATTGAAGTACGAGGTGATATTACAGTAAACCTCAGATATATCGGATTCAATTGTTCCCATATATATATATATATATATATATATATATATATATATATATATATATATATATAATATATATATCCGGTATATGCGTAAATCGGATTTTATCCGTTATAAAAAGGCACTTCCTTGACTATGTTTCCAATGTACCTGGACACGCAGGCAACGCTGCAAACGCTGCAAATGACGTCGTATAGCGGCCTGTCACGATTCGGCGAATCGGAGCGCCACGATGCGGCCATCCGATATATGCGAGGGAAATTTAATGGAAATGCATTGGAACGGGACTGGAGATTTTGTCCGAAATAGGCGAAATCCGTTATAAATAATCCGATATATGCAATGAATTTTTATTGGAAATGCATTACAGAAAAATCGGTTCTTTTTTATCTGTCCGTTGTGAGCGAATTTCCGATATATCCGAGTCCGATATATCCGAGGTTTACTGTACCATACAATGACATAATGGGTACCATAGTAACTGTCAATATAATGATATATATAGCTCCATCTGGTACTTTTACAATCAGTAACATTACATTTGCATGACAATGTTACATTTGTTCTTCTTGCCTTTGTAATATAATTTATTATTTTATTTTATTTTATTTCATTTCATTTCATTTCATTTCATTTCATTTCATTTCATTTCATTTCATTTCATTTCATTTCATTTCATTTTATTTTATTTTATTTTATTTTATTTTATTTTATTTTGAGGTTGTTTTTTGTTGTTTTTTTTAATTTTGTAATTTTTGTCCCGTACCGAAGTACGAGGTGATAGCATATGATGGTGATGGCAGATAATGGCTGTAAACAGTGTGGACTGGGCACTGCTTCCCCTTTCTGAGATGTCGGACGGTTTGCCAGAACCTCTTGGAGACCGAGCGAAAGTGTTCCAGTACCTGTCAGCTGCTTCGGGAGTCCCTCAAGCCATCCATGCTGGATTGGACTCCTTCAGGTTGGCACCGATCACCTTATACAGCCGTAGCCCCAATCGGCAGCCTCAGCAATGGAGGCACGGAATATGGTCCATTTGGACTCAATACCTCGGTGCTCCCCTGGGATGCAGGCAAAGCTCTGCTGCAGGTGAGAGAACGGGAGATTCTGTCAGTCATTCCCAGCACACCCTCACGACACGTTTGGATCTCCTACGTCGGTCCGGCATCCTCCCCCGCCATCGAATCCATTCATCACGTTGTGGTGATCAGTCAGCTTGGCCCCTATCTGACATGTTGTGTTGGAACATGTGTGTCCTTGAGCATGTCGAAGTATCCTCATGCAGGATACTGAACCCCCAGTTGCTCCTGATGCTGCTACATCAATAAGTGAATATGCTAAGAGTGGCTTTTACTGCCTCGGAAGGGACAAGTGAAAGCCCATTTAATCATCTTGGAGGTGTGTTTGGGCTCATGAGCATGTTGGAAAACTGCCATGCAGCCCAGATTCTTATGTTGTGCTTTGGAAAGTCATAATACAGGTTGGAATTCATGTCATACAGCCCCAGACCTTGACAACACGTACCACCGCCGTGCTTGATTGTAGGCAATACACAATCTTTGTACTCTCTTGTTATTTTGGCAATGATGGCTGTGTTCACTCCTTCTCAGTGAGCAAATCTATACTGCTATACAAGCTGTACACTGACTACTCACTGACTACTATTTCATTTCTATAATATTGCCCCCATATTCAATAATATGGTTGCTGAAATGTGAGGTATGAGATACTGTCAATGATTTAAAACATTTTTTTTAACACTAAGTGACTTGATTTTGAGAAAGTATGTTATGTGTGTGTGTTCAGACACTATGACGTCTTAATTTGTTACTTTGCATATTTTGTAACAGGAAACAGTAAGGCGTTCTCTCGTTGCAAACACATTGAGGTCTCTTCTAAAGCAACTCTGCATTCTTTCAAAGTTCAAATGTGAAGAATGTCAAGTTCATGTTCATGTAACCTTCATCACACAGTAATGCAACATTGAATGAGAACCTGAAACCTGACTATCCTGAATAAATGCTATATTTTATTAATTTTCTATATAGTTGTAGTGATTATTAGTCATTTAATGATCTAATCATCTGTGTTACATCATACTGGGAGCTGTTTTAGCACACATGTCCTGGAACACTTATACACTTTACTTTCCGCAACATGAGAGTGATGAGCCATGGAAGACGTGTACTAGTTTATGTCAAAGGTGGCCTAATGGCTTCTACACAAACATACACACTACTACAAAGTAGTACTACAAGTGCAAGGTCTGGATGGTTAAATATAAAGATGGCTTCAAGGAAAGGGCAAAAACCACCCTCATTCTGGTGGTTACATGATTGTAACTAATGAAGCCAGCACGTTTAATCTCTTTTAAATATCACCTTTTTTTCATGTCAGTAGGTCCTATTCTAACTGTCCACTAGGGGGCAGCTCAATACAGCTGCTAAATACGGTGCGTTCAGCAGTGACGTCATTCTGAAGGTAGACTTAACACAAAAAATAAAAAAACATAATTAAAAATATTGTTTATTTCCATTCAAATGTTTTCCAGTCTGACAAAGTACCCCAAATATACAAGCATAACCTTATTGCTCAGAATCAACCACACGTTCACAAGAAATAAAAATAAAAACTGACTACTAGTAATCATTGTCTTTAGCAATTATAAATAGACATATTAAATAAATAAAATAAAATATTATATATAAAATAAAATAACCTTGAAAATATAGTTTAAAATGCAGTTCACTTAACTTAATTAAATAAATTAACCTGTAAATGTGTCCTATTCACTTTCTTTCCTTCGTCACTTGTCCACTGAGAAATGAGGACTGAGCATGGAATTCTGACCCATTCCAAGAGGGTCATCAGAGTCCACATTGAAGTACGTCTCTGCTTTTGGAGGTTCCTCGGATGCAGCCTCCAATGGAAGGGTATCCTTGAGTGGCAAGAATCTTGTGAAGGGGATGGCGTGTTGATCCGGGGAACGCCGGGACGCCAGTGACACAGGACATCCGTGGTGTGAGGATAGGAAACGGGTGTATCCATCCGCCAGGAGTAGCTCTTGGAAGGTGCAATCGTCCTCGGAGAAGTGTATCTGATGTGGGAAACAACACGACAGATGCTAAAAGACACAATCCAGACCTCAGGATGCTCCTCCCCTTTTTAACTTACCTGCCCTCTCAGAGAGCCCCGGCTGTCTGTACATAAAAACAGGGATGACCTCCGACCTTTGATGGCAATGTGACCTGGTTGTACTGACTGCAACTGAAGCAAACCTGGATGCACAATATGGACACTTAGGGCTTGACGTCAAATGTGGAGTTCGAAAACATCATCATGTGTGACATCACATTAACTCCATGAATTAACTCCACAAGTACAATGATAACCATAAACTAGGAAATGGAAGTTAATGCTCTTAGTAGTACTCTCCCATGTTGGGTTATCTGTAGTATCATTTTCCTGTTCCCTCAGGTGTCATCAAATAGTTAGTATTTATGTTTTATTTTAGTTTTATTTATTTAATGTAATTTCATTATATATTGGTTAACTTCTTGATGCCTGCAGGGACGACATCACATTAACTCCATTAATTAACTCCACAAGTACAATGATAACCATAAACTAGGAAATGGAAGTTAATGCTCTTAGTAGTACTCCCCCATCCTGGGGCATCTGTAGTATAATTTTCCTGTTCCCTCGGGTGTCATCAAATAGTGAGTACTTATGTTTTATTTTAGTTTTATTTATTTAATGTAATTTCATTATATATTGGTTAACTTCTTTATGCCTGCAGGGATATTTTGTGCCCATTTTGCCCCTTTTTCACAATTGGGCACATTTGCTTATAATGACAACAAATGTTCTACAGTACATGATTAAACATAGTAATAATCATAATGGATTAGATTAGATGGATTACATCACCCCCCAAAAAACCCAAAACACTCACTATAAGGCGTCTGGACATCACTTCCGGATACTTTCCCATCCTGGGTCATCTGTAGATACATCCCTCGTCTGTGGTTTTCTGCAAAGGATAAAACCAAATATTCTGTATATATATTTATATTTGACACTAATATCAAATATGAAGTACCTGTGTAAAGATGTCCCTCTCTGACTTGATTGTTAAAGGCTAAAAGTGGGTTGGAGTCAGCAATATAGAACGATAGAGACACAGGAAGCAGGATTATGAGGAGAAAAATGGACAAAAAGGAAAAATTCTTCTTTGCTAACCAAAACATTTAGACAATTTGGCGTAATTCTGAAAGAAGACTCAAATAGTTCCCAATGAAAACAATAGTAATAAAAAAAAAGACAAAATCTGCAATACTACTCTACAATACTACTAGGAATTTTAAAGCTCCAGTAAAGAAAGTTGTTTTCTGTTAATTCCAAAGATGTGGTGCCGTTTTAAAGGCGCCTGCATGAGAAGGAGTGTCCTCGTTCATGAGTCACCTTCAAAAGCCGGATTTAATGCAGAGCGGAACTCCTGCTACTATATATGGACTTCTTCCTTGTTTTTATAGAGCTGCGGACATCTATAACTTCCCGGTGTTATCATCCACAAAGTCTACAAACCATTAATGAATTGGGAATACTGACTTTACTGTAACAAATAATGAATATAATGAAGTGTAATACTATATCAGTTTGTCTTGATGGACCGACTCTTGTTTCTTTCATCTGAATGAATTAAGCGCCTCATTTTGACTTTTTATCATTAAAAATGCTCAGTCATGGTTTAATTAAAGAAAAACGTACCTGAAACCACCAAAATGTGTTTTCTCTCTTTTACTTCAGCAATTGCACAACACACACTGCGTCATCCGAAGACACAAACCTCTGATGACCCGCTCTGTTTTGATTTGAAGCGCGTTTATCTTACTTGGATGGGTGTTTGTTTAAGAGAAATAGCCAGAGGAAGAAGTAGGCGACGTGTTTACGTGAGTGCAGCTGTGCAATGACTAGAGAGCGTGCTTGGAAAATGCTCTTTCTTGGAAGAGCATCACCTTGTTGCATTCTTCTTAAAGGGTCCTTTCTGCGATTGCGACACGTTTGCGTGCTGATGCACTTTCCATGTTTAATCTGACCTGAAAACGATACTGAAAGCCTGAGCTAACTAACATCAAGTGACATGGTTGTTGTGTTATACTTTGAACAAACGTCATTTCGACAACAGATTTAAAAATCTTTCTCTGATGTCTGGGCTGCATGGCTGACGAGTGGTTAGCGCCCAGGCCTCACAGCTAGGAGACCCGAGTTCAATTCCACCCTCGGCCATCTCTGTGTGGAGTTTGCATGTTCTCTTCGTGCATGTGTGGGTTTTCTCCGGTTTCCTCCCACATTCCAAAAACATGCTAGGTTAATTGGCCACTCCAAATTGTCCATAGGTATGAATGTGAGTGTGAATGGTTGTTTGTCTATATGTGCCCTGTGATTGGCTGGCCACCAGTCCAGGGTGTACCCCGCCTCTCGCCCGAAGACAGCTGGGATCGGCTCCAGCAAACCCCCGCGACCCTTGTGACCCGGTAGAAAATGAATGAATGAATGAACCTGAAAATACAGTTTTTTTTACTTGTACAGATGAAGGATGTGTCTCTGCCAGTAGAGGGCGCAACACAATTGCTTTCAATAATAATTATGTCAGGAAGTTGTCAACATTGCACTCCATACAGGAAATGTGCATTTTCTTCAAGCCCAAATAGGCAAATAAATAAAAAATAATTAAAATGTGAAATATATATATGAAATTGTTAATTCAATTGAGAAAATATTATGTTACATTATTATATTGAACTTATTAATACCCATTAATTTTGTAATGTTTTTAATTACTTATTGGCGTGTTTAACTATTTAGAAGCATATGTATAATGTTTTTAATTGAACATTTAAATAATTTGATGACTGTTTTAAAGCTTCACAAAGTGTAAATGCAATGACGCTTGTTGACAACTTTTGTGTTTAAAGTTGCTGAGTGCAGTTACGTCACTTAAGTCATAAAAAGTTGGATACTGACGTCGTATACAATAAAAAGTCACAAATATTTACTCCTCTCTTTGATGACTAAAAATGCAACCTCAAGTTAGTTAGTCCTTAATTATGCCGAGTCACGGAGTCTTGTTCCTTTACCTTTCATTTCTGGTTTGGAATGTTTGAGGCAAAGAAATTATTGATTGTTTAGCACAAGCATCTGGCTGAAGTTTCTTTACGTTTTGGCCGTTTTTGTTATAGAAGTTGTGCTATGACAAGTTAGCATGTTAATTTAGAGTCCACGGTGTAGGGTGTCTAATGGCAGGAATAAAAACTCAAACTTCAACTCTCCGACGTGCTTACGCCATTCACTCAAGGCAACATTTATTCACTGGTGATGTGATTCCCAAACGAATCAGCTCTAAGAGCCGGATCTTTGAAATGAACGACAGGAGCCGGCTCGCGTCGTTCGGAGCCGTTTGGGAAGCAATTATTTTATTTCCCTGGTCTGGTTTTCTGTTAATGGCGAATGTCATTGGTCAAGATGTGTGGCAGTCACACTGTGTCCTCATTAAGCAGCGGGGGGCGGGGTTAAAGGCACACAGCACCAGTGTTGCCAACATGGCGACAAACCCCCTCGGCGTTATTTCCTCAAAAGCGACTAGCAACTTTTTCTGGCGTTGTTGGTGAGTTTTCTGGTATTTGGGGACTGAAAAGTGAAAGCATGTATTGTTTGAGCGTCTGTTCCGCTGGTCTTACCCGCTTCAAAGCAGTCACAAGCAGTCAATGTACAGTCAAAACTCCCGCGGCACAATGAGAGCATAATGGAGATCCATGAATCCATGAATCACACAACCAGGATGGAATCTAAAAAGTAAATGTTTGAAGAATGTTACATGACAAATGAAACAAGTAGTCCTAATTGCAAGATAAAATGTGGAGTCTGGCGGTGAGTCCAGATGTATTTGGCAATTTTAAATGAACAAACCAAGAACCAGTCCAGTTCCAAAACCAGGAGAAACAGGGTCAGCACCTCAGAACTTGGGTCTTTTTTCTTAGTTCTTTCTGATGGCTCACTCTGACTGGTTTATTATTATTAATTAGAATAATAACCAGAGGCGGCATACAGGTATGTTTTTTAATTACAGCTTTTACAATCATGATCATTATTATTATCATATTATATTCAATTATCATCACTACTCTCCAGTCATATGAACTTAGTAACCCATAAGACAATTATTTTTTCCCCAAAATGTACACATACAAGTAGCATATCTTTACTGTCCATCATTTAAAACATATTTCTTTTTGTTAAGCTAAAATGAAATAAACATCAGTCTTCAACCTAAGTATGAAATGAACATATAGTAGTTTACACGCTTACATACTGTACATACATACAATAGCAATTATCAATTTAAAAAAACTGATAAAGAATAAAAACACACACATTTTACAAAGTCCTTACACTCAAGCGTCCACATCATTAGATGATTGACATCACTCTAAAATGGTATATTTTGGCATGCATATGAACACAAATGCTTCATTTATCTCTTTCTGCTTTCGACAGGATTATTCCATTATCTGTCCTGTTCACATTTGTGCATCTTGCATGTATTTTATGGCTTCAGAACATCCATTTAACCTCCCCGTCCTGAACTGCGATGTTACTAAGAAGATGTTATCATTTATCAAAGCATTATCCAATTCACCTGAAAGGATGTGAGTATTGTTCCAAACAGGAGCCGCTCGGTACTAGAAATCCAATATGTCAGTATTGCCCGTTGCACACTCAGAAACAGAAGATGTAGTCACAATTGGTCACTTTCTACAGAATCAAACAGCATCATGCCACAACAATGGATTGAGAGATTAAGACAAAGAGAGATGATTTTTTTTTTAAAAAAAGGCATCCATTCATTATAATATCCTTTGACCTCATTCACTCAAGAGTCTTTGATTCTTCCAGAATGTTGTTTATCACTTCCTGGGATTCATTTGTGGGGTCCCCCGCCTCCCCCCTCTCAGGTTAGGATGGTGATGGAGGTCTGAAAAGTAAGAACCGTGACGTTAGTGTAGCTTCAGTTGTAGATGTAGAAGTTTAGTTTCCTCACCTGATGTGCTTTTGTCTTAGCAGGAATATGTTCTCACTGACGCTGATTCTCCTCTTTGACCCGAGTTCACTAACAGAAAAAAGGTCATGATATTGTTTAGCAGCATCATTTGATTGTCATTTAAACTACCACTAGGGCCTGAAATTGATGACATGTGAATTCTTTCCGAATACAGCGGAACTTATGGTTCGTGTGTGTTTTTTGGTTAACATAAAACAAATTACGTCACAATTTCGCCTTGGTTTGCGTGCATTGTCCGGTAAGGACACATTTTGTGTGTTATTAATAATGAATTCAAGAACTCTATGGTTCTACCATCTACCTATCTTACTTATTGTGTGGAAATATGGGGTAATAACTATAAAAGCAATCTTCACTGGCTAAATGTACTGCAAAAAAGGTCAGTAAGGATAATTCATAATGCCGCCTACAGAGAACATACTAACTCCTTATTTCTAAAATCACAAATACTTCAACTTGCTGATATATTTCATCTTCAAACAGCTAAAATAATGCATAAGGCTAAAAATAACCAATTAGCTAAACATGTAATTCAGTACTTCTCTACAAGAGAGGAGAAATATGATATCAGGGAAGAACTACATTTGAAACACTTATATGCTAGGACTACGTTAAAAAGCCATAGCATTTCAGTATGTGGAATCAAACTATGGAATGGATTGAGTAAGACCCTCAAACAATGCACAACGATGAGCCAATTCAAGAAACAATACAAGCAGTTGTTTGCTAAATACAAGGATGAAGAGTCTTGAACCAGTCATGATGTGCTATATATATATCACTATATTGACACTTACTATGGTACCCATTATGTCATTGGATGGTCATATCACCTCATACTTCGGTACGGGACAAAAAAAAAACTTGAACTATATTAGGAAAGCAGGAAGTGAACAAATGTAACAGTTACTGATTGTAAAAGTACCAGATGGAGGGGTAGGATTTAATAAGCTTTGCTTCTTCCTACTCCTTTTGGACATGTGGAACTGTGAACTGATTATGTGATGCATTCAATTGTAATCTGATGCATGTTCAAATGAAATAAAACCATTAACATTACCAAGAAACAACTCATGTCAAAACAGGAAGGTGTTGATGTCGGTGGTTGGGGACAGCGCATCAAGAATCCCATCTTCAATGAAGGTAAAAGTAACCTTAAATGTTAATGTGTCCCTTTAATTCATATGTATTTATATGCATTTCAAATTGTTTCTCGAAAAAGTTATTGGAGTTGGTGATTCCCAGCAAGAGTAAGTAATTTCTGTTTTTGTGAACAAGAACGTGAAATATCCACCACACTGTTGCTGAAGCCAGAAGCAGTGCGCTCTCACCGGTAAAGGTGCATCTACCGAGCATCTACAGTGCTCACCGACGTCTGGTAGTCCCGCAAAAACGTGTAATAATCACATTTCCACTACCAATGTTATACCAAGATTGTCTGCAAAAGTTAGCAAACTTCATGTTACTTCATGTTTGCAATGGTGTACAATTGCACACAAGGATGACTTGACATGGCTCCGCTATTGGATCTCCATGTGTTCCTTATCAACTGGCAGTTGCGTGAAATGCTACTACAGTGCATGTTGGCTGTATTTTGCAGTTTTCCTCACCTTCACTCTGGACTTTTCTCAGGGTGACAGAAGGTGTAGAGATGGCCGAGGCACGGAAGTTGGCGGGCAATGTTTCAGAGGAGTCGGAGGTCACACCACGGAGGTCCTTCTCCCTGAACATCTTCCTCCACGAGGGTGACCGTGTGAACGTTTTGGTGCCGTCCTATGGAACACCCGACACGGAAATAACAGTGATTCACAATAACAGCTGTCTTCATGTTGTTGTGACTATAGACCACCAGTGGCTGAATTATACAGTACATGGGACATGGTTAGCAGTGATGTAAACACAGCTGAAGCACCAACAGAAAGAAAATTCAACACATCATTTTGACTGATTATTCTGCAGACAGTACCTCGTCTGGCCTCCTCTCTGTTCCCATGGAAATAAGAGCATTGTACTCTTTCTCCAAAAGCTGCCGTGCCTGCAAAACCAGCAAAAGATGAAATCATATGAAGATGCTCAATGCAAAGTTTCTCACAGATAAATCTGGCTAACTTCCTACATATAGATTTGATGATTTGTTCACACCTGTGTATTCTGGTTGGGTATCTGGAGAAGAAGAGCCAAGTCGGTGTAGTCAAAGGTGTCATCGAGCGCCAGCAGGGCCCCATGGACTCCACTTTCTAACAGGTTGTCTGCAAACTCTTTGAGACCAATAGCTTGCACCCAACACATCACACGTTCGTTGGACCACACCATCACATCTAAAGAGGAGGCCATAGTCAGGAAGTTGTAAAGTATTCCTAAACAACTATGTAGTGTTTCCAGGCCCTCCATGGGTCACCTTGGTTCTGATGCTGACTCTCCTCCCTCCTCCTCTCCAGCTCCTTTCTGTCGTAGTTCAAGCGCTTCAAGCACATGATGCCATAGTGAAGACTCACCCTGCAGAGATACAACGATATGACCAAGAAGACGCCAAAGGTGAGGATGAGAATGTCATTTAAAGTAAACCAACCTGTGGAAACTGTCCACCATCTTTAGCTGGCCCCTTAGCTCTTTCTTAGTGAGGTGATCCAGCATTCGGGCATCTACCAGTGACTCCATGAAGTAGGAGCGGTACTGGGGCAAACCCAGACTGGGCAGCCACTCATTTCCCACCCACTCATGGTTCATGTCGCCATAAGCCAGGATCTAGAGCGGGGGCAGAGCACAATTATCGGAAATGTGTATTTAAGGATCTCTTTTCACTAAACCATTAGACTCACAGGGAAAGCTGCAGCCTATATCAGCTGACTTTGTGCATGCTGTACATATATTATATTAATACCCACCCCAAACCATTCATTTTTTAAATACTACCAATACTTCTCTACAAGCGAGGAGAAATATGATCTCAGGGAAGAAGTACATTTGAAACACTTATATGCTAGGACTACGTTAAAAAGCCATAGCATTTCAGTATGTGGAATCAAACTATGGAACTAACTATTGAGTAAGACCCTCAAACAATGCACAACGATGAGCCAATTCAAGAAACAATACAAGCAGTTGATGTTTGCTAAATACAAGGATGAAGAGTCTTGAACCAGTCATGATGTGCTATATATATATCACTATATTGACACTTACTATGGTACCCATTATGTCATTGTATGCTCATATCACCTTGTACTTTGGTACGTGACAAAAATTAAATAAAAAAATAAAAAATTATATTAGTAAAGCAGGAAGTGAACAAATGTAACAGTTACTGATTGTAAAAGTACCAGATGGAGGGGTAGGATTTAATAAGCTTTGCTTCTTCCTACTCCTTTTGGACATGTGGAACTGTGAACTGATTATGGGATGCATTCAATTGTAATCTGATGCATGTTCAAATGAAATAAAACCATTACCATTGAAAATTACTTCAGCCTGAAATATACATGTCCAAAACTAATTTTACTGTATGTTTGCTTTAAACCTGATAAAGGCTAGATTGTTCACATAACAATTTTTTTTTTACATACTAAAACATACACATCTGTATCTATCTTCAATAGCGACACACATGTATGTCTGTCGTGAAGCACCCTTGCAGAAAACCATGCTAAAGATGTGAAAGTTCGCTGCATGCTTTTAATGGGAAAAAGAACCCATGTTTTCAATAGGACATTTTTTTTGAATGGCAAAAAATGTCCTTACAAGTCCTGAAAAACAGGAATGAAATATTCTAACATTTTGAGCAGTAAAACTCACCTGGTCCCAGCTGAACTCTTTCTGCTCCTTGTGTTTTCAGGAAGGGGAATAATGAAAGAGAAAAAGGTATGGAGAGGTGCATGTATAGAGGGGAAAGTGTGTATTTGTGCATATACGTGTGTTTGTGTGTGTGTGTGTGTGTGTGTTATGGTGAAAACGAGTACAAGAACAGGGAAGGCAGAAGAAGGAAAAGTTTTTGTTAGTGTGAATTAGTCGGAAAAAACACTACTTCCATACAGATTTTAAGGGAACAGTAAGGGAAAGGTGTAGCCAAACAGGCCTAATAAAAGACAAAGAAAAAGAAAAAAATGTCAACGTTAAGGAATTACGTCAAAATGATCCAACTCAATCTAACATCGTGGTTATACATTGTGATTCTAATTTCTTTTATCCGAATTATTTAGTACAACAAAGAATGTAATAGTCAGTCTTACTGGCTTGGTAGCAGCAGTCAGCGACTCCATTTCAGCATGTGTCATCCAAATATTACTGGTCGACTGCAATGACAGAAATTGACAGTTGTCTTGACTTTTAGGTTGATAACTTTACATTTTTCTTACCGAGCGTGTGCTTGCGGGTGCGGATGGGCTGGTGAGGGAAACCATTTCTTGAATGGCCAGGCGGAGTTTGAGCCTGTGGAGTGGGTTGCTAATGCCTATCTCTCTCTGGATCTCTGTGTCTGAAAGGTTGGCCATGATGGCGCCGCTCTTCACGTTGGCACGACACGCTGCCACGTACCATGCCGGCATTCCGACCCACAACTGCATTAAACAGGCAAGACAAACAAGTTCATTATTTTTCTGTATCTCCACATGTATTGTTATGTGGCGATATGGAGGAAATAATAACTATGAGGTGATGAGGTCACCGTACCTCCAGCCATGTAACAACCGTTGGCCCATCCCATGAGGCGAAAGGCAAACCTTGACGACAAGCCTCCTCGAGGAGGTCATGCCTGGCACACAATGGAAGAACATATATATTATATATATAACATCTGATTTTGACGTTATTATGGATTAATGGGTTCAAAAATCTCACTTCTTTTTGCTTCTGCGGTCTTTTTCTACTGTTCCTGTCCCCAGTTTAGCCAACCCCAATGGGTCAGCCGGGCCCAGGTCATCTGAGGGCGTTGAGGCTTTAAACAGATAAAGTAATCAGCAAAGCAACACAGTATAGTGAAAGCATCCAATGAAAATACCCACCCAAAGAGGTAGACTCGCGTCCGGGTGCACCGATCCTCCCCTTTTCCTTTTTCCCAAACAGACGACCGATGGATGACTTAATGCTTTTCTTTTTGCTGGCTTTGTGGAGTGAATCCTGGCTAGCCGTGGTGGCCCCATCAGCAGACAGACTAAAGATGAAAGTGAAGTAACCCATGAAGTATTTTTTTTACATTTTGTGAACTTAGCACCTTTGTGTATACCTGCGAAATTCCCTGTGGTCATCCAGTCCTGCTCCTGGGTGAGTGTGGGTCATTCGGTCCAGACGTAGGGCTCGGGGGACAGGTGGAGGGTTGGAATCAATCAAAGCTAGTGCTCTGCATTCTTCATCTTTGCTATTCTGCAAGATGGAGGAAAAAGTGTTAAGGATTTGGATAGCCTCTATAAAAATCTATTTGCTGTATCTTCACACCTGTCTGTCAGTCTCCCTGGCAGGAGAATGAGGCAGACGGGGGGTAGAGTGTCCAGAACTAGGGGGTGAAGGAGATGCCAATGTAGAGGAGGTGATAGAGGGGGTCATATAGCCCCGACCGATGCTATCTCGTCCTCCCAGTGAAGAAGGCGGAATGGGGGGCGCATCGAGGGCCACGCTGCTGACTCGACTCTCGATCTCCTCGGCCCTTAACTCGGTGCTCTCCTTCTCCTCCTGGATGAGTCTGAGAGGACAATTGGAAAGTTTAATTATCTGGAAAAAAACTCTACACTACAAATGACATACTTAATCTCCTTGTTGATGGCCTCCAGTTGCTCCTGTAGCATAATGGCTAACGTTTGTACATCTGTCTGGCCGCTAGGAGATAGCAGTTCTGACCCAAACAGAGTCTCCCTGTCATCTTCGTCATCAGAGCATCCTCCCTCCACACCGCCCTCGTATCCGGGACCCATCATGGGGCCACTGTCCCACTCACCATACTGGAAGCAGAGAATAAAAGTAATGATGATAAAAGATACGGGTACCAAAATGAGACACAGACGTTATTCTCATGTTACGCCACCTTGTTACAATTGTCCCTAGCTTGCCCCCAGCGGCCACGGTGAGTCCGCCTGACCACCACCCCAGAAGAGGAGTTGCTGTAGCCAGCTGGAAGGGAGCCCCCGCCCTGGGGGTACCGCAGCTCTGAGGCGCTACCCGGAAGAGATCTTCGAAACAGAGTGGACGGGAGTGAGCTCACGCTGCCCGCCCTATGGTAAGATCCAGAGTTATTGTTAGATGACCAAGCTCGTAACAACATTCACTATTTTGTTTGTCCAGCGTCTGATTGAGCACATTATAAATCAACTCTTTATGGTTGATTATGACAAACCTGGAATAAGATGAGCCAGGCCTGCCCCTGAGCTGGTCTAGCTCCAGCTGGATGCGTTCCAGCTCGGCAATGAGCTGCTCCTGGAATCCAGAAAAAAAGAGTAGATCACCTTGTTTATTTGTATTTGTCTGTTGTTGATCGTTTGTTGAGTTAGGAAAACAATTCAAAACGATTCAAACATTACAAATGAATACCTTGTTTGCAAGAAGGTCATCCTGGATTTTCTTCATATTGGACAGTTCTTCCGAGAGAGCATTCTAGGAAAATGAAATCACATATTGGATTCTTCTTTTTTGGCTATAAAACCACTAATTAGCCACAAGGTTACCTTTTCTTCCAGTGCTGCCATCCTCTCTTTAAGATGCAGCTGAAGTCTCTCGTTGGATTCGGACAGAAGTTTGTCCACAGTATCTGACAGTCGTTTGTTGTGTTCATCATTCATTTTCTCCCTTTGCCTCGCCTGAATGGACACCACATGAATGGGTGGGTGACATTTGATTATTCATTCATTCATTCATTTTCAACCGCTTATCCTCACGAGGGTCGTGGGGGTATGCTGGAGCCTATCCCAGCTGTTCGGACTGGTCGCCAGCCAATCATGGGCACATATAGACAAACAACCATTCACACTCACATTCATACCTATGGACAATTTGGAGTCGCCAATTAACCTAGCATGTTTTTGGAATGTGAAAACCCACACATGCACGGGGAGAACATGCAAACTCCACACAGAGATGGCCGAGGGTGGGATTGACCCTGGTCTCCTAGCTGTGAGGTCTGCGCGCTAACCACTCGACCGCCGTGCAGCCAACATTTGATTATCTTAACACTAAATAAGACGATCTACATGATGTTTACCCTCTGTAGCTCTTGGTTCTTCTCTTCTAGTTGGGCTTCCATTTGTCGTAGTCGCTCCTCAAAGTTGCCGTGGCGTTCTTCGGCCTGAAAAAGACAATTGATCAACAAACAGAATCCACGGTAACATACTGTATCGAAATTAGTCTAAGATCGTCTGTCTACCTTGCTAAGAGCAGCAACTCTTTGTGCCAGCTGCGCTTCGATCTCAGGTAGCGTCTCTGCTCTCTGCAGGGTTTGCTGGAGCTTCTGCTTCGATTCATCCAGACGCTCCTGAAGTTGTCGGTTCTTCTCTTCGCTCTGCCTATGGAGTGACTCCTTGCTGGCAAGCTCATTTTCCAGCTTGTCTTTGATGTCATGGAGGGAAGTAGCCTCCCTCTGAGCACTGAGGTACCTGCATATTACACCAAATTGTATTAGAACTATAGTGTATTATTACCTCTTAGTTTTGTAGTTTTTAAAATGGCAAAGTGTCCCAGTACTTTTCCTTACAGATCACATCTGACAACAATCAAAATTAATTGATGATTGCTGTTTTATGGTTTACTGTGGCCTATTATA
Source organism: Doryrhamphus excisus (assembly GCF_030265055.1). NCBI lineage: Eukaryota > Metazoa > Chordata > Actinopteri > Syngnathiformes > Syngnathidae > Doryrhamphus > Doryrhamphus excisus. The sequence continues at coordinate 9,215,926 of NC_080487.1, read as the reverse complement.
ACTCCAGAAAAAATGTGAAAAACAAGTAATCGAGTGGTGTAAAAAAGGTTTTTGCCCTCCTCCCTGATTTTCAAACAAATTAAAATATCAGTCAATGACAACACAAAATGCAGTTATTAAATGAAATGTTTTATTATTAATGGAGAAGAAAACCCAAACCTGTATGGTCCTTTGTGAAAAAAGTGATTACCCCCTAAAGTTTAGGGGGTAATCACTCGCACTTTGCACTCTGTTTGTTGCCCACATAAGGGGCACGTTATGCACGTTTCATTTTGTTGTTGTTTTTTCGAATCCTCAAAATAAAAAATCGGATTTCTTAATTGCATTTCTTCATCAAAGCAATGAAACAATTCATTAATATTGTAATGAAGTTAAACTTGAGGCGGCATCGTACAACAGAGTAGTCACGTGGTGCATCATTCCCTATAGGATACGCTGCAGGGAAAATAAACAGACTCATTATGTATTTGTAGCCAACTTAGTCATTTTGATAGTAGGCTAATATAGATACATACAGTATGTGTTGCCTTCATTATAAGGCTTATATAAGGCTTTTAATTTTTTGCAGCTCCAGACATGTTTGGTCCAATATGGCTCTTTCAACATTTTGGGTTGCCGACCCCTGCCCTGGTTGGGCCCCACCCTTTGCAGCTGCAATCAAGCGTTAACTTGCAATGAGCAGAATTGTTGTAATTCAGCCACATTGGGGGGTTTTCCAGCATGGACCGCCTTGTCACTTTTTCACACATGACCATGTAGGTTTAGATGTTTTTTCTCCCTTAAAAATCAAAAGTTTCGTTTAAAAACTGCGTTTTGTGCTCAGTTGTGTAGTCATTGACTAAAATTAAATTTTTTTGATAATCTTAAACATGGGCTGCACGGTGGACAAGTGGTTAGCGCGCAGACCTTACAGTTAGGAGACCAGGGTTCAATTCCACCCTCGGCCATCTCTGTGTGGAGTTTGCATGTTCTCCCCGTGCATGCGTGGGTTTTCTCCGGGTACTCCGGTTTCCTCCCACATTCCAAAAACATGCTAGGTTAATTGGCGACTCCAAATTGTCCATAGGTATGAATGTGAGTGTGAATGGTTGTTTGTCTATATGTGCCCTGTGATTGGCTGGCCACCAGTCCAGGGTGTACCCCGCCTCTCGCCCGAAGACAGCTGGGATAGGCTCCAGCACCCCCGTGACCCTCGTGAGGGTAAGCGGTAGAAAATGAATGAATGAATCTTAAACATTTAAGTGTGGCCGACATGCAAAAAAAATAAGAAATCAGCAACGGGGCAGACCACTATATGTAGTATCCTGGCCACTAGGTGTCAGTAATGACACAAAACATTGACAAGACCTTCACACTGCATGTAGTCAGCTATGGCATGGCAGACATGATAGAGTGAATAAAAGTTTTCCTCCCATTCCATGTGGAAGTGGCAAGTTTTTGGCTTCTTACTTCTTTTTTTTCCCCCAATCCGATTGAAACCCTTTCTTAAGTTTAAATAAAGTGGAGGGTAACTAGTTCACTTGCTGGTCTGCTATACTTAAAGTCGTGGCTGTCTCTTGTGTCCCTGCAGTTAGCCATGTGGTGTAAACAAAGAATAATATGGTGTATGTTGGGTTAATGGTAAAAAAAATATTTAGAAAGTCATGATCAGGTTTTCTATGCTTATCACTTCCGGGTCTGGAACCAATTAACCGCAATAAACGAGGGATAACTGTATATACTCTTTTACTTGTGATCAAGCACCTGGCAACTGTATACGTACGTCTCAGTGATGAATTGAATAGAGCAGTTACAGTCGAAACCAAATAAGCCTTACCTGCGTTCTAGTGTTGTAATCCTCTCTTCCATGTCCTCCCTTTGGCAAAGGGCCTAGAAAAGGCAGAAATGCAACATAAAACATGCTGTCAACTATGGCATGGTGGATATGAATGATAACACAATAATATGGACGTGGCAGCGTTGGAAGTGCTTTGGGCACACCTGGGTGTTCACAGCGTTAGCGAGTGACGTTTGGCTGTTTTGTTCATCAACGTTAAATGACTGCTTCCTACTTGTTGATGTTCAAGAAGAAGCTGTCGTAATTCTACATTGGATCAACTTTATTTAAAGATTTGTCAGAGAAACTCGCGTACATGTTCACCCTAATCACCGAGTTCTTTTATTGACGCTCATTTGCATTGTTGATATGGACATTTCAAAACGTACCAAAAAAAAGTTTGTTTCTCCAGACATATTTTTTCATTGTACTTTTCTAAAAATTAATGTTAAAATCTCATCTTGTCTTGTTCTTGTGGACCCAATCTCATACATTGTCAGGTGAATGAGGTGTCCCGTGACACCCCTAATGTTTTATGACTTATTATATGTCCATTATGTTCACATGTACACAGGGTGCCCCATGCAGTGAAGGGAGATCAGAGTTTTGGCCACTGAACCCAACAGACCTCTTTCACTTCCCGTTGCAGCTTCTGATTGGCTTCCTCCGACTTCGTCACCTCCCTCCTGGCGGCCGCAAGCTGTTCCTCTATTTCGCCAACCTGAAGCGACGCCACAAAAGGGACACAAGACGGCACAGATTGGACAGAGCGAGGTGAGTCAGTGTTCACTCCCACAGCAGCAACAGTGTAAATAAATAGTGACAGTGATTCATTACCAAGTGGCCATCGGGCATTTTGTAACGCTCTTAAAAAGCCGATGTGACATAAGCGTAACATGCTGACTTGAGAATACACACATTTTTCTCATTAAGTGTCTCACTCGCCCTCTGACCAGACAGTTGGATGTTAAAGGATAAAACGTTTCATCACTCGGGGCTCCAGACTGCGACTAAATGGTCGCATTTAGTAGTTTTGTTGCATTGAAGTTTGACTCTTCTACCATCCATCTATCCATTTTCTAACGTTTATCCTCAAAAGTGTCACGGGGGTGCTGGAGCCTATCCCAGCTGTCTTCGGGCGGGGTACACCCTGGACTAGTGGCCAGCCAATCACAGGGCACATATAGACAAACAACCATTCACACTCACATTCATACCTATGGTATCGCCAATTAACTATGGAGTTAATTGGAGTTAATTAACCTATGGACCTAATTAACCTAGCATGTTTTTGGAATGTGGGAGGAAACAGGAGTACCCGGAGAAAACCCACGCATGCATGGGGAGAACATGCAAACACCACACAGACATGGCCGAGGGTGGAATTGAACTCGGGTCTCCTAGCTGTGAGGCCTGCGCGCTAACCACTCATCCTCCATGCAGCCCTCTTTTTAGTTATTTTAGTTATATTTAGTTACCCCAAAACACTTACATTACATTCACATTTTAACTGCAACATCATGCTAGGTTTGCCTGTTCGTTGAAGAAAAATAATAAAAATAGCTGACTGACACGTAGTCGGCAGAGCTTTACTTTAGGATGTGTAACAAAGCCCGGTGTTTTACAATTGTTTTCTCATTTGGTTATTACACATTATTGTAAGCATAATTCATTCATTCATTTTCTACCGCTTATCCTCACGAGGGGTGCTGGAGCCTATCCCAGCTGTCTTCGGGCAAGAGGCGGGGTACACCCTGGACTGGTGGCCAGCCAATCACAGGGCACATATAGACAAACAACCATTCACACTCACATTCATACCTATGGACAATTTGGAGTCGCCAATTAACCTAGCATGTTTTTGGAATGTGGGAGGAAACCGGCGTACCCGGAGAAAACCCACGCATGCACAGGGAGAACATGCAAACTCCACACAGAGATGGCCGATATTGGAATTGAACTCGGGTCTCCTAGCTGTGTAGCCTCTCTGCCAACCACTCGTCCACCGTGCAGCCCTGATAGTTATCCACCTCGTCTCCGGTCCACAAACTCCAAATGTGACTCTTCTTATTATTATTATTATTTTTACCACAGTGACATTTTGTGTTTAAAGCAAACAAGCAAGGCGGTTTGTTCGGAGCTCGTTTTTGTCCCATAGGTAAAGTGAGATGGCTGTCACGGATGGATGGAATATATATTTTGTTGCAAGCGTGTGCTCCACACTTCAGCCCAGTAGTTGACAAAAAGGTACAAATTAATGGACATTAGTGACCACTGTATGTGCCCTGTGATTGGCTGGCCACCAGTCCAGGGTGTACCTTGCCCAAAGACAGCTGGGATAGGCTCCAGCACCCCTGCGACCCTCGTGAGGATAAGCGGGAGAAAATTAATTAATGTAAAATTTACAGGGCTGCATGTTGGACGAGTGGTTAACGTGCAGGCCCCGCAGCTAGTAGACCCTAGTTCGATTCCACCCTCGGGCATCTCTGTGTGGACTTTGCATGTTCTCCCCATGCATGTGTGGGTTTTCCCCGGGTACTCCGGTTTCCTCCCACATTCCAAAAACATGCTAGGTTAATTGGCGACTCCAAATTGTCCATAGGTATGAATGTGAGTGTGAATGGTTGTTTGTCTATATGTGCCCTGTGATTGGCTGGCCACCAGTCCAGGGTGTACCCCGCCTCTCCCCCGAAGACAGCTGGGATAGGCTCCAGCACCCCTCGTGAGGATAAGCGGTAGAAAATGAATGAATGAATAGTGAACAACTTATTTGTCCATCCATCCATTTTCTATGCCGTTTATCCTCACTATGGTTTTTGGTGATGTGAAACTGAGTCATGGATGTTTTTGGAATGTGGGAGAAAACCCAAACACGCATGGGGAGAACATGCATCTGCTGCACACCTTGGCAATACAGCAAAATTACCAACAAAAAAATATATTATATTACACAGAAGCATTGTATTACAGCGTTCCTTTTATTTTAGTCAAAATGTGCTTACTCTACTTTGCAATGATGCTCAAAATTCATCAGAATGCAAGGGCACTTCTCATAGACAGCGTCCCAAACATTTCTATGAAAAAAGGCAATATATGGATATATATATATTTTGAGCATTCGGATATATATATATATATATGTATATACTTCCACACACTCACCTGTCGGCACATTAGGGCCAGCCTCTCCCTCAGCTGGGAGAGTTCAGCCCTCTGTCGCTCTATTTCTCCTTCCCGCTGTCTTTCCAGCTCGCTGTCCTCCAGGCCAGACGCAGGACCATTGGGAAGTCGCTGCGATGACGACAACATAAAAAAAAAACACGTAAGCAAATAAGGTTGAAGCCGAACGTGGATAAAATTTGCTGAGAAGCTGAAAGCACACTGATACACCATGATACCCATACATCTACTTTTCTACTTGACTTCTGGTCGCTAACACGTATACAAAAACAAAACAACTGGAACCAACATCCATAAAACCCTCCCTTACATCTTTCCCGCTGTCCACCCCTTGTTGACGCCTTTTAATTTGGTCTCTTAAAGAGATTACCTAAAACAGAAAGAGGGAGACAAAGCAGGGTGACAGACAACAACAATGAGTATTGTCACATGGGAGTATATATTAGTATGGACACAAATTGACGTGACTTTACCTCTTGAGAAGACGCTGCGAGTTGATCCTCCAACATAGACACTCTCTCGAGGGCCACTCGGAGTCGCTCTCGCACCTGCAGGAAAGGACGGTGCCAACTGCGACTCAATTATATGACAAAGCCGAAGTGGTGGGTGTTCACATGGGGTCATCTAGCTATGGGCAGGACGTTTTCCTTCATGATGTCGTGAAAACCCGTAACTTTATGGAATCCCAGAACTTGAAAAGTGACTATTTGAGCATCACTTTTATCAAAAGTGAACCCCATCTACTATCATTTTACAATATTATTAGTCTAACTGTGTCCTTCAACAGTAAACATTACTCATTTCTTAAAATGAGCAGACTAATTATTATTCAATTTGATGGTTAATGTAAATGTGCACTGTAAACCGGAATGTTCAAAGTACTTAAATAAATGAAATTATGCATACTCAAAGTTTTTTAAAAAGTTCAAATAACTTAATTATGTCAAGTTCATTTAACACGTTGTTCCATTTTGAGTACTTTTACCTAATATGTTTTGATTAAATTGAACTATGGCTATGTTAAGTAAGATTAACTTAAAAACACAGTTTACTTACAACTTAAGACACTGGAAATCTGAATGCTCAAAATAATTAATTGGTATAAGTAAAGTTAACTTCAAATTTCTTTTTAAGTTCTACTTATAAATGTTGATTGCCACTTGCATTATCTGTCTTTTCTGTTTATTTAACTTTTTGATTAATATGAACTTTTTGCAGATTTGTGTAACCTACTTAGAAGAATTCGTAGTTACTTAAAGTACCTATTAAACATGAATAAATCAAACCATGAATAAATTAAGAATAAATCCATTGCATCAGATAGATTTGTACTGTGTACGTTACACATGCACGCCTTCTTCCTATGGAAAGAGAATGAAAATTAAAGAATGGAGAATGCATGGCAGAGAGAATTAAGATATGCCTTTATTCGTCCCTCAGTGGGGAATGCGAAAAAGAAACGTATTGGGGTTTACAGTGTGGTGTTCAGACCCACCTTCTCATCCAGAGCCTTGTGGTGCTCAAAGAGAGACTTTAGGGCCTTGAGGACTTCCACCTCACTAGACACCCCCGCTGGAGACTGGGCTTGCCTCTTGACCACCGTCATCCTCAGACTGCGTTCGTGACGAGACACCAGACACTCCAGGTGTTCCAGCAACAACTGTACAGTAGAAGAGCGAAGACAGGGAAAACATGGAGGGAGCAGTGAGTCAGTGTCACACATTCCACACCACGACGGGTGAGGAAGATAGCACTGCGAGTGCTGTGACAGTGCTAATAAGGCAAAATGGCCGCACAACATCTTACCCGTGTGTTGTTTCTTTCTGCCTTGAGCTCGGCAATCTCTTCCTCCCTCTCCAGAAGCTGCTCCCGGCAAACGTTGAGCTCTTTAGTCAACACAGCAAACTCCTGCAGAACACACAAGATGCACTCAGGAGCAAACAAAACAAAGTGTTTAAATTGTGCGTCAATGTGTGTTTTATAGGAGGGAAAAACAACCCAGACATAACACAGCCAAACAAAAATATCATTCAAATACTGTGACAATAAGAGATACACACATTATAAATACAGATGCACCGTTTCAACAAAGCCCAGCTGCGACCATACAGGAGACCATACAGGAGGCCATACAGGAGACCATACAGGAGACCATACAGGAGGCCATACAGGAGGCCATACAGGAGACCATACAGGAGACCATACAGGAGACCATACAGGAGACCATACAGGAGGCCGTGAGGTAAAACAACATAATCATGCAAATCACTGACACACTTTCCACTTGCCCCTTGTGAACACATGGATGCATTACATCACACTGTTACACAATGGCCCTGCACTGGAATGCACAAGAGAGACCCCCCCCCCCACAAATAACACTGTCGACAAGTCATTTTACAACACCGCTTTGCCGCTTTGAAACTGGACACATTGTCTTATTACGCATATATATTTATATATATAACTAATACTGTTTGATTCACGTTTATCGTTTATTAACATGGCACCACATACTGACTGCACTCCCTATTGTACACATTCACGTCCAAGGGGTAGTGTTAGCATTATTTGTGGTACGTTGCCAGAAAGGCCCAAGTAATAAGAGGATAGAGAAAAAGCCACAGAGAGGTGGATGCAGATGGCTACACAGTAGGTCTTTTCGCCTGATAGGATTGTTTCTGGATTGGATGGCAGTCCGTTCCTCAGTTGGCCCTCTTTGATTTTTGGCTTTTTCCATCTCACGCTTCTGTGTTCAAAGAGAATCCAATTGTAGAGATGTGATAAATAGCTAAAATGGTGGCGGCGGTCTTGTGTGAGAGGTGATAATTGTGGCAAATGGCAACCCGTCCATTCATCCATCCATCCATTTTCTATACCGCTCATCTTCTGTGGGGTGGTGGGGGTATGCTGGAGTCTATTAAAGCTGACTTTGGGGGAGAGGCAGGGTACACCCTGGACTGGTCGCTAGCCAATATGGCAAAAGTATGTTTTTATTATGTGATGAATAATACAATTTTATTTGACTAATTATATCTCTTAAAGTATCATTTCGCCGAAGAAATGTAGCAAATTCTACCAAATTTGAAGCGTAAAGAAAACATAGATTGCCTCTATAATAAATATAATGATCATTTACTGTAAATTGTTTTGACTGTATGATACCAAATATTCATATTAATTTTCTTTTTTTAATCAACATGAACCTAAATTTTGCTTTGAAATAACTTAACATTTTTGTTGATTTAATTAACATTTTAGTAAATTTTGTGGACCCCAGTGATAAGAAAATACTACACACTTGCAAGTAATTAAACTACAACTCCATGAATATGGCCGATATGGCAAAAGTGTGTTTTTTATTATGTGATGAATAATACAATTTTATATGACTAATTATTTCTCTTAAAGTATCATTTCGCCATAGATATGTAGCAAATTCTACCAAATTTGAAGCGTAAAGAAAACATAGATTGCCTCTATAATAAATATAATGATCTTTTACTGTAAATTGTTTTGACTGTATGACACCAAATATTCATATTAATTTTCTTTTTTTAATCAACATGAACCTAAATTTTGCTTTGAAATAACTTAACATTTTTGTTGATTTAATTTACATTTTAGTAAATTTTGTGGACCCCAGTGATAAGAAAATACTACACACTTGCAGGTAATTAAACTACAACTCCATGAATATGGCCAAAATGGCAAAAGTATGTTTTTTATTATGTGATGAATAATAACATTTTATTTGACTAATTATTTCTCTTAAAGTATCATTTCTCTGAAGAAATTTAGCAAATTCTACCATATTTGAAGCATAAAAAAAACATAGATTGCCTCTATAATAAATATAATGATAATTTACTGTAAATTGTTTTGACTGTATGACACCAAATATTCATATTAATTTTCTTTTTTTAATCAACATGAACCTAAATTTTGCTTTGAAATAACTTAACATTTTTGTTGATTTAATTTACATTTTAGTAAATTTTGTGGACCCCAGTGATAAGAAAATACTACACACAGTAATTACTACTAAACTCCATGAATAAACTTAAGGCCATTAATAACAAAATTAAAACATTAAAAAAAAAAAAACTTAAACGATATTAGGAAAGCAGGAAGTGAACAAAAAAAACAGTTACTGATTGTAAAAGTACCAGATGGAGGGGTAGGATTTAATAAGCTTTGCTTCTTCCTACTCCTTTTGGACATGTGGAACTGTGAACTGATTATGTGATGCATTCAATTGTAATCTGATGCATGTTCAAATGAAATAAAACCATTACCATTACCATCTTCTACTAAATCTTCTACTAAAAGATGTTAAGTTGTGCCTCTGAATGCCACGCCATATATGCCAAAAGTTAAATGACTTCATCACATTCAGTAAATCATGTAAAATCTTGCTCGAACACGTTTTTCCTCTGTGGACTCTGGCAGGATCTCACTAGCCGTACAGCTGAGAAGACAGTAGAGAGTGTGACAGCAAAGTAAACACGCCTGGAAACGCCTCACAGCCAGTCAGAAGTGGGGATTGATCCCGTGGGGGGGAAGCCAGCAAAGCTGTTCATCATAGCTGGAGGAGAAAATCCTCAAATAGCACTCATTATTAATCAGCAAAATTTTCCCATTTTACGAAAGATCAAGTATTCATTCAAATTGGGCTTGTGCCATTTAGCAAATATCTTCCGGCATTATTTATCACCAACACCTTGTTAGACAACAAATAATACACCAAATGTAAGATCTGAACGCAAACATTAGGCGAGGATGCTGAAGCACTTTTAGCATTCCCTTAGTGTGCTGCTCGCTGCTGCTTGAGCTGTCACTGCAAAGCCTTACTTGTCTCATGAGCTCACTTCACAGCCACGCACACGATGATAGCACACGGCAGCAACAGCTACCTCACAGGGTGCGTCCTTTAGCCACTAAATCTACCCACAAGTCACGGCCTTAGGTATTATAGAATCTTAGAACCCAATACAAGTTGTATAACACATTCATTTTCTACCGCTTATCCTCACGAGGTTGGAGCTGGAGCCTATCCCAGCTGTCTTCGGGCGAGAGGTACACCCTGGACTGGTGGCCAGCCAATCACAGGGCACATACAGTATAGACAAACAACCATTCACACTCACATTCATACCTATGGACAATTTGGAGTCGCCAATTAACCTAGCATGTTTTTGGAATGTGGGAGGAAACCGGAGTACCCGGAGAAAACCCACGCATGCACGGGGAGAACATGCAAACGCCACACAGAGATGGCCGAGGGTGGAATTAAACCCTGGTCTCCCTAGTTGTGAGGCCTGTGTGCTAACCACCTGTCCACTGTGCAGCCTGTATAAAATATCATATGAAATAAAAATAAAAATCCTTCATAATCGCCCATTCTGTGGCAAAAGTTATAAGTAAATGTGCAAGCAATGGCTAATTTTGTTTTTTGATTTTGATAGGTGAGTGCCCTGTGATTGGCTGGCGACCAGTCCAGGGTGTACCCCGCCTCTGGCCTGAAGACAGCTGGGATAGGCTCCAGCACCCCCCGCGACCCTCGTGAGGATAAGCAGTAGAAAATGAATGAATTAATGATATTTTATACAGGCTGCACAGTGGTCGAGTGGTTAGAGCACAGGCCTTCACAACTAGGCGACCCAAGTTCAATTCCACCCTCGGCCATCTCTGTGTGGAGTTTGCATGTTCTCCCCGTGCATGCGTGGGTTTTCTCCGGGTACTCCGGTTTCCTCCCACATTCCAAAAACATGCTAGGTTAATTGGCCACTCCAAATTGTCCATAGGTATGAATGTGAGTGTGAATGGTTGTTTGTCTATATGTGCCCTGTGATTGGCTGGCCACCAGTCCAGGGTGTACCCCGTCTCTTGCCTGAAGACAGCTGGGATAGGCTCAAGCACCCCCGCGACCCTTGTGAGGATAAGCGGTAGAAAATGAATGAATGAATGAATGATATTTTATACTCTCAGCAAACAGCAGCTAATTTCATTCTATGTCTTGACTACAGTGACAATAAACCTTTCGTACATGTGCAGATCTTTCTTCAGATGAAGAAATAGAAGAAGACGGTGGACCAGGATTTGAGAAGTTAATGGACATAGTCAGGTCGTTGACATAAACAGGACCGACTTAAGCAGGTTCCACTGTGGTAGCCATTGTCCTTGATTCAGCGCCTTATCATTCCAGATGGAGGACACACTGTTGTAGGTATAGTGAAGACACTGAGTATTGGATCACACACACTGCTTACCTGTGGCAGGGCAATAGAGAGTTGCCTCTGAAGGGACTCCTTCTCATGGCTGAGCTCTCTGAGGCGCAGCTGCGCCGTTCCCAGGCTTTCCTGCGTCTCCCTCAAGTTCTCCAGCAGCCTCTCCCTCTCTGTCAGCATGTTGACCATCAGAGACTCCAGGTTACCCGTGCTGCCTCCTTCATCTCCTCCGCCTCGGAGCTCCCTGCCGCCAAAGCCCCCACCTCCTCCTCCTCCGCCGCCACCCACCGCACCACCAGGGCCTCCCACCCCAGCCCCGGCAGGAGAGGAGGAGCCCCCGCCCGAGCCACTTCGCCCATCCTCTGAAATGGTGGGCATCACCTCGCACATCATCATGAGACCGGTGAGTGTGTATCAACAATTGGAAAAAAAAGTATTGTTTTTTTTTAAGCGATTGTATGTATGATGACAGTTTGACGCTCAAAATATAAATACTTTTGAAAGAATATAATCCTTTTGGTTAGCATGATTTCTTGTTATTGTTTTTTCCCCTCCACAGCCCCCCCTCCTGCTCTTCTTCCCTATGTGATCTTCCTTCAAAAATGTCCAATCTGCATGGTAAGTGATCAGAATGCTTATGAGCTCAGAGAGAGGGGTGCTTCTATGGGGAAGCCATTCTGTGGGTGGCGGGGATGAGTAGAGGGTGAGGAAGGGCGAGCGTCTGTGCGCGGTAAGATTGGGATAGGAGAGGGATGCTGCTCCTTGGATGTGGCACTTCTCAAAGCACCAAGCAAGAGCTGAAAAAGAAGGCAAATCGTGGCGTTAGAAAGTCACAGACTACGTATGCTGCAATGATAATACAACTTGACCATATATTTAGGGCTCGAGCACTGACCAGTGCGAAAGCCCTATTGTAATCGTAATGTTTATTATTATTATTAGGGCTCGAGCACTGACCAGTGCGAAAGCCCTATTGTAATCGTAATTAGGGCTCGAGCACTGACCAGTGCGAAAGCCCTATTGTTATCGTAATGTTTATTAGGGCTCGAGCACTGACCAGTGCGAAAGCCCTATTGTAATCGTAATGTTTATTAGGGCTCGAGCACTGACCAGTGCGAAAGCCCTATTGTAATCGTAATGTTTATTAGGGCTCGAGCACTGACCAGTGCGAAAGCCCTATTGTAATCGTAATGTTTATTATTATTATTATTATTATTATTATTCTGCCAACCGTCGGCCTTTTTGAGGGCCTCAACATGCCCGAAAAGTCACCAAATTTGGCGAGCGCATCAGGTCTGGCGAAAAATTTGATATTTTATGGGTTTCAAATATAATGTTCCAAAATTGGCTCTCTAGCGCCACCTTGAATTTTAAAAAAAATTAGCCCCCGCCACCAGTTTCACCGATCGTCACGAAACTTGGTGGAGACGTCTATCGTGACAGGACGGACCAAAAAGTCTCAAGAACCCATATTGGAAAATGCACACGAAGTCGGCCATTTTGGATGGCGGCGGCCTTTTTTGGGCCAGAAGTTGGGGTCGTATCTCGACGAACTCCTCCTAGGGGGTTTGACCAAATGAGTCCGTTGTTGCATCAACGGACACTAGACGGATGGCCGACGTTAAATTGCGAAGGATTTTGGGATATTCCGTACGATGTGGGCGTGGCACGCCCCCAAAATTTGCCCTTTTTCATCTGACCGGATCTTGCACGCTGAGCGTAACTGTAGACGTGAATAACTTGGCTCCACGTGGTCAGATCTTCATCATACTTGGTACATGTGATCATGGCCCCGCCCCGAACGTCCCCGTAGGTCACTTCCTGATTTCGTCGCAGCGCCACCTATTGGCGACAGGCTAAAGGCGTGTCAACTACATGAGGCCTTTTCTGGCAGGAGATTCATCAGATGAACACCGAGGTCACAAGGTCACTGCCTGACAGCCTGGTGAAGCCTGTTGATGGACCATGATGCAGGAAAAGCGCACGTGGTGGGCGTGGCCTGGCGGCGAATGCTCAGGCCTCGCCGTTTACAAAGAAAGGGTCATCATTCGCCCGCAGAAGGTCGCATGTGCTTGAAAACTCATAAGGGGGGGCAGATTCCAAGCCTGAGGGCCCTGGTGGGGCCCCCATTTGAAACCAAGCCAAATTGACTCACTAGCGCCACCTACAACTTTTAAAATAATTATCCCTCGCCTCCCGTTGCACGTATGGGCATGATTTTCGGAGGAGACATCACTCGTGACAGGACGCACAAAAAAGTCTCAAGAACCCATGTTCTAAAACCAACAGGAAGTCCGCCATTTTAGGTGGCGGCGGCCATTTGGGGGAGGATGTAGGGGTCGTATCTCGACGAACTCCTCCTAGGCGGTTTGACCGAATGAGTCCGTTGTAGCATCAACAGACACTAGACGGATGGCCCACGTTAAATTGCGAAGGATTTTGGGCTGCTACTTAGGATGTGGGCGTGGCACGCCACCAAACTTTTACTTTAACCTTAACTTTTACCTTATCTGGCCCTGCCTGGTGTCTGGCCTTGCCTTGAAGCAATGTACATCAAAGTCAATACACAGTTTGACTGACAGACTGATGATGTCATTCGATGGACTGTGATGTGTGTAAAGCACAAGTGGTGGGCGTGGCCACGGCGAATGGTCAGCCTTCGCCATTGACTATCGAAGGCTCATATTTCGCCCGCAGAAGGTCACAGGCTGCTGAAATCTTACACGTAAGGTCAGAATCCAGGCCTGAGCGCCCTGGTGGTGCTCCCATGTGACACCAATCTAAATTGACACACTAGCGCCACCTAGAAGTTTCAATTCATTATCCCTCGCCACCCGTTGCACGTATCACTATGATTTTCGGTGGAGAAGTCTATCATGACAGGACGCACCTAACGCTCCAGAACCCATGTTCAAAACACAGCGCCACCAACTGGTGGAAATGTATATCTGCTGTAACTTCCTCACGCATGGTCGGATCGTCTCCTAATTTTTTGGGTGGGTTTGGTCACCCTCCAGTCTGTGACTGTGTGTGTATATGGACTCTATAGCGCCACCAACTGGTGGAAATGTATATCTGCCATAACTTCCTGATTCATGGTCAGATTGTCTTGAAATTTTTTTTGGTGTGTTGGGTCAATCTCTGGTCTGTTATACTGTGTGTACATAGACTGTATAGCACCACCTATTGGTGGCAATGTATATCAGCTGTAACTTCCTTCCACATGGTCGGATCTGCCCCAAATTTTTTCTGGTGGTTTGGGATACCCTCCAGTCTATGACTGGGTGTGTACATAGACTCTATAGCGCCACCAACTGGTGAAAATGTATATCTGCCGTCACTTCCTCCCACTTGGTCCGATCTGCCCAAATTTTTTTCTGGTGGTTTGGGGTACCCTCTGGTCTATGACTGTGTGTGTACATACACTATAGCGCCACCAACTGGTGGAAATGTATATCAGCTGTAACTTCCTACCACATGGTTGCATCGGTCCCAAATTTTTTCTGGTGGTTTGGGGTACCCTCTGGTCTATGACTGTGTGTGTACATAGACTGTATAGCACCACCAACTGGTGGAAATTTATATCTGCCGTAACTTTCTCCCACATGGTCGGATCTGCCCGAATTTTTTTCTGGTGGTTCGGGGTACCCTCTGGTCTATGACAGTGTGTGTACATACGCTATAGCACCTCCAACTGGTGGATATGTATATCAGCTGTAACTTCCTTCCACATGGTCGGATCGGTCCCAAATTTTTTCTGGTGGTTCGGGGTACCCTCTGGTCTATGACTGTGTGTATACATAGACTCTATAGCGCCACCAACTGGTGGAAATGTATATAGCCGTAACTTCCTTCCACATGGTCGGATCGTCTCTAAATTTTTTTTGGTCGGTCGGGTCACCCTCCACTCTTTGAATCTGCGTGTCCATAGACTCTATAGCGCCACCAACTGTTGGAAATGTATATCTGCCGTAACTTCCTCCCACATGGTCGGATCTGCCCGAATTTTTTTCTGGTGGTTCGGGTTGCCCTTTGGTCTATGACAGTGTGTGTACATACGCTATAGCGCCACCAACTGGTGGAAATGTATATCAGCCGTAACTTCCTTCTGCACGGTCGGATCGGCACCTAATTTTTTCTGGTGGTTCGGGGTACCCTCCGGTCCGTTACCGTGTGGGCGCATAGACTGTATAGCGCCACCCACAGGCGGAAACGTATATCCGCCGCAAGTACCTACCGCATGGTCCAATCGTCGCAAATTTTTTTATGGCGGTTCGGGGCGCCGGACGGGACGTGACCGCGCACCAGCCTCGCCGCCGGCGTCGCCCCCTCCGGGCGGAAAATTGCAAGTGCCGTAACTCCCTTACCGCTTATCCCATCGTTGCGGTTTTTCGTACGGTGCGTCCGCGCGCCCGTCCGAACACGCGCGCGCCCTCGACCCGCGTGTACCCCCGACCTGCGCGTACCCCCGACCGCGTCGGGGTGCTCGAGCCCGCTCATCACTGCTTGCAGTTTTAATTATTATTATTATTATTATTATTCTGCCAACCGTCGGCCTTTTTGAGGGCCTCAACATGCCCGAAAACTCACCAAATTTGCTGAGCGCATCAGGTCTGGCGAAAAATTTTATATTTTATGGGTTTCAAATATAATGTTCAAAAATTGGCTCTCTAGCGCCACCTTGAATTTTAAAAAAAATTAGCCCCCGCCACCAGTTTCACCGATCGTCACGAAACTTGGTGGAGACGTCTATCGTGACAGGACGGACCAAAAAGTCTCAAGAACCCATATTGGAAAATGCACACGAAGTCGGCCATTTTGGATGGCGGCGGCCTTTTTCGGCCCAGAAGTTGGGGTCGTATCTCGACGAACTCCTCCTAGGGGGTTTGACCGAATGAGTCCGTTGTTGCATCAACGGACACTAGACGGATGGCCGACGTTAAATTGCGAAGGATTTTAGGATATTCCATACGATGTGGGCGTGGCACGCCCCCAAATTTTGCCCTTTTTCATCTGTCCGGGCCTTGCACGCTGAGCGTAACTGTAGACGTGAATAACTTGGCTCCACGTGGTCAGATCTTCATCATACTTGGTACATGTGATCATGGCCCCGCCCCGAAGGTCCCCGTAGGTCACTTCCTGATTTCGTAGCAGCGCCACCTATTGGCGACAGGCTAAAGGCGTGTCATCTACATGAGGCCTTTTCTGGCAGGAGATTCATCAGATGAACACCGAGGTCACAAGGTCACTGCCTGACAGCCTGGTGAAGCCTGTTGATGGACCATGATGCAGGAAAAGCGCACGTGGTGGGCGTGGCCTGGCGGCGAATGCTCAGGCCTCGCCGTTTACAAAGAAAGGGTCATCATTCGCCCGCAGAAGGTCGCATGTGCTTGAAAACTCATAAGGGGGGGCAGATTCCAGGCCTGAGGGCCCTGGTGGGGCCCCCATTTGAAACCAAGCCAAATTGACTCACTAGCGCCACCTACAAGTTTTAAAATAATTATCCCTCGCATCCCGTTGCACGTATGGTCATGATTTTCGGAGGAGACATCACTCGTGACAGGACGCACAAAAAAGTCTCAAGAACCCATGTTCAAAAACCAACAGGAAGTCCGCCATTTTAGGTGGCGGCGGCCATTTGGTGGAGGATGTAGGGGTCGTATCTCGACGAACTCCTCCTAGGGGGTTTGACCGAATGAGTCCGTTGTAGCATCAACGGACACTAGACGGATTGCCCACGTTAAATTGCGAAGGATTTTGGGCTGCTACTTAGGATGTGGGCGTGGCACGCCACCAAACTTTTACTTTAACCTTAACTTTTACCTTATCTGGCCCTGCCTGGTGTCTGGCCTTGCCTTGAAGCAATGTACATCAAAGTCAATACACAGTTTGACTGACAGACTGATGATGTCAGTTGATGGACTGTGATGTGTGTAAAGCACATGTGGTGGGCGTGGCCACGGCGAATGGTCAGCCTTCGCCATTGACCATCGAAGGCTCATATTTTGCCCGCAGAAGGTCACAGGCTGCTGAAATCTTACACGTAAGGTCAGAATCCAGGCCTGAGCGCCCTGGTGGTGCTCCCATGTGACACCAATCTAAATTGACACACTAGCGCCACCTAGAAGTTTCAATTCATTATCCCTCGCCACCCGTTGCACGTATCACTATGATTTTCGGTGGAGAAGTCGATCATGACAGGACGCACCTAACGCTCCAGAACCCATGTTCAAAACACAGCGCCACCAACTGGTGGAAATGTATATCTGCCATAACTTCCTGATTCATGGTCAGATTGTCTTGAATTTTTTTTTGGTGTGTTGGGTCAATCTCTGGTCTGTTATACTGTGTGTACATAGACTGTATAGCACCACCTATTGGTGGCAATGTATATCAGCTGTAACTTCCTTCCACATGGTCGCATCGGCCCCAAATTTTTTCTGGTGGTTTGGGGTACCCTCTGGTCTATGACTGTGTGTGTACATAGACTGTATAGCACCACCAACTGGTGGAAATTTATATCTGCCGTAACTTTCTCCCACATGGTCGGATCTGCCCCAATTTTTTTCTGGTGGTTCGGGGTACCCTCTGGTCTATGACAGTGTGTGTACATACGCTATAGCGCCACCAACTGGTGGATATGTATATCAGCTGTAACTTCCTTCCACATGGTCGGATCGGTCCCAAATTTTTTCTGGTGGTTCGGGGTACCCTCTGGTCTATGACTGTGTGTATACATAGACTCTATAGCACCACCAACTGGTGGAAATTTATATCTGCCGTAACTTTTTCCCACATGGTCGGATCTGCCCCAATTTTTTTCTGGTGGTTCGGGGTACCCTCTGGTCTATGACAGTGTGTGTACATACGCTATAGCGCCACCAACTGGTGGATATGTATATAGCCGTAACTTCCTTCCACATGGTCGGATCGTCTCTAAAATTTTTTTGGTCGGTCGGGTCACCCTCCACTCTTTGAATCTGCGTGTCCATAGACTCTATAGCGCCACCAACTGGTGGAAATGTATATCTGCCGTAACTTCCTCCCACATGGTCGGATCTGCCCGAATTTTTTTCCGGTGGTTCGGGGTACCCTCTGGTCGATGACAGTGTGTGTACATACGCTATAGCGCCACCAACTGGTGGAAATGTATATCAGCCGTAACTTCCTTCCGCACGGTCGGATCGGCACCTAATTTTTTCTGGTCGTTCGGGGTACCCTCCGGTCCGTTACCGTGTGGGCGCATAGACTGTATAGCGCCACCCACAGGCGGAAACGTATATCCACCGCAAGTACCTACCGCACGGTCCGATCGTCGCGAATTTTTTTATGGCGGTTCGGGGCGCCGGACGGGACGTGACCGCGCACCAGCCTCGCCGCCGGCGTCGCCCCCTCCTGGCAGAAAATTGCAAGTGCCATAACTCCCTTACCGCTTATCCCATCGCCGCGGTTTTTCATACGGCGCGTCCGCGCGCCCGTCCGCGCGCCCGTCCGCGCGCCCGTCCGCGCGCCCGTCCGGACACGCGCGCGCCCCCGAGCCGCGCGTACCCCCGACCCGCGCGTACCCCCGACCGCGTCGGGGTGCTCGAGCCCGCTCATCACTGCTTGCAGTTTTAATTATTATTATTATTATTATTATTATTATTCTGACGAAATGACGGCCTTTTTGAGGGCCTGAACATGCCCGAAAACTCACCAAATTTGGCGAGCGCATCAGGTCTGGCGAAAAATTTGATATTTTATGGGTTTCAAATATAATGTCCCAAAATTGGCTCTCTAGCGCCACCTTGAATTTTAAAAAAAATTAGCCCCCGCCACCACTTTCACCGATCGTCACGAAACTTGGTGGAGACGTCTATCGTGACAGGACGGACCAAAAAGTCTCAAGAACCCATATTGGAAAACGAACAGGAAGTCGGCCATTTTGGATGGCGCCGGCCTTTTTCGGGCCAGAAGTTGGGGTCGTATCTCGACGAACTCCTCCTAGGGGGTTTGACCGAATGAGTCCGTTGTTGCATCAACGGACACTAGACGGATGGCCGACGTTAAATTGCGAAGGATTTTGGGATATTCCATACGATGTGGGCGTGGCACGCCCCCAAATTTTGCCCTTTTTCATCTGTCCGGGCCTTGCACGCTGAGCGTAACTGTAGACGTGAATAACTTGGCTCTACGTGGTCAGATCTTCATCATACTTGGTACATGTGATCATGTTCCCGCCCCGAAGGTCCCCGTAGGTCACTTCCTGATTTCGTCGCAGCGCCACCTATTGGCGACAGGCTAAAGGCGTGTCATCTACATGAGGCCTTTTCTGGCAGGAGATTCATCAGATGAACACCGAGGTCACAAGGTCACTGCCTGACAGCCTGGTGAAGCCTGTTGATGGAGCATGATGCAGGAAAAGCGCACGTGGTGGGCGTGGCCTGGCGGCGAATGCTCAGGCCTCGCCGTTTACAAAAAAAGGGTCATCATTCGCCCGCAGAAGGTCGCATGTGCTTGAAAACTCATAAGGGGGGGCAGATTCCAGGCCTGAGGGCCCTGGTGGGGCCCCCATTTGAAACCAAGCCAAATTGACTCACTAGCGCCACCTACAAGTTTTAAAATAATTATCCCTCGCCTCCCGTTGCACGTATGGGCATGATTTTCGGAGGAGACATCACTCGTGACAGGACGCACAAAAAAGTCTCAAGAACCCATGTTCAAAAACCAACAGGAAGTCGGCCATTTTAGGTGGCGGCGGCCATTTGGGGGAGGATGTAGGGGTCGTATCTCGACGAACTCCTCCTAGGGGGTTTGACCGAATGAGTCCGTTGTAGCATCAACGGACACTAGACGGATGGCCCACGTTAAATTGCGAAGGATTTTGTGCTGCTACTTAGGATGTGGGCGTGGCACGCCACCAAACTTTTACTTTAACCTTAACTTTTACCTTATCTGGCCCTGCCTGGTGTCTGGCCTTGCCTTGAAGCAATGTACATCAAAGTCAATACACAGTTTGACTGATAGACTGATGATGTCAGTTGATGGACTGTGATGTGTGTTAAGCACATGTGGTGGGCGTGGCCACGGCGAATGGTCAGCCTTCGCCATTGACCATCGAAGGCTCATATTTCGCCCGCAGAAGGTCACAGGCTGCTGAAATCTTACACGTAAGGTCAGAATCCAGGCCTGAGCGCCCTGGTGGTGCTCCCATGTGACACCAATCTAAATTGACACACTAGCGCCACCTAGAAGTTTCAATTCATTATCCCTCGCCGCCCGTTGCACGTATCACTATGATTTTCGGTGGAGACGTCTATCATGACAGGACACACCTAACGCTCCAGAACCCATGTTCAAAACACAGCGCCACCAACTGGTGGAAATGTATATCTGCTGTAACTTCCTCCCACTTGGTCCGATCTGCCCAAATTTTTTTCTGGTGGTTTGGGGTACCCTCTGCTTTATGACAGTGTGTGTACATACACTATAGCGCCACCAACTGGTGAAAATGTATATCTGCCATAACTTCCTCCCACATGGTCGGATCGGTCCAAAATTTTTTCTGGTGGTTTGGGGTACCCTCTGGTCTATGACTGTGTGTGTACATAGACTCTATAGCGCCACCAACTGGTGGAAATGTATATATGCCGTAACTTCCTGATTCATGGTCAGATTGTCTTGAATTTTTTTTTGGTGTGTTGGGTCAATCTCTGGTCTGTTATACTGTATGTACATAGACTGTATAGCGCCACCAATTGGTGGAAATGTATATCAGCTGTAACTTCCTTCCACATGGTCGGATCGGCCCCTAATTTTTTCTGGTGGTTTGGGGTACCCTCTGGTCTATGACTGTGTGTGTACATAGACTCTATAGCGCCACCAACTGGTGGAAATGTATATAACTGTAACTTCCTTCCGCATAGTCTGATCGTCTCTAAATTTTTTTTGGTCAGTCGGGTCACCCTCCACTCTTTGAATCTGCGTGTCCATAGACTCTATAGCGCCACCAACTGGTGGAAATGTATATCTGCCGTAACTTCCTCCCACATGGTCGGATCTGCCCGAATTTTTTTCCGGTGGTTCGGGGTACCCTCTGGTCTATGACAGTGTGTGTACATACGCTATAGCGCCACCAACTGGTAGAAATGTATATCAGCTGTAACTTCCTTCCACATGGTCGTATCGGCCCCAAATTTTTTCTGGTGGTTTGGGGTACCCTCTGGTCTATGACTGTGTGTGTACATAGACTCTATAGCGCCACCAACTGGTGAAAATGTATATCTGCCGTAACTTCCTTCCACATGGTCGGATCGGTCCCAAATTTTTTCTGGTGGTTTGGGGTACCGTCTGGTCTATGACTGTGTGTGTACATAGACTCTATAGCGCCACCAACTGGTGGAAATGTATATAGCCGTAACTTCCTTCCACATGGTCGGATAGTCTCTAAATTTTTTTTTGGTCGGTCGGGTCACCCTCCACTCTTTGAATCTGCGTGTCCATAGACTCTATAGCGCCACCAACTGGTGGAAATGTATATCTGCCGTAACTTCCTCCCACATGGTCGGATCTGCCCGAATTTTTTTCCGGTGGTTCGGGGTACCCTCTGGTCTATGACAGTGTGTGTACATACGCTATAGCGCCACCAACTGGTGGAAATGTATATCAGCCGTAACTTCCTTCCGCACGGTCGGATCGGCACCTAATTTTTTCTGGTGGTTCGGGGTACCCTCCGGTCCGTTACCGTGTGGGCGCATAGACTGTATAGCGCCACCCACAGGCGGAAACGTATATCCGCCGCAAGTACCTACCGCACGGTCCGATCGTCGCGGATTTTCTTATGGCGGTTCGGGGCGTCGGACGGGACGTGACCGCGCACCCGCCTCGCCGCCGGCGTCGCCCCCTCCTGGCGGAAAATTGCAAGTGCCGTAACTCCCTTACCGCTTATCCCATCGCCACAGTTTTTCGAACGGCGCGTCCGCGCGCCCGTCCGGACCCGCGCGCGCCCCCGACCCGTGCGTACCCCCGACCCGCGCGTACCCCCGACCGCGTCGGGGTGCTCGAGCCCGCTCATCACTGCTTGCAGTTTTAATTATTATTATTATTATTATTATTATTATTATTCTGCCGATTCGACGGCCATTTTGAGGGCCTGAACATGCCCGAAAACTCACCAAATTTTGCAAGCGCGTCAGGTCTGCCGAAAATTTCGATCTGGTGGGGGTCCCGAAAACAATGTTCCAAAATTGACTCTCTAGCGCCACCTTTTATTTTTGAAAAAATTGGCCCCCGACACCAGTTTCACCTATCGTCACGAAACTTTGTGGAGACGTCTATCGTGACAGGACGGACCAAAAAGTCTCAAGAACCCATATTGTAAAACGAACAGGAAGTCGGCCATTTTGGATGGCGCCGGCCTTTTTCGGGCCAGAAGTTGGGGTCGTATCTCGACGAACTCCTCCTAGGGGGTTTGACCGAATGAGTCCGTTGTTGCATCAACGGACACTAGACGGCTGGCCGACGTTAAATTGCGAAGGATTTTGGGATATTCCATACAATGTGGGCGTGGCACGCCCCCAAATTTTGCCCTTTTTCATCTGCCTGGGCCTTGCACGCTGAGCGTAACTGTAGACGTGAATAACTTGCCTCCACATGGTCAGATCTTCATCATACTTGGTACATGTGACCATGGCCCCGCCCCGAAGTTCCCCGTAGGTCACTTCCTGATTTCGTCGCAGCGCCACCTATTGGCGACAGGCTAAAGGCGTGTCATCTACATGAGGCCTTTTCTGGCAGGAGATTCATCAGATGAACACCGAGGTCACAAGGTCACTGCCTGACAGCCTGGTGAAGCCTGTTGATGGACCATGATGCAGGAAAAGCGCACGTGGTGGGCGTGGCCTGGCGGCGAATGCTCCGGCCTCGCCGTTTACAAAGAAAGGGTCATCATTCGCCCGCAGAAGGTCGCATGTGCTTGAAAACTCATAAGGGGGGGCAGATTCCAGGCCTGAGGGCCCTGGTGGGGCCCCCATTTGAAACCAAGCCAAATTGACTCACTAGCGCCACCTACAAGTTTTAAAATAATTATCCCTCGCCTCCCGTTGCACGTATGGGCATGATTTTCGGAGGAGACATCACTCGTGACAGGACGCACAAAAAAGTCTCAAGAACCCATGTTGAAAAACCAACAGGAAGTCGGCCATTTTAGGTGGCGGCGGCCATTTGGGGGAGGATGTAGGGGTCGTATCTCGACGAACTCCTCCTAGGGGGTTTGACCGAATGAGTCCGTTGTAGCATCAACGGACACTAGACGGATGGCCCACGTTAAATTGCGAAGGATTTTGGGCTGCTACTTAGGATGTGGGCGTGGCACGCCACCAAACTTTTACCTTAACCTTAACTTTTACCTTATCTGGCCCTGCCTGGTGTCTGGCCTTGCCTTGAAGCAATGTACATCAAAGTCAATACACAGTTTGACTGACAGACTGATGATGTCAGTCGATGGACTATGATGTGTGTAAAGCACATGTGGTGGGCGTGGCCACGGCGAATGGTCAGCCTTCGCCATTGACCATCGAAGGCTCATATTTTGCCCGCAGAAGGTCACAGGCTGCTGAAATCTTACACGTAAGGTCATAATCCAGGCCTGAGGGCCCTGGTGGTGCTCCCATGTGACACCAATCTAAATTGACACACTAGCGCCACCTAGAAGTTTCAATTCATTATCCCTCGCCACCCGTGGCACGTATCACTATGATTTTCGGTGGAGACGTCTATCATGACAGGACGCACCTAACGCTCCAGAACCCATGTTCAAAACACAGCGCCACCAACTGGTGGAAATGTATATCACCTGTAACTTCCTTCCACATGGTCGGATCTGCCCCAAATTTTTTCTGGTGGTTTGGGGTACCCTCCGGTCTATGACTGGGTGTGTACATAGACTCTATAGCGCCACCAACTGGTGAAAATTTATATCTGCCGTCACTTCCTCCCACTTGGTCCGATCTGCTCAATTTTTTTTCTGGTGGTTTGGGGTACCCTCTGGTCTATGACAGTGTGTGTACATACATTATAGCGCCACCAACTGGTGAAAATGTATATCTGCCATAACTTCCTCCCACATGGTCGGATCGGTCCAAAAAATTTTCTGGTGGTTCGGGGTACCCTCTGGTCTATGACTGTGTGTATACATAAACTCTATAGCGCCACCAACTGGTGGAAATGTATATAGCCATAACTTCCTTCCACATGGTCGGATCTGCCCAATTTTTTTTCTGGTGGTTCGGGGTACCCTCTGGTCTATGACAGTGTGTGTACATACGCTATAGCGCCACCAACTGGTGGAAATGTATATCAGCTGTAACTTCCTTCCACATGGTCGGATCGGTCCCAATTTTTTTCTGGTGGTTTGGGGTACCCTCTGGTCTATGACTGTGTGTGTACATAGACTCTATAGCGCCACCAATTGGTGGAAATGTATATAGCCGTAACTTCCTTCCACATGGTCGGATCGTCTCTAAATTGTTTTTGGTCGGTCGGGTCACCCTCCACTCTTTGAATCTGCGTGTCCATAGACTCTATAGCGCCACCAACTGGTGGAAATGTATATCTGCCGTAACTTCCTTCCGCACGGTCGGATCGGCACCTAATTTTTTCTGGTGCTTCGGTGTACCCTCCGGTCCGTTACCGTGTGGGCGCATAGACTGTATAGCGCCACCCACAGGCGGAAACGTATATCCGCCGGAAGTACCTACCGCACGGTCCGATTGTCGCAAATTTTTTTATGGCGGTTCGGGGCGTCGGACGGGACGTGACCGCGCACCCGCCTCGCCGCCGGCGTCGCCCCCTCCTGGCAGAAAATTGCAAGTGCCGTAACTCCCTTACCGCTTATCCCATCGCCGCGGTTTTTCGTACGGCGCGTCCGCGCGCCCGTCCGGACACGCGCGCGCCCCCGTCCGGACACGCGCGCGCCCCCGACCCGCGCGTACCCCCGACCGCGTCGGGGTGCTCGAGCCCGCTCATCACTGCTTGCAGTTTTAATTATTATTGCAGTTGCAGTTTGCGGTGCTGTAGAACTGCACTGCATCACACTGAGAGGTGTCTTTACAATGTAGGCGCTTTAATACTGTTTGCTTCACATGTAGCTCAGTACCGCAAAAATATGCTCAAAAAGAAACAAATTAATATATCGCAAAAAATACCTAATCATAAAATCAATTATTTATTCATATGAAGGTGTCCTAATAAATGTTTTTTTTTCACCCCAGAGCTCAATATGATGCAATTAGACATGGGCCAGTATGAGATTCTAACTGTATGATAAACTTGGGTAAAAATATGACGGTTCTTAATGCAGTCTATGGTGGCTAATCGTTCCACTCGATCGTAAATATTTCCATACAAAAAAAGCAACATGCAAATAAATGCAATCAGTGGCTCAAAAAAGGGTCACAACCAAGCGTGAAATATGCACAGGAGATTGGGGTCATGACCCCTGCAAAAAATCTGATCCAGCCAATATAACCCCCGAATTAACATACTGTGTCATTGAGGCATAAATAAAGTATCACAGTGTATTTCTAATACAGGCACGCCATATTACCCAGACTCCTTTAAAAAAGGAATCATTCAATAAATACATAAACAGGCACAATTTTAACCCCCAGGCTGCACGGCGATCAAGTGGTTAGCACGCAGACCTCACAGCTAGGAGACTAGGGTTCGATTCCACCCTTGGCCATCTCTGTGTGGAGTTTGCATGTTCTCCCCGTGCATGCGTGGGTTTTCTCCAGGTACTCCGGTTTTCTCCCACATTCCAAAAACATGCTAGGTTAATTGGCGACTCCAAATTGTCCATAGGTATGAATGTGAGTGTGAATGGTTGTTTGTCTATATGTGCCCTGTGATTGGCTGGCCACCAGTCCAGGATGCACCATGCCTCTCGCCCGAAGACAGCTGGGATAGGCTCCAGCACCCCCGCGACCCTTGTGAGGATAAGCAGTAGAAAATGAAGGAATACTACCACATCTAAACTGGTGGTCGAGTGATTAGCGTGCAGGCCACACAGCTAGGAGACCCGTGTTCAATTCCACCCTCGGCCATCTCTGTGTGGAGTTTGCATGTTCTCCCCTGTGCATGTGTGGGTTTTCTCCGGGTACTCCGGATTCCTCCCACATTCCAAAAACATGCTAGGTTAATTGGCGACTCCAAATTGTCCATAGGTATGAATGTGAGTGTGAATGGTTGTTTGTCTATATGTGCCCTGTGATTGGCTGGCTGGCCACCAGTCCAGGGTGTACCCCGCCTCTCGCCCGAAGACAGCTGGGATAGGCTCCAGCACTCCCCGCAGCCCTCGTGAGGAAAAGCGGTAGAAAATGAATGAATGAATTTTAACCCACCACATCCCAACGGTTTACCCAAAGTTACCCCCTTGGTCACAACATAAATAACTCATAATGTTACATTATTATTTCATAGCGTGGTGAATGTGCTGGAATTATGGATTGTGTAGTTTTTATTCATTCGCTTCCTGGCTGCACCGAGTTTCACATCCGTTTCCGTGTCGTGTGATTGTTGTTAGCAACTGTTGCTAAGTGATTGCTGCTTGTTGTTCAGTGGAGAATAAACGGTTTATACCACTTATCCTTGGTTCCTTTATCGTTCTGAATAACATCTCGGTGACCCTCGACTTGAGTGATGTGTTGACCGACATCTATGACAACAGTGAGGCAGTACGTGTGCCTTTAGCAGTTCCTTTAGCAATATTACAACATTTTTAAATGTATAAAATGAAGTCTCTTTTCTATCTCTATCCGATAAAGCGTGACTTGAACTTTAATCTTGATAGCGCATTCACTTCTCTACCCCAAATATTAAGTACGTTAGATTTGCCCAAGCAGAGCTACGTTAAGGTTTATAATGTTCATGCACATTGCAAAGAAAGACTGCACTACCCAATGTTATGTCCATTCCTCTACCTATCAGAGAGGGCTAGCATGCACTTTCACTCTGCCTCCTTGTCCGAAGCTAACTTGCAGCCCCCTCCTGTACTGTATATTGACCACGGTGAGACATTAGAATGGTATTGATCTTCCCATTTCCCGTCTTGACAAGAAATGAAAAATCTAAGGTAAGGGCTTTGAAAATGTGATCTCACTCCACTCATCTTCATTTAATCAGCATTGCTGTTGTGACCTACAGTCCTGAACGCCTCACTGCAATCGTTGAATTTCCTCTCCCACCGACTACGGTATTTGTGTCAGTGTCGCGAACCGGCGGCCAAAATGCAAATGGACTGCACATTAATAAAGTGCACGGTGTTATTCTCCTTCCTTCCTGTCTTGTTCTTCATTCCTCCCAATGAGCCTGCATGGGCACCGCAATAAAGCCTGTTCTTTTTTCACACATAAACATTTTGAGCACAAACTGTTATAATGTGGACATCAGGACTTCTCATTGGTAGAGCCGATCCAGCTTTGAATTAGCTCCTCATGCTGGTGAGCTGGCGAAAAAGCCACTTGGCATCTTGACTGTGTGTCCCAGTAAATAAATTCCAATAATGGATGAGCACTGATGCAAAACTATGAGGTTGCACTGGCTTCATTTACTTAAAGGAAAACTGCGCTTTTTTTTTTGAACGAGTGAGTCACTTATGTGAGACATGAATGCATTTCTGTGCGTTCTAAAGATATAAAAACAGCTAAAAAGACGCAGCTAAGAATGAAATTAATGGGAATCACCTATTGTGCCAATTTAGCCTTCATGATCCCTTCAACTAAGGATTTAAGGGATTTTACCAGAGATGGCCAGCATTGACGATGACTCAGGCCAGAAACAATTTTCGTTGAAAAATCACTACTATTAGGCTATTATTTTAATATGGTGACGATTTGGGTCAGCCGCTATTTGTTTTTGAGTTACTGCTAAGTGTTATGTGTGTTGAAGTTAATGCTATGTGAAATTTATGCAAAGTATGCCAAAAAATATGACCAAAATATGCCAAACAAACTGTAAGTATTGCACGTTATCATGAATGTCTGTTTTAATAACAGTCTTTGTTGGACGCATAGTTGTTTCCCATTACGTGTATTATTACCTGGCTCTTTTTAGCTGTTTTTATATCTTTAGAATGCACAGAAAAGAGAAAGACATGTAATCCTGGCTCACATCATGATTGTGGATGACGGGCAAATTTGAAGTTATCCATCCATCCATTCATTTTCTATGCCCCTTATCCACACTACGGTAGTGGGTATGCTGGAGCCTATCCCAGCTGTCTTTGGTATTCATACCTATGGACAATCTAGAGTCGCCAATTAACCTTACATGCATGTTTTTGGAATGCAGGGGGAGAACATACAAACTCCACACAGTGATGCCCAAGCAGAGAATCGAACCCGGGTGACTGTGTGGCCTACATGCACTGTGCGTGCCCAGTTTTCCTTTAAAATACATTAGTGTGTCTCTAATGTGAAATGGAAGGTAAGTTATATTACTGTAAAGACAAACCTGGACCACAATAGAGACTATATCGGCAAAAGTCTTGGGACACCTCTAAATTAAGTAACTAATCAATTAGCACAAAGGCACTGCAAAAAGAGCTTCATTCATTCACTACCGCTAAACCTCACAAGGGTCGCGGGGGTGCTGGAGCCTATCCCAGTTGTCTTCGGGCAAGAGGCGGGGTACACCCTGGACTGGTGGCCAGCCAATCACAGGGCACATATAGACAAACAACCATTCACACTCACATTCATACCTATGGACAATTTGGAGTCGCCAATTAACCTAGCATGTTTTTGGAATGTGGGAGGAAACCGGAGTACCCGGAGAAAACCCACGCATGCACGGGGAGAACATGCAAACTCCACACAGAGATGGCCGAGGGTGGGATTGAACTCGGGTCTCCTAGCTGTGAGGTCTGCGCGCTAACCACTCGACCGCCGTGCAGCCCAAAAAGAGCTTAAATGGCTAAATGCATATAAACAATACCAATAGACTTCTCATTGAGAAGAGACCCCCCCCCCAACACCACCACCACCTCAGTCCACTTCTAATGCCATTAAACATCACCCCCTCTTCCCCTCCATTCCCTCCACCCGTGGGTGAAGAAACGCATCATTGGAATCGATAAGTGATTGTCGACAGCTGCTTTGCAGTGCTGAAAACATAAACACGCCTTTCCTCCTCTTCCTTTTTTACATTTCCACTCGGAATCCTCCACGGCCATGCACGCACTCAATGGTGGAGAATGACGAGATGACAGGTCGACGATGGTCTCCATTGCTAGATGGAGGACAGTCAAATTCTTCTAGTGAAAAAAAAAAATAACCCATGTGTGTGTTGGGCTTTGATGACACACACAAGCGATAAAAGCGTGCATGCATACATGGCGTGTATCCTGCAGAGCTCACGTCATGACTAAAAAAAAATGCACACATTTTCATTGTATTGCACGTTGACCAAAGGGCCTAAGACTGCACATATATGATATATATTAAAGTGGCTTTCACTGGGCGCACACACTCGTCCTAAATAAAGCACACACACAACACAACACACCTGTCAGTGGCTTCATGACAGCACGTCTTCCTGTCTTTGCATTTTTTCCATGCATGCATCCATTGTCAAAGTTGCATCCTTACCACGGCCGTCGCTTGTCAGCCTTTAGTGTCCATATTTGCCGTGAAATACTCCCCTCATCCATTTGTGCGTGTGTCGGCACCGATAAAAGCCCACTCTTCCTAACGTGTATATATGTGTATGTGTGTGTATGTGATGCCCCCCTTTTTTCCACATGTAAACGACGTCAAGGAAGAGGAGTGGGAGTGGGGGGAGAGAAAGAGAGCTAGGGAGAGAGACGTTACGCCACCTTAGCAAAGACCCCCCCCCCCCCCTCCTTCCTCCCGCCCTCCCTCTCTGTGGGATTGGAAGGTAATGGGTCTTAAAGAAACATTCTTCTAGCATTCTCCGCATCTTTCTGTACCATTCACACACACACACACACACACACACACACACACACACACACACACACGGTGATGCGGTGTGGGGGAGAGGGGGAGGAAAAAAGGCGCAAAGTGAGCGGCGACAGACGTTTTATTTGCAAACACACCATGATTGCAGCGTGTAGCTCCCCTTTCCACAACCCCATAAAATACCGGATTTGTGTGGATGTGTGTGCAGAAACTGTTGTGGAGGTGCAATCCTACCGATTCAATATAACTAAGAATTAATATGTGTTTTTTTGTCATATTACACCTGTTCCCATGATTATATGTATGCATCATAATGAACCATCATTATATGAAATTCCCAAAATGTTCCATTTCATGCAATCTAAAAATAACCTCACCCCAATATTGTTATCATTTAGCGTGCTTGCGTGTGTGTGTGTGTGTGTGTGTGTGTGTGTGTGTGCTGCTGGGTAAACATAAGGTGGTGCTGTCTTTAAGAGAGCAAGCCTGGGAAGGGATGATGTAATGTGCTCTCAGACAATGATGTCATCGACTAAGACACGGCGAGGATTTAAAGTGACAAAGGCATTTTTTTTCCAGAGTGGGGCTTCCTCTAAATTCTGCATCAGCAGCACCTGGGGGATGCCCATTATAAGCAAAAAAGAAGAAAGAGTGGGGAAAAGGCATATAATCAAATATATATTGTGTGAATTAATCAGGAGCTGGAGGGTATTTCAATGCAGAACACAGCATCTTTATTAACATAGAAAAACAAGCACATGTTGTTATACACCACCTTTGTTGCTATGCAAAAATACACAGGACAATTTGAAAGGCGTTAACCTCTATGTGTGTTCATCTTTAATGTATGATGTAGATAGTTGACCAAAAATGATGTCTAATTACACTCAGAAAAGCACACCATTGTACACTTCAAGACACAATCACTTCAAACTTCAAAATAATTTTAAAGATGCGGAACCTACAGTACTGTACAATAGTCTATTACTTTGTTGCTTTAAAGGAAAATGCACTTTCTGTGCATTGTTGTAATGAGAGAAAATGAGTTAGTATGAGCTAGCTAACAATATACGTCGTGGGACCTATGTACCTATTTTGACATCAAAGCCCTCACAAAAAATCCGGCAGTAGTTTGCCACGTATACATGGACCCAAATATTCCATTGTGGTTATTTGCTTAAACGTAAAGAATGTAACCTTTGTATACACCTCATTCCGAAAGTGCCAATCTGAATGAATATATAATGGGATTCCCAGGGGTGGAATATTCCTTTCCCCAATCCGATTGAGGTATCTTGTACCCGCTCAAACGGAAAGTTGTCAGACTGCGTTCTTCTTCGTGGTGTTTTTCTTCTTCTGTTGTTTATTGGCGGTTGGCAAGCATCTTTGGTGTGCATTAGCGCCATCTGTGGAACAGAATCTAAACCCTTCTATACGCCATTCACAAGTCCAGTTTTATTAAAAAAGAAAATACATATCTATATAAAACATGTGCCGAGCTTAATTATAAAATAATAGCAAGATTGAACTTTATCTTTTCCTGTTCCCGGGTGCGTTCTTTCAGCGAATGCTGAGCTATGACGTAACACGCAGTTTGAGACGTTCTTCGATTTAAAAAAATGGAGGCGAGCAATCGTCACTGGACTGCTTTGTTTTTGATTCAAACTAAATTTCAAGACTGGACGAAGGAAAAACTGGCAATACGGAGTTATTCCAACAAGTGAAAGAAAAACTGGAGGAAGTCGTTATCACGTGATGTTGGTGTTTACGCTTTACTGGGCATGCCCCATTGACTATTCTGGTTGATTATAGCGGCGCATGTAGACACGCCATTGGAATATTCCTTTCCATGTATACCATTGCTTTCGGAAAGGTCATTCGGAAAGATTCCATTCGGAAAGAGAAAAACTCCTCATGTAAACATGGCTAGTGACTTGTATATTAACCAAGCTATTGTACCAGCTAACACAAAAAACAATATTTATCTGGCGGACTAAAACAAAGCAGTTCTGTATATGAAGTGGCGTTAATGGACAGGAATTGTAAAAAAGGCCAGCCTATAGCAGACTGAACTGTAGACCATACGTATAACCCCCCTCCGAGTCTGCATTATCTATGTCAGCCATCGCCAAATAGCGGCCCTTGGTCCGGATACAGACCCAGTAATGGTCCTTTATGGACCCATGACCAATTAAAGTGAATGTGAACTGTAATATAATAATAATAATAATAACATATAATCATGCTAGCAGACAGATTGCAGTGGCAGAAGGCGGGCCTAATGACTTGGTGTAATGACAGTAAACGTGGTGACGTCACTCAAAATGAGCCAATTAAATTGCTTTACTTCCCGAGGAGTGAGAAAGTAAGAAAAGTTGATTGAGAAAAGCGAACATTTAAAAGCGATTGGACGGATCAATATGTTTATTTTTCCAGAATGAACGTGTCAAACTTTTGAAGGCCGCGGTTCGATATGGATATGAATATGTTTCAGCCAGCAATCAAGTTAAAGGGATGGTTTGAATGTTTGGACATGAAGTTGTATGACATCCCCATCAGCAGTGTAGTCCATCAATGGTGACTTACCCCTCACTTTGTCTCATGAGTGGAGTTTTTAGTGCCCTGAAATGGTAGTTTTTGAAAACCAACCAGAGTGGGAAAATCTGAAAATGACGCTACCTCGTTGCCGTCACATGACCAGAAGTGTGCTTTGACAACAAGCCAACATATTGCCTGAATGTTTCAATGGACATGACTCACCCTAGTTGACATTCTGATATTTTGTTGTCTAGTACTCCATAATGACTCGCAGAAGTTTTTCCACTCAAGTCTAGATGATCCTTGGAAAAAGACATACTTGCGCATGTGGTCTTTCTTCTTCTCTAGTCACATAGTTCCGTGTGTGTTTGTTCACAGCGCCACCCATCATTCTGCCTTGCAACTATTTACTAATCTGGCACAGTGTGGATGTGGAATTTGGACAGGGCCTAAGAGGGCATCTATTTACTTTGTATCTATATAATTGCAGAACCACACTGATTCATCCACCTAGTGTGTTGATAGAAGAGCGTGATCGTGTGGTATTTGAACAATTGAGAGAGAAAGTGACAGTTGGTTTGTTCTGTTCGGACATCCTACAGTGGACCTGGATTTGGTCAACCACCAGTCAGAGGAATAGTAGCAATGCATACATACTACGTATCACCAGCACCAATCGATTTTATAGGAATGAACACCTTCAGTCTCCGGATTCCTGACAATGTACCTTATCTTCCTGTGATCCAGTTTGAATTGTCGTCCTGCATTCCCATAAACAGATCAATCCATCTCCTTCTACAAACTGGTCCTTAAAACAGTCACCTTTGCCTTTTGGAAAGAGGCGCTCCGACTGACACCGTTGTTCGTCTCCTGGTTCGCCTCACCACTTTCCTCTGGCTCTTTGGTGCCACCGTTCGCCTCGCTGCCACAGTCCAAGGTCTGATCAGGAGATCTAGTGTCTTTAATGTTCAGCTTGAGTACATTCTCTGTGGTCACTTTTTCCTCATTTGAGCGACTGTTTTCATCTGGCAACACTTGGCTGAGGTCCTTTCTCTCCTGATCAGATGTTCTTTCAACCATGCATTCTGTGATGAAAAGCTCTTCTTCATTTCCCAGCCGAGGCGATATGCAGGAATCATTCTTGGTGATGTCCGTGTCCGAAATGCTGATGTCACAAGCGATCTTATAGAACAGCGAGTGGTTTTCTTTCATTTTCTCTAAGCTCTGACTGACTGTGGAGGACATCAAGTTGCCATCATCAAGACAAACGGGTTGGTCCTCCTTACCTGGCGTCCCTTCAGAGCAGATGTCAATGTCAGGGATGTGCAAAGGTAGGAATTCATGACGGTGGTTGGTGGAAAGGAACCACTTGGATCTTAAATCAGATGATGAAATACTCCATTCTTCATCGTCACCACCATCATCAAGTTCATGAGTCTCTTGCTGTTCTCCATCCTTGTAGCTTATAAATTCCTTACCTCCATCTGTTTGGTAGACCGTCATAGACGTGATGTGATGTGGAGATGGTGGCCGTTTGATTTTGGTGGCAACTCCGGCCCTACGAGTGTGATTTTTGTTTTGTGTTCTGCTCCCAAACTTTGATGGACGGTTTGCCTTGTCAACATGTGCATTCTGTGTATCTTCATTTTGAGATGTAGGGTCTGAAGGAACATAACGCAAGGAACTTCTGAAGGTCTTCAAATGGCAATTAGAATTATGATCTAAAACAGAAAATGTATACCAGTGAAAACTCTTCAATACGTTTCTATTTATGAACAAAGAATAGCAACCACTGTTGTTTTGATGACTTTGATTCATTGCTATTATCTTATGCTAGGATTCCACTGGGCCGGCGCCAGTTGGTGCCAGTTCGTGAGCCACTACGCGCCACTACGCGCCACTACGCGCCACTACGCGCCAATCACATAATCTTTGGTGCAAACTGGCTCCAACTAGCGCCGGCCCAGTGGACTCCTTGCATCATTGTCGCAAGTTGGCTTGTGCTATTGCATTCCAGTGGATTCCAAAGGGCGGACTGTTGCGACATTTGATTCCCCTTGGTGGACGCCACTTACATCAAGCAATCGGCGCAATGAAGATTTTAAACATTTTCAAATTTTCTTCCCGGCAAACAAAATTTTTGCCACCGTTACGGGATACCACGAGCCAGTTGGGAGGCAGTTTGAGCCACTGCACACCAGTGCAGTGTTCTCGAGCCACTACGCGCCACTACGCGCCACTACGCGCCACTACTAGATGGACTGTTGCAACATTTGATTCCACTTGGCCACTTGGTGCCGCTTGCATTAAGCAATCGGCGCAGTGAAGATTTTAACCATTTTCAAATTTTCTTGCCGGCAAACTCAATTTTTGCCGTCGTTATGGGCCACCATGAGCCAGTTGAGAGGCAGTTTGAGCCACTGCATGCCACTAGGCACCTTATTGGCAACACTAGGTGCCACAGCAAATTGCATTGGTGCGAACTGGCACCAACTGGCGCCAGCACAGTGACTGTCAAAGCTCTGACTGACTTGGAGATAAGCTGTTGGTTAGCATGTATAAATCTCGAGGCCCAAACTATCATTTCCGGACTTTTTCCATGGAAATACGTATATGTATTCTAATGTAATAATAATAATAGAACAAAATAAGTACCTGATGTTGAGGTTTGTTTTCCAGATGTGTCATGGGTGTCATGGAGAAGCTCCACCCCCTTGATTGGTGATGTGTCACTCTCTCTGACTGCACTGATAAATTAAATACATACAGTTTGGAATTTCAGCATTCTTTGAATGATATCTTCTCCAACAGAAGGTAAAAACAATATACCTATGTGTGACTCGCTGGCCTACTCTTTCAGCACGCTTGAGTTTGGCTTTGCTTTGCTCTGGGGTCATACAGAGGTCAGGGGCCATGTCAGAGGTCAGGAGGGCAGAGGTCTGTTCATCTGCCTGCTCCAACAGATGAGCATCATCTCAATGCAAGTCGTTCTTTTAACCCAATAGGAGTAGGAGCCATGTACGCACAACATCTGATGTTTTTTTTCCTTACCTTGATTTCACAGCGAATACTTCCATCTCCTGGCCCACCAAGATGCACCCTTGAGTTCTCCATAGAAGCAGCAGAATCCAGCTTGGTGCTTCCAGATACCAGTCTCCCTGCCTTCATCATAAGACACTGTGAGGTTTGATCAGCACTTTCCGGGTGTGCCTGGGTGGGCCTGCTGGATGGTCTGGTTTTTTTTTTGCTGTGGAACTCAGGTGACACCTGGTCAGGCAGCAGTGGGCTGAGCTCAGGCGGGGAATCCTCCAAGGAAACCCGTCGAGCCACAAGGGAGGACGGCAGCACAGCCGTGACGACTCGTGTCATCCTTAAAGGAAAGGGGTCCTAAGGAAATAAGATGAATAAAAGAGGGTCCGTATTCAGTATCACAAACACCTCAAACTACTGCAAAATGTAGTAAAAATCCTCGCAAAGATAATACATTCATTCATTCATTCATTTTCTACCGCTTATCCTCATGAGGGTTGCGGGGGTGCTGGAGCCTATCCCAGCTGTCTTCGGGCGAGAGGCGGGGTACACCCTGGACTGGTGGCCAGCCAATCACAGGGCACATATAGACAAACAACCATTCACACTCACATTCATACCAATGGACAATTTGGAGTCGCCAATTAACCTAGCATGTTTTTGGAATGTGGGAGGAAACCGGAGTACCCGGAGAAAACCCACGCATGCACGGGGAGAACATGCAAACTCCACACAGAGATGGCCGAGGGTGGAATTGAACTCGGGTCTCCAGCAAAAAGAATTGTGTAATGTCATGAATAATTAATTATAGGAGTGTATAAGTGACAATAGGGGTGCTACTTCATGTCTAGAGAGCTCTAATAATGTAAAAAAAAAAACACATTCAGAAAGTTCATTCATTTTCTAGCGCTTATCCTCATGAGGGTCGCCGGGGTGCTGGAGCCTATCCCAGCTGTCTTGGGGCGAGAGGCGGGGTACACCCTGGACTGGTGGCCAGCCAATCACAGGGCACATATAGACAAACAACCATTCACACTCACATTCATACCTATGGACAATTTGGAGTCGGCAATTAACCTAGCATGTTTTTGGAATGTGGGAGGAATGTTCCCCCCATGCATGCGTGGGTTTTCTCCGGGTACTCCGGAGACTCCACAAACTCCACACAGAAATGGCCGAGGGTGGAATTGAACTCGGGTCTTCTAGCTGTGAGGTCTGTGCTCTAACCACTAGTACACCGTGCAGCCCGCGAAGATAATTTCTCTATGTAAATTGTGTGCAGTAAGAAACATGATATGATTTGTTTCCATCAGCCATCAAACCTCCACTTGTGTTTCCAAACTTTGACTTTGGCTCTTTGCAGCTGCTGAGGGTATGGGAGGTTTCTTCCTATTCGTCATCCTCTCCTGATTCCTCTTCATCCTCTCCATCTGCTCCTCCTCGCTCATCTTCATCTTCTAAAGGCGATATAGACTGCTTAGAACGTTTTTTTTCCTGTGATGATCTTCACATGAGAATAGTGCATGCTAGCGTACTACGTATGTGGGTGGTACATGTGTGCATGTAGGCATGCATGTATATGAGGAAAATGTTGTTGGGTGCCAGATGGGGGGTAAGTACAACTGAGGCATAAGCTTCTGCCACCCCCTGTTGGCCAACACTGGTAATGCAAGATGCCCTAAATGCAGAAAAGATGAGAGAATCACAAAGATTGCCATTTGGCTGAGATGGCAAAGAGGTAAAATCAGCTTTGGGCTGCTTCTATATTTGGTTGTGTTGTGTTGGATCACACTTCCTGCTATTGTAAACCAGCACATGAGGAATCAAACCTTGGTTGACTGGCCTGCTGCATCTGCTGTGATCCACTTAGTATTTGACTGAGATGCTAAAGACGAAAAAAGAAGAGACAAGATGATAATATTCTAACCGTTCTGTAGTTTTTAATCTACTGTACACCAACCAGTTGCATCTTTGTGTAATTTCGCTTTCAGAAGGTCAGGTTGGCATTTGCCTCTTTTGTGATCAGTGAGTGAGTAGATCCCCTAAAAGACAATAACAGATTAATAAAGTTTCAAACCTAGTGAATAATACTCTTATTACTACCTCATATGATGACTCGGTACTGCCACGGTTCTGGTTCCTGATCTGGATACTTTCCTGGAGCTCCTGTGGTAGAGGAGGGCGGACCGGTGGTTGTTCTTCCACATTCTACAGGGATGGAGATATAAAGCTGTCAAATATCTTATATACTGTATATACATATGCACACTATTGACAAAATATCAACCAAATCTTGTGTTTTTTCCTGTATTTTGTGCAAGGTTGGTGGTCACAATACCTTTAATAAATATACATTAATTTCCATGGCTGAGTAACTATAAAAAATGAATATTGTGGTGCACGATAGGCACCATGGACTTACTATTGGCAGACCATGAGGCATCGCTTTGGGAGAACCAGGAGATCCAGGATGAGGCCCTGAGGTTTCAAACACTGAAAGACAAAGTTGGTTATTCTTGTATTTATTTCAGTCTCTGATGATTAAACACACAATAAAACTGTAATGCATGCGTGCTCCCAAATGATACAACCACTAGGAAGAAGCCCAAGAGAGGGATTGATACTAACTGTGGTGTCTCTGGAGTCCTAGAAGGAAGTGGAAGTGATCCCTGTTGACCTTTAACCCGGCGAGGATGTCCTCCATCATCCATAACTCTCTCTGGGCTTGGCACTGCTCCTGGATGGAAGCAAGGTAGGATGGTAGGATGGTATTACACACTGGGTATTCAAGATAAAAGAGGCCATTTTTTGTCAAATATATGATACCTGTGGCATTCCAAAGTTACAAATGTGCTGCAGGTGTGAGCGAAACACAGAAAGTTCACTTTCCATTCTCTCATACTGAGTCCACACCCGCTCCATTTCCTATAAAAACAAATATAAAGGTAGATATAAGTCGACAAAGTTCATGATGACAATTTGTTTCTTTTGGGTTTTTCTTCATCCTTTTTGACAGCCCTTGCTTATTCTTAGGCTGCATGGCGGTGGTTAAAAGTTAAAAGTGGTTAGCACGTAGGCCTCACAGCTAGGAGACCCGAGTTCAGTTCCACCCTCGGGCATCTCTGTGTGGAGTTTGCATGTTCTCCCCATGTTCTTCTCCAGTTCCTCCCACATTCCAAAAACATGATAGGTTAATTGGCGACTCCAAATTGTTCATAGGTATGAATGTGAGTTTGAATGGTTCATTCATACATTCATTTTCTACCGCTTATCCTCACGAGGGTCGCTGGAGCCTATCCCACCTGTCTTCGGGCGAGAGGCGGGGTACACCCTGGACTGGTGGCCAGCCAATCACAGGGCACTTATAGACAAACAACCATTCACACTCACATTCATACCTATGGACAATTTGGAGTCGCCAATTAACCTAGCATGTTTTTGGAATGTGGGAGGAAACCGGAGTACCCGGAGAAAACCCACGCATGCACGGGGAGAACATGCAAACTCCACACAGAGATAGCTGAGGGTGGAATTGAACCCGGGTCTCCTAGCTGTAAGGTGTGTGCGCTAAGACCGCTAGACCGCCGTGCAGCCAGTGTGAATGGTTGTTTGTCTATATGTGTCCGACATTCCAAAAACATCCTAGGTTAATTGGCGACTCCAAATTGTCCATAGGTATGAATGTGAGTGTGAATGGTTGTTTGTCTATATGTGCCCTGTGATTGGCTGGCCACCAGTCCAGGGTGTACCCCGCCTCTCGCCCAAAGACAGCTGGGATAGGCTCCAGCAACCCACGCGACCCTTGTGAGGATAAGCGGTAGAAAATGAATGAATTATTAGTGGGCTGCACGGCGGACGAGCGGTTAGCGCGCAGACCTCACAGCTAGGAGACCTGAGTTCAATTCCACCCTCGGCCTGTAGAGTTTTCTCCGGGTACTCCGGTTTCCCCCCACATTCCAAAAACATGCTAGGTTAATTGGCGACTCCAAATTGTCCATAGGTATGAATGTGAGTGTGAATGGTTGTTTGTCTATATGTGCCCTGTGATTGGCTGGCCACCAGTCCAGGGTGTACCCCGCCTCTCCCCCGAAGACAGGTGGGATAGGGTCAAGAAACTGACTGATTATTGTTTTGACGCACCAATGATACATCACACATTCTGGCCCGTATTGTGACCAGCTCTTCCTGTAGCAAGGCTTTCTGGGTCCGGGCCTCCTCCTGCGCTCGTGGTCCTTGGCTGTTCCAGTCCTCCAGCTGCAGCCTCAACACCTCCAAAGCACACTGAACACTGTCCTGTTAAGAGAAAACTGTTGTAGACAAAAATATTGAAAAAAAACATGTATTTTTGTTAGTGACTATGCCGCTGGCCACCTTGTCCATTTGTAGATGAGACAGTTCTAAGGACAAAGACTGTAGAAGCTTGTCGCAGCCACACAACCTTGTTAGCACAGCCTGCAAAGAGAATAAAACAGATCATATAGAAACATCATATAAACATCAGGTCATTTTCAGTAGGAACCCACATCAGCATCACTTTCAATCAGCCTCATTGATGGTATTGGTTCAAACTTCGGTGGCTGTAGGATCATCAGTGCATCATTATTTGGCTGTACCACGTGCACTGTTGGTACACTGGAGGGACGGTGGTGATGGTGAAGTGGGTGGTGTACGTGTGCAGCCCTGGATGAGGGTGGCAAAGGGGGCAACAGGTCTTTGTGGTCCCCTGTAGAGTAGCTCTGGAGGAAGAGACAACAACAACACAAAAGAATTCATGTTTCCAACGATGGTTATGAGTTTGTATCCATGCATCCATTTTCTACCGCTTCTACTGCTACACACACACACCGTCACTGAGCGGAGGAGTCATTTTCAGGCAAAATCTATCAATCTATACCACAATACAAGATGAACACTGACTCCTCTAAAGTATATGTCTCTATAGCGCCTATACGTGTGACATTTCTATGTATTTTATTATCTGATTAGCAATAATAATGATGTTACACTTACATTAAAGGTGTGCAGCAGGCGTGGGGAAACTACGGCCCGGGGGCCACATGCACACAAAGCGTTTAAATCCGGCCCTCCAGTTGCTTTCTAAGTATTTCAAATTGGAGTCGGAAATTAACTTAGCATGTTTTTGGAATGTGGGAAGAAACTGAAGTATCTGTAGAAAACCCACGCATGCACGGGGAGAACATGCAAACTCCACACAGAGATGGCCGTGGGTGGAATTGAACTCCGGTCTCCTAGCTGTGAGGCATGCAATCAAACCACTCAACCACCGTGCAGCCAGGAAATTCATGCATTCATTCATTTTCTACCGCTTATCCTCACAAAGGTTCCAGGGGTGCTGGAGCCTATCCCAGCTGTCTTCGGGCGAGAGGCGGGGTACACCCTGGACTGGTGGCCAGCCAATCACAGGGCACATATAGACAAACAACCATTCACACTCACATTCATACCTATGGACAATTTGGAGTCGCCAATTAACCTAGCATGTTTTTGGAATGTGGGAGGAAACCGGAGTACCCGGAGAAAACCCACGCATGCACGGGGAGAACATGCAAACTCCACACAGAGATGGTGCTAACCACTCGACCACCGTGCAGCCCGGATGTTTTATTTTGTAAAAAAAAAAACCAACAAAACTGTCAAATGAAATGATGTGGTCTGATGTTTAAAGATGTTTTCACCTTTCCAAGAGGTCTTCGCCCATTGGGGGCATGATGCACAGATCCGTATGTAGGTGTAGGCTGGAAACACAGAACATCTAGCATAAACCATGCAAATG
The DNA here is from genome assembly GCF_030265055.1 of Doryrhamphus excisus. Lineage (NCBI taxonomy): Eukaryota > Metazoa > Chordata > Actinopteri > Syngnathiformes > Syngnathidae > Doryrhamphus > Doryrhamphus excisus. Next base: position 9,174,379 of record NC_080487.1, on the reverse strand, counting down.
GCATCTAACTCTAAATGGAAGTCATACTCTGGGCCCAAATCTATCCATAACTCATTAAATGACGTTACCTCCAGAAAGGGAAATGTTTTTAGCAAAAAATACCTGAAATACTTTTCAATACTATTCAACAACAAACTGACCTTTTTTATATGTTGCCGCCTCTCTGTGATTGGAGTGCTGGAATTTGATTTCAACTCCATCTTAGGCGAGACAGGTGTGTAGTACAGCGTGTCCGGCACCGTGACCGGGTCATCCTGTGGTCGAATGTCAACCCTTCCCACCGGTGTGTGAGGGCGTGACCCCAGCTGACCTTTGGAGGTTGTTACTACGTTTTCTGCTTGTGTCGGTGATGCGATGTGGTCTAAGCTGAAGGGGAGGAAATCCCCCTCCCGATTTGGACCCCATGGGCTTGGAGTTCTCGCTGAAGGACTGGGTATTCCAAAATAAGACGTAAATACGTACAATTGGAAGAACTCATTGGAATCATAGTGTTGACAACCTTCTGTTCTTTTGATGTCCACTCCTCCTTCCTCTCTGCTCCATGCTAGACGTCCCGATATGGCCTCCTCTGAGTTGGCTTGGTTCAATCAAGGTTCTGCTGACGTGTCTGGGATTTTGGGACAAGCCCTCTCCATCTGAGGAGGACTTGGGCAGATCCACTGATTCGCTGCTGCCACCCATTTGAGTGAAATCTTGGTAACTCGAGCAGCGTCTACAATAAGATCTCCAAAATATTACTAAATACAACAAATGACTTCAGCATAGCATGAAGATGCCCATGTTATATTCAAACCTGCTTATAGAATTGTCTGTCTCCATGGAAGCCGAGTGACTGAGCGCTCGCACCCAACCCAGCATGTCCTCCTGAGTGTCTGCACTGAAGTAATACGAACGCATTCCCTGGTGCACCACCTGGTATTGACATTTAAATATGATTTCAAACAGTAAACCACTGCTAAATCTAGTACAGTATACAGTAAAATAACAGGTATACCAGTACCTTGAAGGTGAACTTCCTGTTTTTGCATTCTCGAGGTGTGCAAAATAAGATTTTATAACTTGGTAGAGGAATGCTACCCAACACCAATTCTTCTCTGCTGTCTGATTGGGTGCCAAGAAATACATAAAGAAAGTGAGTGTGATTCATATTATCTCGTAGTCAACTAGTGCTGTTTACCTTTGTAGTAAAACAAGCAGTAATTGGAGAGGACAAACCATCTTCTCTTCCATAATTTCAAGCCAGCACTGTCCTGCAGAGGCGATTGTGGACTTAATGAGGTATTTTATCTTGATGACACAACTTAAAATTGACATACTTTTTTGTTGAGCCATCCTCTGATGACCACAAGACAATTGGGGTCTCTCTTGGCCGACTGGCATCTTTTTCCAAACGTTTGCACCTTTCCATCACTTTCCTGTGACATCAGTTGAAATTTTAAAACGGAATCTTTGCACACTTAAGCTAATAGACTTGAACTAACCCTTATGACAGGGAAGTAGGAGATTGTGGCCACGCTGGATGCTTGGCTTATTCTGTCTTGTTCGTCCATCCTGCAGAGGACATATCACAAGTATAAGGCCATACAAATGGTAATGGTAATGGTTTGATTTCATTTGAACATGCATCAAATTACAATTGAATGCATCACATAATCAGTTCACAGTTCCACAAAAGGAGTAGGAAGAAGCAAAGCTTATTAAATCCTACCCCTCCATCTGGTACTTTTACAATCAGTAATTGTTACATTTGTTCACTTACTGCCTTTCTGAAAAAAATATTTTTTTTAGAATTTCTTTTCTATTTTTTTGCATTTTTATTGGGCTGCACGGCGGTCGAGTGGTTAGCACGCAGACCTCACAGCTAGGAGTTTGCATGTTCTCCGGGTACTCCGGTTTCCTCCCACATTCCAAAAACATGCTAGGTTAATTGGCGACTCCAAATTGTCCATAGGTATGAATGTGAGTGTGAATGGTTGTTTGTCTATATGTGCCCTGTGATTGGCTGGCCACCAGTCCAGGGTGTACCCTGCCTCTCGCTTGAAGACAGCTGGGATAGGCTCCAGCACCCCCACAACCCTTGTGAGGATAAGCGGTAGAAAATTAATGAATGAATGAATTAATCAAAAAAGTAAGAAGGAATTTTGCCTATTATATCCTGTAAGAGGGGGCTGCACGGTCGTCGAGTGGTTAGCACGCAGACCTCATAGCTAGGAGACCAGTGTTCAATTCCACCCTCGGTCATCTCTGTGTGGAGTTTGCATGTTCTCCCCGTGCATGCGTAGGTTTTCTCGGAGTGTGAATGGTTGTTTGTGCCCTGTGATTGGCTGGCCACCAGTCCAGGGTGTACCCCACCTCTCGCCCGAAGACAGCTGGGATAGGCTCCAGCACCACCGCAACCCTTGTGAGGAAAAAGTGGTAGAAAATGAATGAATGAATATATTTTTATTTATTACTTAATTTTTTGTCCCGTACCAAAGTACGAGGTGATATGACCATCCAATGACATAATGGGTACCATAGTAAGTGTCAATATAGTGATATATATATAGCACATCATGACTGGTTCAAGACTCTTCATCCTTGTATTTAGCAAACATCAACTGCTTGTATTGTTTCTTGAATTGGCTCATCGTTGTGCATTGTTTGAGTTCCTTAGTCAATCCAAATGAATCCAAAGCAGTCAAATCAAGTGTGCATGTGTCGTCAATGTAAACATAAGGCCTTACCACAACCTCACCGTGTAGGATCTTTCCCACGCTCAACACCCCATGACTTCTGAACACACCGACCACATTCCCATAGAACGTTTTTTTTTTTCTTTCTCCCAGGTCATCTGTTCATTCTGACTTGGTGTCCCGCTCACCCACTTGCAGCTAAACTTTCCTACGATTCTATTCTGGGCTGTCCAGCATCCCTGCTATACGACGAGGAGTGACAGGTGTCAGCTGCATGCTCGTGGTGGTTGGGAGTGTGTGAAAAACAATCTGACAGCGGCAGCATGGGACGTAGGACTCGGAATGTGTCCCAAAGTGCAGGAATGTGGCCGGGAATGCTGAGGACAGAAATCCTAAATACATTTGGCGATGGAGACAAATGTGTGGAGGCTGGATGGTGTTGAACGTCTCCAAGAATTTGAGCACATTTGTTTCTGTTGTCATGTGCAAGCTGTTTTTAGCCGTCGTGCACGAACTACATTGGCCGGAATTTTGTCTTTGTGATTAAGGAGTGACACAAATGTCAGCATGAGTATAGCGATGTGAGCTACGGTAAACTCACATTTTAACAACGTATTTGCTGAAGAAAAACAACATGATCAAACTTACAGCTTTACAGATTACATTTTATTTTTAAGATGTGCAGCAAAGCCTTTTATTTTTAGGTTTTTCCATCAGGACCTCATGAAAACTTCCAAAGCAACCGATGGCCTGTCTCTTCTCCTAAAACTGGATGAAACCAGTAAGAAGATGATTTTACAAGCTCATGAACAGGGACTAGGGACACATTACTGTTGGACCATTATTAAAAAGTAACCATTTTTGGAAATAGTGTCAAGATATTGTTGCTAGGTATGGCGGCGTTATATATTTGATAGACTTTAGAGCCTCTTTCTGGAAAAATAATCATACTACTACTGCCTCTACTACTACTACATATAATAATACATTCATAAAAATAAAAATAAATAATATTATAAAATAAAATAATAAATATATATATATATATTATAAAATAAAATAATATTCTAGATCATTTCTCCAAACTTAAACATAGTCACTTTATTCGACTTGAATTTATTTCATGAATAAAATAATAGCAATTGCTTACTCCTTTTATTTTATATTGTTGCTATATATACATATCACTATATTGACACTTACTATGGTACCCATTATGTCATTGGATGGTCATATCACCTCATACTTTGGTACGTGATAAAAATAAAATAAATAGTAAATAAAAAACCTTAAACCATATTAGGAAAGCAGGAAGTGAACAAATGTAACAGTTACTGATTGTAAAAGTACCAGATGGAGGGGTAGGATTTAATAAGCTTTGCTTCTTCCTACTCCTTTTGGACATGTGGAACTGTGAACTGATTATGGGATGCATTCAATTGTAATCTGATGCATGTTCAAATGAAATAAAACCATTACCATTACCATTACCATTACCATTACCATTACCATTACCATTACCATTACCATTACCATTACCATTACCATTACCATTATATGCACAACAGATACGTATACCGAAGAATTAATAATAACTTTTAAAAAAATGCAAACTGCTGTCCCTTTTAAGGGAGTCACTGACTAAATGGACCAAAACAATCACGTCTTTGTTCAATCATAGACAGCTCAAACAATCCCATAGCTTCCCGGACTTATGTGGGTGCTGTTGGATATTTGGAAAATCTTCTTAATGAGTGAAGAAGAGGAGGAGAGTGTGGAGGCTTGAAATGCTAAAGAGGGATGATGATGATGATGATGATGATGATAGAGGGGAGTACAAACATGAACTCTGTGAGCGCCACACAGAGTGATCTTTGTGGCGCCCCAAAGAGCATCATGTGAAGTTGGACACATTTGCATGTCTCCTTCACGCTTACACAGCAAATTACATTCGGGGATGTCATTCACTGAGATAACCAAGTGGAATACACTAAAAAGTAGCTTAGAATGATGCTCTATAACTGTATTGTGTAAGATTGTTGAAATAGTTAGTATAGAATGATGCCGTACCTTGCTAACCGTGCATGCCTGCCTTCCATCTCCATCACTTTGCCAGTTGGTTTCACAGCATCCCTTCTTGAACGCTATGACGGAAAACACAGTCCAACTTCTCCTTTGCTTTTCTCTGTGTCCTCTATACCTGTCCAAGCTGTAGTCTTTTCATCAATTCTGCAACACTGCACTCTCTGTCAGGCCCTTCCTCCTTTACCCTCCCTTTTTCATCTTCATCCCTCCCAGCGTGCCCGGCATGTACAGCCTCTCTTGTCTTTTGCTGAGCGTGGGTTTGTGGCTGAGGAATGTATGGAGAGAAAAGACACAGCTGGTCTGTCAGTATTTTCTTCTAGAGTTTTCATTTTCATCATTGAAATATCATCATGTTGCTTCTGTAATGGAGAAGCAAGCATTGTTAAAGGTCCATATGTTTATGAACAATTTATAACAGTGGTGTGCAGTCACACCCAGCAAAGCCTTCTCTGATGGCCTAAATAGACGCACCAATCTACATTTACACTTAAACGTTTCACATCAAACTAATAGAAATAGTCAATGACAACACAACTGACCACAAAATGAAACTTTTTATTATCAAAGGAGGAAAAAAAATCCAAACCTAAATGGGAAACTATTAAGAATAGGGTAGTGCTTCTTTTAGAATTGGGACACTATGGAAAGATTCCAGTCTAATAAGCATTTGTCATATTGTGTTTCAGAGCAAGGACATCGGGATCCAGATGCACAAGGAGTTGGTGAAAGTGAACTTTGTATTTGTATTATATTTTAGATCTAGAAAGCTTTTTATGTGGGTTATTGTGTGTAGCTGCTCTACAGGAGTCCACAACTCAATACAAAGGGCAGCATAATAGAAGAGCATAAATCAGCATAATAGGTCCCCTTTAAAAGCATCAAAATGACAATAAAATCTCTATAAATAAATGCATCAAGGCAAATAATTTTTTTTTGTATAATAATAATAAAGAGACTTTTTTATTAAACATGTAATACTGAGTATTGACACAAGGTGGTAATATTGTCCAAAGATAAAGTACACTCAAAAAATAAATGTTTATATATATATATAAGTTGCTAAATAAAATAAATAAATAAAATTTGACTGCATATGACATGCTAAATTAAGTTCATGTAATAGCCAACATTATTATTTGAACATAACTTAAAAAATAAAGTTAGCAACTTAGAAAGTTTATCTAAATCAATTAGTTACATTTTTTTTACATTGCATTTATGTATTAAATCAAGTGGTGTCAACAGATACTCTGAATTACTTTTTAGAGTGTATATTTATAGTGCAGTAGACTTGAGAAGGTGATGCAGATACTGTAAATCCTGATTCGGTCAATGTTACTCCTTTATTGATCTTTTCTTTATTATTGACTGAACTATTTGCTAACTCTATTAATTTTCATATTACCCATTTTAAACATTAGAAAATTGATATCCATGTTAAAGACAGGACGTGAAGAAACTATTAGTAATTGTTGAAACACAGAGATTTTGTACTAGTACGTTATTTTAGGTCTTATCCTAAAAACAGCTGAACAATTACAGTATATTTCATTCTATTATGAATGTTCAATACAGGACTTAGTACAGTTAAATCCCCCGCTTGGCTATGCTGTGTAAATATTCCCTCTATGTAACAAAGTTGTCATGATGAATGAGTGCTGCCAATCAGTGATGGTGGTGTTTGCCCAGATGGGAATAATAATAACATGGGGGCACATAGCGTAAAGATATTATTTCCAAACCAGCCACTGAATCCACCTCATCAAGCTTTTGCACAAGCGTTGCCATGTAATATGATAGTTTTGGCTTCTAAATGCGGGATACTGACAGATGTATTTATATGCAGCAATTTAATATTAACACACAATAAGCACTTTAAATGTTTCTAATGTAAATAATAGTATTCATTCACAAAATGCAAGTCACTTGGGAGAATGAAATGTCTAGCCCTCACCACCCTTACGCATGTTAAATAGTTGTTTTGCCAAATACACTATAATTAATAGGACATTTCTGGTTCCGCCACTAGATGGCAGTGCAGCCATTCTCCCTCACTAAAAGTACAGCCTCGACTTCCTCATTCCGCAGAGGAAGACTTAATGGGGAAGACATCCACTATACGTCTCATTTACTGAGTTAAGTTGAACTTTATTCTACTATTTAACAATACACTCATCGTATTTTAATTAATCTTCTCACACAAATACATCAAAGTCCTCATCTTTTATATCTGAATTGAACAGCTGGGCAATTTCGCCATCAGACACACACTTGAATAGACTTTACAAATGCTGGTGCTAACCAATGCGGCTTTTTGCTATTGAAATGATCCCGTATGTCATTTTCCAAGAGGTTATCCAAACATAACCTTAGCTTTACATGTGATTGACATCTAATGCTCCGCACATACTTCCATGACTTATGAGTGTATTCAGTCTCCATCTTTAGTGCCTTATTTAGTGGCTGTCAAATGAAGGTTGCATTGGGATTCCATGTATAGCGTGTGTTGATGTGACCCAATTTTAGGTCATGCAAAGCTGACGCTTGAGGTGTGAAGGTGACAAGCCGAGGCACGGCCTTTCAAAGTGGGAAGGCGATCCCTGTGCAGTATCCACCCAGGCATATCAAAGTGGGGTCTCCGTGCCAGGGGGATGCCATCTGTAGGCCCCCCAGCTCAGCCACATCGACAGGAGATTGTTGCAATTGAAAGCTGTCATAGCAACACGCCAGTACCACCATTTTGAAGCAGTTACCACAACAGTAAACAGTCGAGTGGCGCTGAATAGTGATGCTATTGCTAATGCTAACACAACTGAAGATGCGTCCAGGCAGGGACAAATATATTGCAGACTTGTACTAAATTAAGAGGCAGATTATTTGAAAAATCTCTGACAGGTTTAATCAGTTACATTACAATTTATTCCAATATAATAGCCTATTATTTTTAATCAGATTTAATCAGATTAATCACAGATTTGTAACCAATTAATCCCGCTGTAATCTCCATTGGCTTTATCTGAAATATGCCCATTGAATAGAAAGATTAATGATATAGTTCTATGGGGGCTACATGGCAGATGAGTGGTTAGCGCACAGGCCTCACAGCTAGGAGACCCGAGTTCAATTCCACCCTTGTCCATCTGTATGCATGTTCTCCCCGTGCATGCGTGGGTTTTCTCCGGGTACTCCGGTTTCCTCCCACATTCCAAAAACATGCTAGGTTAATTGGCGACTCCAAATTGTCCATAGGTATGAATGTGAGTGTGAATGGTTGTTTGTCTATATGTGCCCTGTGATTGGCTGGCCACCAGTCCAGGATGTACCCCGCCTCTCGCCCGAAGACAGCTGGGATAGGCTCCAGCACCCCTGCGACCCTCGCGAGGAAAAACGGTAGAAAATGAATGAATGAATATAATATAATAACATGAATTTGGGCAGTTTATAATAAATACAGTTTATTAGCACAATAAAAGCTTTCTTCTTACAAATGATACAACACGTCATGGTCTTGTTTTCAGCCTGAAAATAGAACCAAACAATGCTCCTCTTTCTTTCTGCCATCATCCTGCTCTCTCTGTGGTATGTCTGGGCTTGCCTGGTGGGCGGTGTTTGGTTGCCTGTCGCTGCTTGGTCACATGACGGTAAGTCAAACACAAGAGAGGGAGGGGGGAGCAAAAGGAGGTTTCTCTGCGCTGTGAATCTTCTAGGATGTCCCCTCCTGGGACCCAGAACACGGTGAAGCTCCAATAGCAGCTGCTAATAGCAGCTGTGCGCTTTCGTGTTATGGCCTTTCAACCCTGAAAGGGGAACTGCACCTATTTTGGAATTTTGCCCATCATTCACAATCTATATGTGAAACATGAACACATATTTCTTTCCCTTTTTAGTGCATTCTAGCCCAAGAAAACAACTTAACATGAGCTAGCAAACAATGGATGTCATGGGAAATATTTTGACGCTTAAACCCCTCACAAAAAACGGCAACAATTTACATAATGGACTTCCATATTAACCAAGCTACAGTGATATTATTATAGTAGCAGCTAACACGACGCCTTGCTAGCCGTTTGTGTGAGTGTCACTCACAGATAGAAGACTGGATACCTAGCTCTCAATTTTGCTGCGAAGACTCGACAAAATGCTTCTTTGCTGTCAGGACTGCAGCACACGTCTTGTGCTCGAAGACACAGCCATCCAAAGGAGAGCAGACATAAATAATGTCGCTGTATCGATGCTACTGTTATTTACGAAATGTGAAATCAATGCGCCAAGGAAAAAAGTTTCCATAATATTTTAAATCATCAAAATATGGCAAGATACTGTAAGTATTACATGTTATCATCAATGTAAAGTACTTGTTCTTGCATGATCACAGCATGTATATCAAACAATAAAACTGTTTTTCCCTATTGACATGCATTGTTAGCTAGCTCATAGTTACTATTTTTCACATTGTGAATGATGGGCCCAAGGCGTACTTGCTCTGGTGCGCTAGTGTTAATTACAAACACAAAAAATATGTTAAATAAATTAAATACATTTTTTTGATTAAATAAATTTGTTACCACCGTTAATACGTTCTTTTTGACAGCCCTAACATCAAATAGAAAATATTCATCTTCAGCAGGGTTTCCAAGGAGCTAAACATCATGTATTGCCATAACACTGGCATACGCTAATGCTAATGCTAATGCTAATTCTAATGCTAATGTTAAAGCACATAAACAAAATCAAAGAAACATGAATCCAAGACGGAGTTATGAGTACCACTAGATGGATCCTGCGTACCACCAGTGGTACTCATACCACAATTTGAGAATAAATAACTTACCCATGAACCAATTTAGGACCTTACTCTGACCCTTGACCCCTGATCAAAAGGCACATAGAATATGAAATGATGTCAATGTAGCATTCAGTCTTCTTTCTTGAGTAACGTGCATGAAGACTGAATCCCGATCCAGAATCCAGGAAGAATCTTCTTCTCAATGTTGGTCTTCACTTTATACAGCAGCTTGACCTCCCTCTGGGATCCCTCCCTGGTCACCACGTAAAAACTGATGGTGCCGGCAGGCTGGTCCACGTACACCCCGATGGTAGAGCAAAAGGGGACGTCGTTGATGTCCTTATTGATGCCATTAAACCAGATCTGATAGCGTGTTCCCGCCCAGCACAGACCCCAGGATTCCTCGTTTTCCCCAAGGCCGCTCGGCCCAGAGTTGGCCCTCCGTCCCGCTCCCTCGTAGGTGGCGCCGATGACCACCCAGCCGGTGTACTCTACTTCCCAGTAGGCCCTCATGTTCCAGATTCCCTCTTTGCACACCACCTTCACGTGGATGCAGCACGATGAATTATATATATTATGTATATTACATCTGTGCTATTTTTAACCTTACCTGTGGTGAGTACTCATATCTTTCCGGTCTGTCCAGGACGGGACACACCTCCTCAAGCCTGCGACACACCTTGGAGCCATTGTCAGAAATCCATAGCATCCTGTTGGCGGTCTTGTCATCCAAGGACAAATGGATCCAGTCTAGGCAAGACAATCATATATTTGATCATTTTAGTAACAACACAGTGGAACCTTGTCAGGTTCAAACTCCTGTGACACTTGGAAAAACACTTAAATGCAGAAATACACAAGAGACAGACAATAATATTCATTACTCGCAGCGAGGAGAGTGAAACCACATACCCAGTGACATGCAGCTCCACTCTGAGCATGCAGTTCACACTCCTCTCTTTATTCTCTTTCGGGGGTCCCTACTACATGGTGGTGCAACTCTAAGGGGGGAAGGCAGTTGCACGAGCTGTATTTGTTTGTCTATGTGTGTGTGTATATGTGAGAGTCATTACTTTTATTGTTTTATGACTTCTTATCTTGACACGTTCTTGCAGGATTAACATGAACATCTGCAGGGTCGCTGTTGGCGCATCCAGGCACCACCAGGACCTGGGGATTGCTGGAGGTCTCTGATCAGGGTCTAAGCAAATGGATATAAGGGTGATAACTAACACTATATTCATTCTATCTACATTTTATTCTAACAAACCTCCAGAAGGTGAGTATGGTTTTGGTTTATCATTATTAAAACAAATTGAATCGAAGAAATATTTTTTTACACTTCAGAAGTTCTGATCTTCTTGTTGGCTCTTGAATGTTGACCACGTAGGTTGAGACTTTTTCTGTCACAACAGAAAATATGAGTCAAATATGCATTTTATATACACATATACATATATACATACAGTATGTTTATATAGATATAATAATAATAATAATATAATTACCTGTCTTTTTCTTTTCATTCTTGTTTGACTTGATTTTCTTGTCTGAAACGGACAGGACCCAAAAAGTTAAAAACAGCATTCTATTCCATAAACCAGGGGTGGGCAAACTACGGCCTGGGGGCCACATGCGGCCCACCAAGCATTCAAATCCAAAACTTTTAACATACAAGTTGGCAACATGACTTGCAAGTCGGATGTTTAATTGAGTAAAAAAATAAAACTGTAAAATTCTATTTTGTAATTTGATCTGGTCTGATGTTAAAAGTGCTCCTGGACATGAGAACATACAGCTGATAATATAACACTTTTACAGATAAAATTAGACAAATAATTCAATGCAGACTGTTAGAATGATAAGTGTAAAATAGTGTGTGTGTTACATATTCTGGTCCCCCGGACAATTTTGTTAACGCGACCCACAAGTCAAAAAGTTTGCCCACCCCTGCTATAGACCGTATTTTCCATACTGTAAGACCTCCACTTTGTCAAGATGCAGCTTCAGTGTTGAACCTGCATCCTATACCTGATTTGCTGGTCTCGTGCAGAATAATGGCAGAATTAGGCCTGGTTGGCATCTTGACGAATGTATCCGCACGCCAGCAGCTTCAAAAATGTCCTGGTTCATAAAAAGCAAAGACACACACTCGCTCTGTTGGACCTGGTTTTTATACCTCCGGGGAGGTGAGCCAGGGTGGCCTTAAAGGGTGTCCCGACCAGGCATTGAGGTCAGTGGAGCGGCTTCTCCACAGGGGGTCAAAGGAGCACCTCAGCCACTTGACATTGGCGTACATACAGATATAGGTGAAGACATACGATATGGTAGGGACTTTAGTCCATGCAGGAAAGTCTTGTCAACAAGCAGGACTGAAGTCTTGTCAACAGGCAAAACCACAGGGAACTGCATTCTTTTAAGGTAAAGAAATGAGAACTAAAATAAAAATACAAGTCGGTGGAGGGGGGCTAGCTTGTCTTTGGTCTGATCAGCTGACACAAGAAACAAACAGACATGTCCGAAAGCGTCTCCACTGTGGCTTTATTCTGAATTGGAAAACTAACACAGCCTGCAGGGATTTTGATGATCCTCATAAAAACTATTTTTAGTTTGTTTGTTTCCATCTTGTTTTTTACAAGCACATCATTTAAATAACACCTGTACTAAAGAGCAAGCGTATTTTAATAACCACCTGGAGGAGTGCCCTATATTTGCAATAACAGTATGATCACTGAGATTAGTTGTTATGGAAAACAATATCATAACACATCAGATATTATTTTTTCATGGAAACACTTTTTTGCCATGATTTTAATTTGATTATTGTTATTATTTAATTTCTTAGTTTCTTATATGACACTTCCTGTACTCAAACACAAACATAATACACCTACTCATTGTTAGACCGACCCCCTTCCTCCTGATACGCCTCCCTGTCCCTTGGACTCCTGTTTTCTCACTTGTTCGACCTTTTATCCCTCTCCTCTTATTTTTACTAGCCTAACCCATCCAGTCGAGACAGACAGCCGCCCCACAGAGCCTGGGTTCTGGTCAAGGTTTCCTCCCCAGAGAGAGTTTTTTCCTTGCCTCAGTTGCCAGGCGCTTGCTTGTGTGGGTGACAAGTCAAACCATTGTCAAAAATAATTTAGGTAAGACGAACAATGGGAAACAATTGATTTTTGAATCATAGGAACAAATAAATAACCCCATTAATAATAAACAAACTTAGCCCTAATTAAGCAAATAATTAATTTTTTGTTGCAGTTATCATGTTCATTCATTCATTTTGTACCGCTTTTCCTCACGAGTTTCGCGGGGGGTGCATTCATGGACAATATGGAGTCGCCAATTAACCTAGCATGTTTTTGGAATGTGGGAGGAAATCGGAGTACCCGGAGAAAACCCACGCATGCACGGGGAGAACATGCAAACTCCACACAGAGATGGCCGAGGGTGGGATTGAACTTGGGAGTCCTTGCTGTGAGGTCTGTGTGCTAACCACTTGACCGCCGTGCAGCCCCCAGTTATCGTTCCTTTGCACACTCAGTGTGCTCACGTATATCTTAAACTGCAGCCTTTTATAATAATAATTTTTGTTATTTGACAAAACAGGTGCAATGCAAATGGTTAAATTACAGTAAACCTCGGATATATCGGATTCAATTGTTCCCACTTGTTTTGTCCGATATAAGCGAAATCCGTTATATGCGTATACCGGAAAAATGTCCGTATTACGCATATATCGGATTTATATCCGGTATATGCGTAAATCGGATTTTATCCGTTATAAAAAGGCACTTCCTTGACTATGTTTCCAATGTACCTGGACTGGGCAATGAAAAGAGACGTAAGGTAATGAGAATTTAACTTTATTGGACTCTGAGCATAACAAATTGTTAATTAAGCTAGGCCCTGTTACGCCCGTCAGGCCTACGTTATTTCCAATAGTGAGGTTAAGATCTCATTCAATAAATCCCAGGGTGTTTTCGGCAGCATTTGCCAGAATAACCTAGTTTCGTCTGCATTAAAAATGTCCTCTGCTTTAAAACGTCTCAGAATGACAGCTAGCTTCGGAGCGCCACGATGCGGCCATCCGATATATGCGAGGGAAATTTAATGGAAATGCATTGGAACGGGACTGGAGATTTTGTCCGAAATAGGCGGAATCCGTTATAAAAAATCCGATATATGCAATGAATTTTTATTGGAAATGCATTACAGAAAAATCGGTTCTTTTTTATCTGTCCGTTGTGAGCAAATTTCCGATATATCCGAGGTTTACTGTAGTAAATAAATAAGTAAATAATGATAATAATTATAAGTAAATACGTAAATAAGCAAATCAAATAAAATAACGTAATAATGAAGAAATAAATTAAGTAAGAGTAGGTTAACAAATGCAGGTAAAGGGGATAAAAATGTTTCCAAAAAATGCATAATGGTTAATGTACTGCTGAACAACATGGCACTGATTTATATACCTTATATACTTATATGTAGTATATATTATTGTTGTGTATATATATTATATACATATATGTATAATGTACTTATACACTTTCCGGTTTTTATTTCGAAGGTTTTCACCTGTGCTGTGCTGTACTGTTCTATGATGAGACTAGCGCCTCGCAAAATAAAACAAAAGACAGCAAAGCACCGAGTGGATCCAGTCTTTCTTCTGTGTGGCTACTCAGCCCCCCTTTTTCAAGTTGAAGGGATGCACAAGGCCTGGAGGAACTTGACAGTTGGGTTACTTGGCTTCTCTTCTCTGGACTTTTTTTATGGTCCATATAATTCTGTGACGGCTTAATGACGCTTGTATATACTCGATATACCTTTTAATACGCCGCAGAGGTGATGTGGGGTCATGGACTGGTGGCATGGACTTTTAAAATGTCAGATTAAATCGGCCAATATGATGAGCGGGTGCAAAGAGGGGTGGTGTAACAAGAACTGGTGCGCTGCTCCACTAACCTTTTTAAACATGTGCTATGATGCACTCTTTTACATATTTGAAATACTGTAAAAATGCCACTTAAGATGAACGTCAACGTCAACAAATAGAACTGTTGAATTGTATCAATCGTATTTTAACCTGTGTATCGAATCATTTACCACAAAGAGATTTATGTCCCTACTTATTATAGGTAAAAACATCTTTCAAACTGCTATTAATCATGATTAATTGAGTTAACTATCTGATTAACCAAAATTAAATATTTTAATCAATTGACAGCTGTAATAATAGTACAATGTGTATACAATGTGTATATGTGCTTACGTATATCATATGTAGTACTATACAATATATAGAATGTATTGTATGAAATTGTAATTATTTTTAATTAATATATAATAAAATAATATAGAATAAAATATAACATAGAATAAATATTTAATTTTTTAATTATAAAATGCTGTATATAGAATTTATTTTATGATTTTTTAATTTTTTTCATGAATATATAATATAATAATATATAATATAATATAGAATAAATATTTTACATTTTAATTATAAAATGCTGCATACTAATAAGCATACAAATATGTCCTTGAGCATTTTTTTATGCTACAAATAATGCTGTGTCCTCTGCTGTGGTGACACATAGCATAGCATAGCATAGCATAGCATAGCATAGCATAGCATAGCATAGCATAGCATAGCATAGCATAGCATAGCATTGATAATCATTCTAACAATACTATACCCATGAAATAAAAGCTAAGCTATAGATGTACACGTACATGCAGTATATATTTGACCTAAATACTGAACACTTGGCAAGTCACATGACAAAAAGGTAGCTTGACCTACATGATCGTCACGTCAGCGTTTACCATCCCATTACTTTCATACTTCCAAGCTCACGAGCCCCGCTAGCATGTCGCTGATCGTAAACACTAATCTCTCGGTTGCGTTGGCGAGCGTTTAGAGTTTTGGAACGCTGACAGTCAAGGCTTTCCTGTCTCGGTGTGGCTGACCCACTGTGGCTTACCCACTGTGGCACATGAGACTAGAATGCTAATGCAAAGCCTGGACACGAGGATCTTTTGACATCAGTTCCTTCTTCCTCCAGGCTGATCATAAATCAGTTGGACCTCTTGTAGCGCTGATGACAGACAAAGGGATCCTGGATCTAACACTGGGATCCGCTAGGGATAACTAGGAATAACTTTGACTTCTGTGTGTCCTACCTTATCATCATTGACAATGGATACTTTTCAATGGGTAAAATAAATACTTGATACATACAAACTCAGAGAAGTTTTACTTTGTTTTAGTTATTCATTTATTCATTTTCTACCGCTTATCCTCACAAGGGTCGCGGGGATGCTGGAGCCTATCCCAGCTGTCTTCAGGCGAGAGGCGGGGTACACCCTGGACTGGTGGCCAGCCAATCACAGGGCACATATAGACAAACAACCATTCACACTCACATTCATACCTATGGACAATTTGGAGTCACCAATTAACCTAGCATGTTTTTGGAATGTGGGAGGAAACCGGAGTACCCGGAGAAAACCCACACATGCACGGGGAGAACATGCAAACTCCACACAGAGATGGCCAAGGGTGGAATCAAACTAGGGTATACTAGCTGTGGGGCCAGCGCGCTAACCACTTGGTTACCGTACAGCCCTGTAAATTTTACATTCATTCATTTATTCATTTTCTACCGGTTATCCTCATGAGTTGTGGGGGTGCTGGAGCCTATCCCATCTGTCTTGGGGCAAGAGGTGGGGTACACCCTGGACTGGTGGCCAGCCAATCACAGGGCACATATAGACAAACAACCATTCACACTCACATTCATACCTATGGACAATTTGGGAACTAGGGTATCCTCGCTGTGAGGCCTGCATGCTAACCACTCATCCCCCATGCAGCCCTGTTTTAGTTATATTTAGTTGTATTATACGCTGGTCCATCACCATCTACAGAAGGTATTTCTTGGTGTCATCATTGAACTCCAT
Source organism: Doryrhamphus excisus (assembly GCF_030265055.1). Taxonomy (NCBI): domain Eukaryota; kingdom Metazoa; phylum Chordata; class Actinopteri; order Syngnathiformes; family Syngnathidae; genus Doryrhamphus; species Doryrhamphus excisus. Next base: position 9,157,855 of record NC_080487.1, on the reverse strand, counting down.
ATTTGCTGAGATAAATATGAGCTATTGGGGCGTTGATGTGACAATCCCGTTTTGGCAGCCTCTGCGTCATGCCCATGAGAGAGTTGATTATCTGAACATACCTTACCAAAATGTCACGCTGGCTGCCCCCGGGGAACCCAACCAAAACCCTCTTTCCGGGGCGGGTGTGCGTGCGTATATATGAGGTAGCACCTTGCACCCTAGCATCAGAGGGCCGCTGACAGATGTGAAGCTACTTAACGCTCCCAGGCGAGAGGAGATAAAGATGCCAACCACAGCTCCCAGTTCGAGAATCCTGCTTGCGGCCAGAAGACCTGGTGAGTGGACATCACACAGGATCATTCATGTCGCCACCATTTGGAGTGACTTTATTTTCTTATGTTTGTAGGCAAAATATCCCAAAATGTGGATCTTTTTAAAGGTGAGTTTTGACTGACCATTGGTAACATGAGTGGTTTAGTTTAGTTTAGTTTAGTTTAGTTTAGTTTAGTTTAGTTTAGTTTAGTTTAGTTTAGTTTAGTTTAGTTTAGTTTAGTTTAGTTTAGTTTAGTTTAGTTTAGTTTAGTTTAGAATATACTGATCAAAGTTACACAAGTACATCACGCATGCAGACTGAAAAAGGCTATTAGTACTGTCTAACATTTGCAGCATTTCTTGAAATGCTGGCTTTTCGATTGCATTAAAGAGCAGCATTTCATTTGCGATGCCTTTCTGTGAACGGCCATATAGCCAAATATTCCCACGCTCTGTTTGCCGTTGTTCTATGAAAGCGTCTCAGTGCTGAACCAACCAAAACCATTTAGTTTCTTCTCCATGTTGCCATAAATGTTTTTCGTTTTTTTTAATCCAGAAAAAATTCCAGACTATGATCCCAACATCCCAGAGCCGACAAGGAGAGCCGAGCTCCTTAAATGTAAGGGAGGGAGGGAGGAGGAGGGGGGGGGGGGGGGTCTATTTTAGTCTATTTTCTGTGCTGAAAACAACTTGTATGATTTTTATTTTCTATTTTTTGAAAGACTGGATCAACCTTTCTCTGGATAACAAGACAGCCAATAAAATGCTGTGGATTACGGAGGATGGATCCCAAGTGTACCGTATGACTGATGACGTAACCTGTCCTGTATGGGACAGACCGGAAAGATACGAGTACGTGCCTCAGGTAGGTCTTTAACTCAAACATGTACTGTACATTACACATACACAATGAATGTAAGTCTATACTACGACTGTACTGTTTAACAGTAGCAGTGGGGCAATAGAAGAGATTATAATACAATAAAGATGGTTTCCATATTTGTGAGATGATTCATGAGATTCTTTTCCACTTTAAGGTTCTATGCAAAGAAGGAATCTTGGGCTTCCGAGCCTACTGGGAAGTCAAGTATTCCGGATGGGTGGTGGCCGGGGTCACCCATGAAGGTGCGGGCCGCAGGGGAAGCGATGGACCATGCGGCCTGGGTGAAAACGAACAGTCCTGGGGGCTGGGCTGGGGCGGATCCCACTACCAGGTGTGGATCAACGGGATCAACGATGAAATCTCAGACATTCCACAGTGCAGCACCATTGGTGTGTACCTGGACCAGCCGGCGGGGGTGGTCAATTTTTACGCGGTGGAGAATGAAGAGGGGCAAGGGGGGGGATTGGGCAGGCAGGAGGTGCGACTCTTGAGGCAGATTAAAAGCTCCTTCAAGGGGAGGATGATGCCTGGTTTCTGGGTTGGACAAAAGTCGTCATGTATGCTGATTCCCAAACAATAAAACATAGTTTTTTTTATTATTATAATTTTTATGCATTTCCATTGGATCATACACATATTATGGGCTGAACACCTTAAAGAAGGGAAAATGCATGAATTATGTTTGTAGAAAAGGTTGTATATAGAACTTGTATTTACGAAAGTAAAAAGAAGCATTTGTTTTGGTGTATGCACATGAAATATTGTATTGTACCAATGTGTGGTAGCACAATTTTGCATTTTTCTGAAATAAAATACTCTTCAATTATAGCTCTTGACTTTAATGTATATACTGAGAAACAATAACAACACTGGTCTCAATTGGAATACTAATATCAAAATTCAAATAAACACAGTATTCTGAGACAAATACAGTAATTATACTGTATTGAAATCATATACATGTATAAACAAAACATGAACTGTAATACATGATGTTTGACAAGTATTATATTATACTGTAGTGGGCTGCACAGAGGCCTCACAGCTAGGTGACCCGAGGTCAATTCCACCCTCGGCCATCTCTGTGTGGAGTTTGCATGTTCTCCCCGTGCATGCGTGGGTTTTCTCCGGGTACTCCGGTTTCCTCCCACATTCCAAAAACATGCTAGGTTAATTGGCGACTCCAAATTGTCCATAGGTATGAATGTGAGTGTGAATGGTTGTTTGTCTATATGTGCCCTGTGATTGGCTGGCCACCAGTCCAGGGTGTACCCCGCCTCTCGCCCGAAGACAGCTGAGATAGGCTCCAGCACCCCCCGCGACCCTTGTGAGGATAAGCGGTAGAAAATGAATGAATGAATGTAGTGTATAGTAAAGCTGTTTGGGACCCAAAAATTAGTAAATGTAGACTTTGTTGCTCCCTGCTGGCTATCTTGAAAATAACACTTAAAACTGCTGCATAATACCTCAAAGTCAAATAAAGCACAACATAATTATGAGTTTTGTCAAAAATCACCACCCTCAAAAAATATATATTGCCAGTGTTGCACTTTTTATTAAATATTTTCTATTGGCAAAATCCCGGGAATGGGAAAGTTTGTATTTTTTAAATATATCTAAATATTCCAGTAATGTTAAGTAAATATATCTACAAATATATATATCATATATAATATAATATAATGCTCTAACTCCCTGAATTTAATTATTATTTTTTATAATTCTAATGGATAAACTGTATTTAAGTTGATATTAATGCAATAGTAAAATCTAACCACAAGAGGACGCCATTGCGTCAAATACTGATCCGACGGCCGTGGGAATTCCAGTCCATATACAGTATATACCGTTAAAAAATGAATCTATACTATGTGTCTCGGATTTGTCATATATTATATTATGTTTTTTGCAGAAATTAAAGCATGCTTAAAGAATATTTTCACTTGAATGCATGCTCGAAATGTTAACCCAGTTCAATCATATACTTTTCTTACAGTCTTATTTGTATTTGCCTCGGAGCAGAAACAAAACACAAATTTGTCTCACAGCGCTCCAAAGCAACAGTTGGCAATAAAATCTGCGAAAACAAGGTCACCAATGTAGACTAGATTATTTCTGTAGGGTAAACAAATTATTTCCCGACTGTCTCTTAAATGTACTATCCACAGAAGTCACTGGTTATTTATAGTCGTCCTCCAATTCACCAGCTTTATCAGATGAAAGCAGGGATTTGGAAGGAGGCTGTAAAGCATCGCAATTTATTGCAGTGTCACAAAGTCACAAACACCTTGGTTGGTCAATTTTGCTCCTGGAAAACACCATGAAATCATGGATTGTCTGCAACCGCAGTAAATTGTCTCTTTACTGTGGAAGAATAAAAACATGGTGAAATCTCCCACCCGTGAATAGAGTGTATGTATTGATCAAAAAACCCAAAAGATCTCAATTTTGACACAATTCCAATGATGAAATGAGGTGTAAATTAACATTTACACGCTAACATACATGATATCCTCTGTGTTTTATAATCATGAGATTAACAGTCAATTGTTCGTAGCACAGAACATTCCCTCCATGTGGACTGACAGGACCTCAGTTGCAGGTACACGTCTCCGGGTGAAGTCTGACATGCTTGTCTACTTTCCCAGCCTTACACCTGACCTCTCGACCCCCCCCCCCCCCCCACACCCCCCAGGTGGCCTCTGTGGTGTTGGCACATGCACATTGCTGACACATGAAGGAGATGACAACAAGTAATGAAGACAGGTGGCGGCGAGGGCAGACGTCACCATTTTCAAGTCCATCCCAACAACTGGGATGGACAAGAACAGACATTATCGGATAGGTCAGTGACCTCTGACCCTCACGTAAAAATCCCACAGACACTCGCAAAGACCTTTGATAAGATGTGGAAGCTGTTTTGAAGATACATTTTGTGGGGAATTCTACTACAAAGTTGTCATTTCTTATACATTTTGTGCAACACAAGGTTGGGCAGAGAGCAACAATCTGGCAGCAAGAGAGTGTCCAAGCATGGCTTATGAAAAGCTAATTAAATAGCGCATAAAGTGGTAAAGTGGCATTTGTACTTATTCAAAACATTTGGTTGTCGTTTACCAATGTATAATAGAATTAAATACAACTTCAATAAAGTAAAACTACTCAACCTATTCTATTTTGGTTTCATGCTTTTAGCATCTGCTTGCTAATATTAGTGTGTGTATGGAATTCATATTCATATCATTCGTATTGTTCTGAGCAGCTATGAGAAGCACTTCATGTTCTATGGTTATCCGCACACTTTTCTCAGGTGATATTTATGCTAATCATTTGCAACTATGCCTTCAACTACATTCTATTTATTTTTGGTAAAAGTCATTTGTGTATGTAGTTGATATTGGATTCATTTTATTTCATACATTTGTATTGAGTTGATCTCCTATAGAGCAGCTACACACAATAACCCACACATAAACTTTTTTGATTTTCCAGAATCTGCACCTATTCCAGCTGTATTTCCTTTGATTTGTGCTTCCTCCCAAAACGATCTATTTCAATTTATTTCACCCACGGCCCGCCTCCGGGCATGCCCACTCTGCTTTGATTGGTCACACGCCCAAAGTGCTTCTAAACTATGAACCATATAAGGAAGTCCGCCCTCTGTGACATCACAAAGGAACAGTTTTACCACGCCTTTTGAAACCAAGCGTTTTGAACCATCCCAAACTTTTTTTTAGGGCTGACTTCCAAATGAGAATACAACATTCTAACTACATTTATAGGTCAGAAAAGCTGAACTTTTCCCGTGTTGCTGTAAGTTCAATTTCTGGTTCTATGATTATCATCACAATTTTCCTCATTGCTGTGACAGGTATCCTTATCTATCAGGTTTTATTGAATACTAAACAGGAAGAAATCCATCGATTTTCTATACCGCTTATCCTCATGAGGGTCACAGGGTATGCTGGAGCCTATCCCAGCTGACTTTGGGTAAGAGGCTGGTGTACACCCTGGACTAGCATACCACTGCAATGATTTTGGAGATGAGAAATACCAGTTTAAAACTTCAGTGTCATTTTAAAATTCCCAGACCTTCAGCACCACAAACCCTCCCTCTGCACCCCTCTTTTTAGTGCATCTTTTTTTCCTCTTGCTCTCACACTGTGAGTGCGTCTCCTCTTGAAAGTGCTTTAGGGTGACGCCGGTCTCCTTTGCGCTTCTCGCTTACAGTGGGGGTGTGGGTGACTCGAGTGCCACGAGAGCTTTGAATAACACTGCAAGGAGCAACTAAATAAAAGGAATAAGCTACCCGTTGGCACCCAGTCTTCCAGCAGCAAAGAGAAGACACAGGAATAAAACCATGCCAGCTGCAGGTATGCCCATGTACAGGAATACTAGTGTTGATGCGTATATTCTGGGCTGTTTTTTGTCATGTTTGTAACTTCAAATATTGCATGATTTTAAAAAAAAGTTAAATCATTATATGAATCATTAAAGAACATTTAAGTGGTGCAGAGTTATATTGAGCTAATTTGTTGTACTTGCTTAACCATTGTTCCCAATGAGCATCCATAATGACGAGAATCTGGCAGCAATCTGGCACACAAAATGGCTTTTTAATGCGTGGCTGTAATGCGTGTTGTTTTTTGTTATAGTATTTGTGTTTTTTTAGTTACCATGTGGATAAAGACCTGAAAAACGCTTGGCATCAGTTATGAAGTTTTATATTTACGTAGCATTCAAGTTGCATTTTAGCATAACATTTTTAGACGCATGTTGTTGGGACTTTATATAATGAAAAATCATTGTGCTTCTTTTACTTTAGTGTAGTTTTAGCATAATATTCGTAAATATAGCTCTTATTTACAGGCTTGTATCGCTTCAGTGATTAGTATATTAAAAAAATAATGACTTTTTCTGAGCCTAATCGATAAAATGCTGACAAAAATGTAGAAATGCATGTATAGATATAGATTAGCTAGATTTATAGAGCCGATAAATAACCACATAGCCAGTCATTATGACATTTTTGGGGTCATTTCTTGCATGTCTAAATATCACCAGGGTATAATATGCTCAAAGTGTTGTTGTCCTTGACCTTTGACCCAAATGGACTACAAATCATTACACTGACAGAAACCTAATATGAGAAATTGTCATGTCGGATGTCTGATGACTCCACTATTACAGGCCAAGGTTGCAGTAAGAACATGGGGCCATTCAGACAACCCCCCCCCGCCCCCCCACGTCTAATCCTCACATATCCGTCCTTTCATAAATGGGAATATAATGGGCTTTGTGCATTGTTCCCCACTTCATGTCTGGCTATCTGCCTTCTTTTCACATTGTCATCCTAGAAATATAACCACACACGATCCTAACTGAGGTTGAATTTCACGCCGCACTCTAACCAAGTGATAGGCCACTGTTCGAGTCCCCCGGCTGCCACGTATAAAGACTTTAGGATGAAAGTGGCATCAAGTTAATCATCCATCAAGATGACTTTTTTTCCCCCCTCTGCACTCGAAGCTCAGCCAAAAATAATCACCAGTAACCCATGACCTTTTCGTCTTTTTTTTTCTCTTCCTCGTCTTCCTCTCCATCCGCTGATGTTCAGTTTGACACATGCCAGCATATCAGGTTATACAGTAAAAGTGACAGCTGAGATAAATCAGGATGTAAGGCATCACTCTCAGCTCAAGACCCCCAAATAATCACCTCAACCGCATGAGTAACTTTTAAAAAGTAATACTTCATATTTACAGTCATTCATTATAAACATATTTTCAAAGTTGGATGTGAATAGATATTAATAAATACATTCAATATCTAGCTTTAAAGCAACAATAATTACCTAAAAATCCGCATACGAGGTATGGTTTAGTCAATGTCCCCATCCTCTCCACACTAAATATCCCGTTAGCCATAAATCTATATTTGGATGATTAAGAAGATCGTTTTAAGTTAAATTAATTTTCCTGCATTAAGCCCCACAATGTCAAATTGCATTAGTGCTGTCATTTGTTTAGACGCGTCGCCCACAGCCAGGCTTTAAAATGGCCGTACTTCAAAGTGAGGAATAAATACAAATGCAATTGCAATGCAAACGGGACCCATTATGCTCATTTTTTGACCCTTTGTATTGAGTTGTGCTGTCCGAAAGAGCAGCTACACACAATAACCCGCACAGAAAACTTTCAGAATCTGCACCTATTCCGGCTGTATTTTCTTTCATGTTAACCATATAAGGAAGTCCGCCCCTGTGTGACATCACAGAGGAACAGTTTTACCACGCCTTTTGAAACCAAGCATTTTGAGCCACCCCAAACTTCTTTCAGGGCTAAATTCCAAATGTGCAAACCTCATTCTCATTCTCATCTGAAACTTTGGCATCGTTTAACACGGGAATAACTCAAATCATTTTAACATTTACTACTTTATTTTTAATTTAAGTGTGACACCATTATTCTTGCTAATTGCTCAATAAAATAGATAGAAATGTCATATGTGGAAGCGCCACAGAACTCGGCATACATGATCTGGATGGTGCTTGTCACTGCCTTCCTCCCATAGCTTGCCATTTTTGACAGCAGCAGCACCAGCTGGATGCTCTGCTGAATGAATGAATTTGACTAGCAAGCTCATCAGAAGATGATCGGACTTTTACAACAAAGTATCAGAGCTTCACATGGAGAAGTATTAGGCGCATGTACTTTATATATAAATAAAAGATAAGGACACAAATATTTAAAAAAAATAATGAATTGGACTAAGAAGTACTTGAAAATATGTGTACATTTTTTTTACACAAATCAAATGGCCAATAATGCATATCAGATTATGACGTAATTTAGCACCTTCTAGTTACTTTCCTTACTGAGGAGCTAGCAAGAATATGTCCAGATGAAACTTGACTCTACACGAGATATTCAATATGGACCGCTAGTAAAACGATTATGAACTGGCATCTGCCAGGATAACCTCCACAAACCTATTATCCAAACTAGCTAACATGAAGTTGTTAGCACCAATGCTAAGGCTACTCCACATTCTCCCTTTGCTTGTCGCCAAACTGAGACAGCTGGCAGCTATGTTTGCTGGTATCGGTACTTTAATGTGTTCAAATTGATGCATGCTGTTGCCAGACAGCTAGCAGTCAAAAGGTTAGCTAACGGTTTTCACTACAGTGGAACCTTGTCATTAACTCTAATTGAAATTAATGCTATGTGCATCAATTTTTACTGTAAGAAATACCGTAAATCCAATGAATATGTTCCAAAAAGCCAAACAATTATATAAAATTATAATTTAACATGCAGTAAATAATTCCAAATGCTGATAAATAACCATTTAAGGCACATGAACACCACCTTCCTGTTTTGCTATGAGTTATTTCTTGAATTCAGTGTTTCCGTTGTTAGTATTAGTGTTTCTCACCTAAATTGATCCAAAAATGGAGCCAAAAAAAGCCAGGATTTTGATAAAGAAAGCTCATTCATTCATCGCCGTCGCGGGGGTGCTGGAGCCTATCCCAGCTGTCTTCGGGCGAGAGGCGGGGTACACCCTGGACTGGTGGCCAGCCAATCACAGGGCACATATAGACAAACAACCATTCACACTCACATTCATACCTATGGACAATTTGGAGTCGCCAATTAACCTAGCATGTTTTTGGAATGTGGGAGTACCCGGAGAAAACCCACGCATGCACATGCAAACTCCACACACTGAGGGTGGGATTGAACTCGGGTCTCCTAGCTGTGAGGTCTAACCACTCGACCGCTGTGCAGCCCGGCAAAAAATTATATAAAATTATTATTTAACATGCAGTAAACAATTCCAAATGCTGATAAATAACCATTTAAGGCACATTAACACCACCTTATTATTATTTCTTGAATTCAGCGTTTCCGTTGTTGGTATTAGTGTTTCTCACCTAAATTGATCCAAAAATGGACCCAAAGAAAGCCAGGATTTTGATAAAGAAGGTAAAAAACACAATTAAATTGAATTCAAGAAAATCAAAAGAAATAACAAAACGGGAAAATGGTTTTCCGTGTTGTGTCTTACTGTCTTTCCGGGCATATGCTAACCTATGTATGTCAAAACCAAACATTTATCTTATTCATGTGCAGCCAAAAAGCGTCATAGTGCAATAATTGTCTTCAATTCATACAATTATGTAGCACATAAGTAGCACATTATGGCGCTACCGAGGCGCTTGCCAAACTGCAGATGCTCCCTAACAGACAGACGTAGCGTAGAATATATCGTGTACATTAAAGTCTGAGCAGCAGCTGCTTGGTGACAAACGTGTCATGAGACGATCGGGACTTAAGCAGATTTGCAAACGATGCAAGCGTAAATTTATGAAGAGTTAGGAAGGTCAAGTTTGTGCTGCTATTTAAGGGGGAAGTAAAAAAAAAAACAGCAGAGCATGTCTTCAGGGAAGACATGAGACACCCTCGTTGGCCTTTACGGCCCCCTCGACTGACCCCTCAGAGAGGACTTTGGTATTTAATATGCTTCCATTTCCATCCCAAATATTCTTTTACCAGACGGTGGCCTTGGCACTCGTGCAGCCACGCCGTTCTCAAGTGAACTGTTATGCTTTTAATTTGTCAAACCGATAGCGCCCAAATCCTCAGGTAATTGGAGCTCGTTTGGAGACGCCAGCTTTAAAGATTGGTGTCAAAGGTTAAATATTTAGAAAAAGAAGTGGTCATTTTATAGAATGTATACGAGATTTACGAGTGTTCCCACGTCAACAGTCACATGTGGATGAATCACAGGCGATCCCAGACAAGGTTTGAATACGTGTCACCCTGTGAAACCAATGAGATAACGTATAACGTATAGGATCATGGATTCAAGCCAAGTATTCATAAACAGGCTAGAGTAATATTCACCGCTAATACTACAGCATTCATGGGTTGGCAGGACATCAGAAATAAACCACAGCATTTAGAGTGGGAACATCACTTAAAAGAGTGGAATACACTGTCAAGTAATCGACATGTGGATGATAAATTGATGATAAAATCTGTAAATTGATTAGGAAGAGTTGTATGTTATTATGATAGAGTGGAATTCTCTTTTGGTGCCAAATAATTGAGACACCCATATAAATGTTTATTGTTTTTCACACTCTAATGAAGCCTGACATACTGTATGTCTATGGTGGGGTCTATTTGCAATGATGTCTATGCTGCAACCAAAAATAACACAAGTAACACATGTGGAATACACAATGTAACCTCACCCCACAGACTATGTGGGTATTGGAATACTGTAGAATACTGGCTTACTGTACATGCAAACAATACTAGCTTATTGGAGTGTTGCAAGTTTTCTGTCACATTAAAACATGACAAGATTTCTTGGCCTGGGACGACAATAAATGAATTACTCACACAATAAAAGAAAATTTACTTTATCATTTTGATTTGTGAGCTCTTTTGTCACTCATATAGTGGGTGGAGGCGGGGTTGCTAGCATGTACACATGTTATGTAATGTTCAAATGTACAATCCATCCATTTTCTATACCGTTTATCCTCACTAGGGTCAGGGGCATGCTGGAGCCTATCCCAGTTGTGGGCGGGGTACACCCTGGACTGGTCGCCAGCCAGCCAATCACAGAGCACATATAGACAAACAACCATTCACACTCACATTCATACCTATGGACAATTTGGAGTCGCCAATTAACCTAGCATGTTTTTGGAATGTGGGAGGAAACCGGAGTACCCGGAAAAAAACCCACGCATGCACGGGGAGAACATGCAAACTCCACACAGAGATGAATGGAATTGAACTCGGGTCTTCTAGCTGTGAGGCCTGCGTGCTAACCAGTCTTCCACTGTGTAGCCACTCCAAAATATGCTCCACAAAATCTATTTTTGGGGGTGTAGGGAGGCCCCTCAACTATATTATATTTTATGAGGGTAGGCTCATTGCTCCTCTATTTGACAAGCCGTGTGATATACTCGTATAAAAGCTAATAAACCCTATGCAGATATGATAATAATAATAATAATGTGTTGTTGTATTAGGGACTATAAACCAAAGGGTCACATTTTGTTTCTCCTTCCACAGCCAAACCAGAGGATCAGGGTAAGTCAGCTGCATGCCGCCATTTACCTTCTGACCTTTTGTACGCCTTTCATTATCACGCCGCCACTCGATTATAGCTTGCACATTTTCACGTTGCCGCACTGTCACCTCACCGTGTCAAGCCACGAGCTGCGATGGCCTCTGACCGCGGTAATTGACTGTCACTAAGTCTGTTTATTTGCCTTTTAACACCATTTTTTAAAATGTAGAACATCCTCTCATGCACCGCTGTTTAAATAACAATAATGTTGCAAGTAGCACACAGACGGCACACTGACACAAATGTTGATAAGCCTGGTGTGACAACATTATCTACTGTATTTGTTTAGCTGTTCAACTTGTGTCGGATTGCTTTGCATTTGCTGCACGCACAAAAAAAAAAAAAAATGTAATAACATCTGCAGAAGCGGGTGAGGTTTATTTTTAATCCAGAAGTTGCCTGCAAGGTATTACTATGTGTGATGAAGTGATTGTTGGAAAATGCATTGAAACTAATCAGCCGTGATTATGAGAGAAACATACAAAGGTCAATCACTCCCTTTGTCACGGCACTGATTATGTCTCTTTCTTTCCGCATGTTTGCATTTCTTAGCCACTCTCCACCGCATGCACCACTTCTGTTATTGTCACATTGTGTTGAATCAACATCTTCTATTTGCATCCTTGACTTTTGTTTTTTTAGCATGTTTGGATTGCAGAGGAATGAAGCAGAGACGACAGTAAGGATGTGGATTTTCCTCTCATTCACTGACTACATCGATTATTTTTATTGCAGGCCTGAGTGATCTTTTTCATTATTTTTTATTTTAATGTCGAAGCGGGTCTTATCATAATTATGTTTCTGTTTAACCATGATCTCTTTATTTACGCAGCTGCATCACAGCAGGAATCAGATGGTAGGCATCCTAACCCATCATGTTTTTACATAAGCACACGCTGCCTGATATGTATATGAAAGTATAGGGTTAATTCTCATTCATTTGCTTTAGACTTACCCCCCGCAGATGGAGGTACGTACACGGAACGTGACGATCTCTTAAGTCTGTCTATGTAATCCCTTCAATGTATTCACATCAAAGTGCATACATGTGCTTCACTGTGTGTGAATGACATGATTCTCTCGGCATGAAGTCAAATCTGTCATCACTTCTTTGCAGGTTTGCCACAAATGATTTCCCTCAAAACCCCAAAATGAATTTTTTTCCCCCATGAATAGCTTGTTTTTTTCCTCTCCTGGTGCTGTGTGCTTGGAATGTTTAGTACATCCTATAGGACACATGATTAGGTACGCCTTCACAATTAAACGACTTTTTAAAAAATCATTACATAAAAGTCCATCAAACATAAAAGTTAAAGTAAAGAGTGCAGTACTTGCTGTTTTCAGGCTGGATTTGAACATTGACAAAGTTAAGGATTGTTGCACATCTTCTGGACCGTTCCAGAATTTTGAAAGCATAAAACTAAAACGTAGAGATGTACTTTGGAGCTAGACCATGAAAATACTTGTACTTATACAATACCGCTCAAAAGTTTGGGATCACTTGCAAATTTCTTTGTTTACCAAAAGAAAAACAAATGTTCCTGTTTTTCACAAACATTTTTTCCCATTTCACAAACAATTAAAATTAATCAGATGATTTTCAAAGAACGATCTACATTTTTGCATAGAACTAAATTTGAATCACTTCTATGCTAGGACTACGTTAAAAAGCCATAGCATTTCAGTATGTGGAATCAAACTATGGAATGGATTGAGTAAGACCCTCAAACAATGCACAACGATGAGCCAATTCAAGAAACAATACAAGCAGTTGATGTTTGCTAAATACAAGGATGAAGAGTCTTGAACCAGTCATGATGTGCTATATATATATCACTATATTGACACTTACTATGGTACCCATTATGTCATTGGATGCTCATATCACCTCCTACTTCGGTACGGGACAAAAAATAACAAAAACAAAAATTTTTAAAAATAAATAAATAAATAAAAATAATGCACTCAATTGTAATCTGATGCATTACCATAGAGGCCTACTATCAACAACTGTCAGTCAACTGCATCAATCTTCTGATATGGCTGCTAATCCAAGTTAATCATTTTATTATTAATAAAATATATTAATAGATTATTTGAAAACCCATTGAAAAATCTAAACTAAAACTAAAATCTCTTACCCTGCTGTTAACTACTCCCTTCAGAGAGCAGCACAAACTGGGTCTAACAAGGACAGAAAAACGATGCACAACCTCAGGATGTTGGACTACATAGCAGGACTGCCAAGAAAAAGCCATATCTCAAACTGGCCCAAAAAATTACCAAGTGATCACAAACTTTTGAGCGGTAGTGTACAAAATATAATAAAAAACATAACAAATTATATAAACAATACCTCTGAAAATGTATTGAGAACCCCCCCAAAAAACCACACAATAATAATACTGTGAAATGAATACCTCTCTGATGTATAAAGGTATACATTTAATACAGCTCTTGGATTGGGTTGCATTGTGTACAGTGTACCTAATGATGTGTCCAGTAGGTTTTGTGTGTGAACGTTTGTTTTGTCATATACTTCGAAACTCAATGCAAAAAACGCAAATGTTTAACAATTTGGAGTTTATTCTAAATACAGTAAACATCCATCCATACATACATTTTCTATTCCGCGTGCTGGACCCTGGACTGGTGGCCAGCCAATCACAGGGCACATATAGACAAACAACCATTCACACTCACATTCATACCTATGGACAATTTGGAGTCGCCAATTAACCTAGCATGTTTTTGGAATGTGGGAGGAAACCGGAGTACCCGGAGAAAACCCACGGATGCACGGGGAGAACCTGCACACAGGGTTACCCGAAGCGGGAATCGAACCCAGGGCTCCTAGCTGTGTGAACATCAGGAAATCTCAGGAGATTTCAGCATCAAATATTACTTTTTTTGTGTGTGTTTTTCTTTGTAACGTCACCCACTGAGGAGCACCAGTGACGGGAAAGAAGAAAAGTGTAATGATTGCCATTGGAGGAGGACATTGAGATTATTACATTTGGCTTCCAAGTACCATATTAGGAACACAATTACATGGATGATGCTAAAAGTAACATTTATACTTCCGGCAATACCTCTAAGTATCACAGTGTAAACACCTTCCTGTTCCATCTTCAAAGAATGGGTACTGTATTATGATAAAACTTTACACTAGCATGACAATGTATACCGCAGTAATTACAGTTCATTATCACTTTTATTCAGTAAATTGGAACATGAAAGTCAACTACTGTCACGTAACAAGACTGCATGTGACTGCATAAAAACACTACACTTTGTTTGCTGCTACAATTGTTTTGATTTTGCATGCAATCTGTCCGTTTTGCTTCTTTGTCGCTTTGTGAGTTCACCCCTGCTTCTCGCTTTGTCCGCAGCAGATTCCGAAGCCGATTTTGATGGTAAGAGAATATTTTTGTTGACATAGGTACTGACCACAAGTGTTTGTGACATGATTGTCTTAGTTGTGTAGTATTTTTGTTTCTATTGTTGTTTCTATCAGCAGTCAAAAGATTAGCTAACGGTTTCACGCGCAATAAATGGAGTTGGCAGCTACAGTGGAACCTTGTCATTAACTCTAATTGAAATTAATGCTAAGTGCATCAATTTTTACCGTAAGAAATACCGTAAATCCAATGAATATGTTCCAAAAAGCCAATGAGCTAATTCAAGAAACAATACAAGCAGTTGATGTTTGCTAAATACAAGGATGAAGAGTCTTGAACCAGTCATGATGTGCTATATATATATCACTATATTGACACTTACTATGGTACCCATTATGTCATTGGATGCTCACATCACCTCGTACTTCGGTACGTGACAAAAATTTAAAAAATTAAAAATTGGAGTCAATAAAAAACAAAAAGCATTGAACTATATTAGAAAAGCAATTAAAAAATACAAAATACAAAAAAAGAAAAAAAATTACAACATTAAAAATAAAAATAAAAACAACTTAAACTATATTAGGAAAGCAGGAAGTGAACAAATGTAACAGTTACTGATTGTAAAAGTACCAGATGGAGGGGTAGGATTTAATAAGCTTTGCTTCTTCCTACTCCTTTTGGACATGTGGAACTGTGAACTGATTATGGGATGCATTCAATTGTAATCTGATGCATGTTCAAATGAAATTAAACCATTACCATTACCATTACCATTATCATTACCAAAAATGGAGCCAAAGAAAGACAGGATTTTGATAAAGAAGGTGAAAAACACAATTTAATTGAATTCAAGAAAAATCAAAAGGAATAACAAAACGGGAAAATGTTTTTCAGTGTTGTGTCCCATTGTCTTCCTCGACACTTGAGAAGTAGTAGAGAAGTAGTAGAAGTAGTAGAAGTAGTAGAAGGTGTAACACCAGCTCTCTTCTGCCGCTCTAGCAGATTTAACAATGAGGGAGAAAGAAACGCAGCTGTGGTTCCGTTGTGGAACAATAACAGCTGCTGCAAGCAAACAAGCCATGCGATATCATGACTTTGCCCTCAATTGAACATTACGACCTATTAATAAACTCCTCAGGATGCAGGGAGTCCTGCAGGGAGGATGCGAAACCATGTTTTTCTTGTACCGCGTCCTTCTGTCTGTCTTCAAACCCAAAGGCCATGAAGACGATACACAGAGTGGAGACATTATTGTCTTCAGTTTGACGCTGGGTTCAAGTTTTACAAGTGAAACTCAAGTGCTGGCATTCAGGAGCCAAAGAAACCTTTTAACGGCGTCTTGTCTGGTGCCAACTTCAGGACGGGTTCTGGACGTCCTTCACAAAACCAAAACAGTGTGACAACTTTTACAGAGCATTAAGTACATTTCTAAAAACATACTGTACTAAGTTGCTGGTGCAGGCAAGATCTTGCATCATTTCCCTATTTGCACTATAAGGTGTTTTGTTGTGTTGGTTAAAAGTGTGACGCTTGACTCCATAGTAGGAATTGTACCATCCGTCAGTGCGTCTCCAGGGGTATAGAAGTTCTTACCATACCGAGGCTGTTTAAAGTCTTTCCCACAGGGCTTAAGTGTGCATATGTGGGTTGAGTTATAGCAACACCAGCTGTTTGGCTAATGAAGCAGGAAGTAACTTTCTGAACCTCCTGAGACACAGAAAAATATTTCATTGCATTAAATAATCGTCTTGGGTGAAAGCACTACACTGACAGACTATTAAAACATTCATTCATTCATTTTCCCAGCTGGGGTACACCCTGGACTGGTCGCCAGCCAATCACAGGGCACATATAGACTTTTGGTTTGATTCATTTTAATTTGTGAGCACTTTTGTCACAAATACAGTGTCTTTGTCTTAGTGGGTGGAGGCGGGGCTGCTAGCATGTACACATGTTATGTTCAAATGTACAATCCATCCATTTTCTATACCGCTTATCCTCACTAGGGTCACAGGCATGCTGGAGCAGAAGACACAGTTGTCTTCAGGCGAGAAGCGGGGTACACCCTGGACTGGTGGCCAGCCAATCACAGGGCACATATAGACAAACAACCATTCACACTCACATTCATACCTATGGACAATGTGGAGTCGCCAATTAACCTAGCATGTTTTTGGAATGTGGGAGGAAACCACAGTATGTAAGGCCTGCGCGCTAACCACTCCACCACCGTGCAGCCCACAATTAAAACATTCCTTCATTCATTAATTTTCTACCGCTTATCCTTACGAGGGTAGCGGGGGATGCTGGAGCCTATCCCAGCTGGCTTCAGGCGAAAGGCGGGGTACACCCTGGACTGGTGGCCAGCCAGCCAATCACAGGGCACATATAGACAAACAACCATTCACACTCACATTCATACCTATGGACAATTTGGAGTCTCCAATTAACCTAGCATGTTTTTGGAATGTGGGAGGAAACCGGAGTACCCGGAGAAAACCCACGCTTGCACGGGAAGAACATGCAAACTCCACACAGAGGGTGGAATTGAACCCTGGTCTCCTGGCTCTGAGGTCTGCGCGCTAACACCGTGCAGCCCAAAATTCAAACATAGACTGTTAAAATAAGATAAAGAAGTGTGTGATTGATTTTGTCAGTCCAACATTAGCGTTCAATGTCATTCCAAGTTATAGTCTTAGTTATAGCAATAATTAAACTTGATGACTTTGGGTTATGACTCAAGACGTAAAAGTCATTGTGTGGTCAATTCACTCATACAAAGCTCCCAGTGACTCCAGTATAACTGCACATTGTTTTTCCCTCAGCTGTGGTCAACCCTGAAGGGGAGGGTAAGCCAGATGATGAACCGTCACTGCATGCCATTATTGTTATTGTTATGTCACACCAGCACCCAATGTGTTGTTATGTTGTATCACACTGCGCAGGTGAGCTGTACATTGGAAGTTTTTCATTTTGCATATTGTCGCAGATGTTTGATATGTGTTAAAAATGAATTCATGTGCTCTGTTTTTGATTAGCGTTTTCTACTTGTTGCACTTTTCTCCTGCCTGCTATGAAACAGGATGCTCCTTTTCTCCACGTACGAATGTGTTGCCAGCATATTTGCATCATGTTGTTCAAAAAATAATTGCACTTGAATGTGATTTATGTCTTTTCAGGGATGGTGTTTCATTGATGCATAAAAAAACCCAGTTGATACAATAAATTATGAAGGATAATCATTTGGTTGTTTTGTCTTTCAGAGGCGACAGAGCTCACGGGGCTCTTCCTGGAAAAGCCAGCCGATCATGTGATCGCTGTTGCAGGTTAAGACATGCACAGATACATAAAAGCTGCAATAATATGATTTCAATCCGGTTCTGCTTGAACCTTGTGGTGTTTGTTTAATGACAGGCTCGGATATGACCCTCATTGCAAAGGTGGACTCCAGCACCCTGGCCAGGAAGCCCACCATGAAATGGCTGAAGGGCAAGTGGCTGGACCTGGGCAGCAAGGCTGGGAAGCACATGCAGTTCAAAGAAAGCTATGACAGGAATACAAAGGTAACGGAAACCTTTGAATCTATGCTAGACACGCTTAAATAGTGTATAGTCACATCACTCTCTCATCATTGCAACTGGACGTATACAACAGGTTCTTATGTGACCTTTAGTACCGGCCTAGCGCGTCAATGTGAATCTGCAGGTGTTTCATCCTGTTAGTGGTGCACCTTAATTTGCATGACGTGATGGTGTTGCAAATGCTGCACGGTTCCCATTCATGCTCAATGCTCGATGTCCAACCCAATGAACCATTCATTCATTTTCTACCGCTTATCCTCACGAGGGCCGCGGGGGTGTTGGAGCCTATCCCAGCTGTCTTGAGGCGAGAGGCGGGGTACACCCTGGACTGGTCGCCAGCCAGCCAATCACAGGGCACATATAGACAAACAACCATTCACACTCACATTCATACCTATGGACAATTTGGAGTCGCCAATTAACCTAGCATGTTTTTGGAATGTGGGAGGAAACCGGAGTACCTGCATGCAAACTCCACACAGAGATTGCCTATAGTGGAGTTGAACTCGGGTTTCCTAGCTGTGAGGGCTGCATGCTAACCACACGCCGTGCAGCCCGAGACATTTTCAGTAGATACTAGATTATCTGTCATGCCGTCCCTAAGGGACTGAATTCTTTTTTTGCATCCTCCCGATTTAAAATACTAGAGAAACTGACAATATTTATTCATTTATCCGTGCTGTGCAGACTGAACTTGGCATTGAAACCAGGAAAATGCAACAAAACGTATTCAAGAATCAAATTGCATGCTGAGTACTATAAATTTGTTCATGTTGGTAGGTCTGTATTGATGTGAAAGCATCTTGCGCCACACCTGACAGGTCCCCATGGCCCCCTAGGGGGGACCCGACCCACTATCCCACTATTTCAGAAGCATTGCTCTAAAATATACGTGGGAGAAAACGGGGAGAACATGCAAACACGGAGATGGCCGAGGGTGGGATTGAACTAGCTGTGGGGCCTGCGCGCTAACCACTCATCCACCTTGCAGCCCTGTAAATGTTACATTCATTCATTCATTCATTTTCTACCACTTATCCTCACGAGGGTCGCGGGGGGTGCTGGACAATTTGGAGTTGCCAATTAACCTAGCATGTTTTTGGAATGTGGGAGGAAACCGGAGTACCTGGAGAAAACCCACACATGCACGGGGAGAACATGCAAACTCCACACAGAGATGGCCGAGGGTGGAATTGAACTCCGGTCTGTGAGGTCTGCACGCTAACCACACGACCGCCGTCTGTTTTTATTCAACTCCATTTTTATTTCTTTTTCTCTACAGTAAAGCGTCTTTGAGTACTATAAGCGCTATACAAATAAAATGTATTATTATTATTAATCCTATGCCCCCCCCCCTCCAAAAAAAAAAGATCTACACGTATGAAATGAAGATCATCAAAGTGGTCGCCGGCGACGCGGGCGGCTACAGGTGTGAGGTGACAGCCAAAGACAAATGTGACAGTTCCACCTTCGAGGTCTCCGTGGAGGGTGAGTGAAAGTGAATACGGGGCGTTTAGAGACTGCCGGGCATTCCGTGTGCACTGATGTTCTGATGTGATCCATTCCTAATGTGCCCTGTCTGCAACTTCTCTCATTTCAGCCTCCCAGCAAGAGGAACAGGCGGACATTTTGTCTGCGTTCAAGAGAGCGTAAGTGCACGTTCATACGTCTTGGTGTCCTGATGCTTGATCCTCATCGCAAGCGTGCGTCCATACACACAGGGATGCGGGAGAGGATGAGGGAGACCTGGATTTCAGCGCTCTTCTCAAAGCTGCTAAGAAGTAAGAACATCCTTCACGTTGCAACACTACCAAGCACAAACTCACAGGCTGTGTAATTATTTCATTAAAAGAGAATGTTTTCCTCCCGTGGTGCCAAATACATGCATACGCCATTTTATGTGACTGACAGGAAGAGGCCTGAAAAGGAAGAGGAGCAGATAGACGTGTGGGAATTGCTGAAGAGTGCCCACCCGAGCGAATATGAGAAAATCGCTTTCAAGTACGGCATCACCGACCTAAGGGGCATGCTGAAACGTCTGAAAAAGATGACTGTGGAGCCCAAGCACAGCGAGGGTAAGTCAGGTGGGAGGGGCTTGAGAGTATTTAAAAGATGAAGGACAAGTAGAGGACAAACAGTCCGTGTTTGTGCTTCTCCCAGCTTTCCTGAAGAGGCTGGACTCTTGCTACACTGTGGACAAGGGCAAGAAAATTGTCCTGAGGTGTGAGGTGATCGATCCCAACGTCCAGGTCAAATGGTTGAAGAACGGCCAGGAGATCAAACCCTCTGCCAAGTACATGCATAAAAACACACACTAAATCTGTCACATGCCTTTTTTTTTTAGGAACATGTGTGCAAAGCTTCATGCAGTACTCACGCTCAAAGCAAAAATTAGGCTGTAAATTAGTCACCGAGCTCAGATGATGGGCAGTGTTTTAAAAATGTGCAGCTAAAATTATCTTCCTCCACAAAGTCGTACTTTGGACCGATGCTGCCATCAACACATTTTATTTTTAGGCCATCACAAGAAGCCCCCCCAGAGGGCTCACTAAGTCACACTGCCAAGACGTCTTATGCCTCATGTAGGCTAATGTGGATAAAATAAGACCTTGAATTTAATGTTTCATGTGAGGAAAAAGCTTGTGAAAATTCATACTAGACCTACTGAATCAAATATCCTACTCTGTGTTATTGGGTTTATTACTTACTTATTACTTGGTAATGGTAATGGTTTTATTTCATCTGAACATGCATCAGATTACAATTGAGTGCATCCCATAATCAGTTCACAGTTCCACATGTCCAAAAGGAGTAGGAAGAAGCAAAGCTTATTAAATCCTACCCTTCCATCTGGTACTTTTACAATCAGTAACTGTTACATTTGTTCACTTCCTGCTTTCCTAATGAATGTAAAAATGTAAAAATGTAAAAATGTAAAAATGTAAAAATGTAAAAATGTAAAAATGTAAAAATGTAAAAATGTAAAAATGTAAAAATGTAAAAATGTAAAAAAATTTTAAAAAATATTAAAAAATTAATTAAAATTAATTTAAATTTATAAAATTATAAAATTGTAAAATTGTAAAATTGTAAAATTGTAAAATTGTAAAATTGTAAAATTGTAAAAATTTATTAAATTAAATTTTTACATTTTTACATTTTTACATTTTTACATTTTTACATTTTTACATTTTTACATTTTTACATTTTTACATTTTTACATTTTTACATTTTTACATTTTTACATTTTTACATTTTTACATTTTTTATGTATTTTTTTATTTTATTTTTGTCACATACCGAAGTACGAGGTGACTTTATCTTTACTAAAAGTTGTTAGTATTAAGTCATTACCATCCCATATTGAAATATTCATATCAATAACATAACCTGTATCCAGGCTGGTCCACCCATACGGTACTATAGACCACTTAAAGAGGCAGGTCGCTATGGTAACAAACCATTGCAGCATTGATGATACATCATATTATTACACAATGCCCCTTTAAGTCCAATACAAAGGCATCAGGTCCAAACAGGCCCACTTCATCAATGTTGCTTGACATCATTTTCAAGGTACGTGATGGAGACAAATGGCAACATCAGAACGCTCACCATCAACAAGGCCAACCTGGCTGATGACGCCGCCTACGAGTGCGTGGTCGGCGATGACAAGTGTTTCACTGAGGTGTTCGTCAAAGGTGAGTCATCTTTGCCCTTTTTGTCTATTAATGTCTATGAACGTCTATTTATTTTCTACTATCCACCCAGAACCCCCCGTGACCATCACCAAGCTTATGGATGACTACCACGTGGTGGTGGGGGAAAGAGTGGAGTTTGAGGTTGAGGTGTCGGAGGAGGGGGCCCATGTCATGTGGTCAGTGCATACCTTTGATTCAGTCAAGCTATAAATCCCTAAACATGACAATGTTGTCGTCAATGATTGCAGTTGTTCAACGAACTTGACTATTATTTGTAATGTGATGCAGTTTTTTGGCGCCAAAAGCTGTTACATAATATTCGACAGACAACACACGTAGTGTAGCATCTCCATAATATTCATTCATTCATTCATTCATTTCTACCGCTTATCCTCACAAAAGTCGCGGGGGTGCTGGAGCCTATCCCAGCTGTCTTAGGGAGAGAGGCGGGGTACACCCTGGACTGGTCGCCAGCCAATCACAGGACACATATAGACAAACAACCATTCACACTCACATTCATACCTATGGACAATTTGGAGTCGCTAATTAACCTAGCATGTTTTTGGAATGTGGGAGGAAACCGGAGTACCCGGAAAAAAAACACGTATGCACGGGGAGAACATGCAAACTCCACACAGAGATGAGTGGAATTGAACTCGGGTCTCCTAGCTGTGAGGCATGTGCACTAACCACTCGTCAACTGTGTCGCCACCTCAAAATATGCTCCAGAAAATCTATTTTTGGGGGTGTACGGAGGCCCCCCAACTATATTATATTTTATGAGGATAGGCTCATTGGTACATACCTATGGACAATTTGGAGTGGCCAATTAACCTAGCATGTTTTTGGAATGTGGGAGGAAACCGGAGTACCCGGAGAAAACCCACGCATGCACGGGGAGAACATGCAAACTCCACACAGAGATGGCCGAGGGTGGAATTGAACCCGGGTCTCCTAGTTGTGAGGTCTGCGCACTAATCACTCATCCGCCGTGCAGCCTATCTCCATATCATTTATTTTAATTTTTTTTTTATAATTATAGCTGACTATACGCTCATATATTTTTTGTAGTTCCATGTAATTCAAATGAAATATGAAATATGCATGTAATGTTTGCCTCCAGGTTCTTTGAGGATCAGGAAATCCTCAAAGATAATAATTCTACGAAATACCGCTTCAAGAAAGATGGAAAGAAGCACACGTTCATCATCCTGGAAGCGACACTTGATGACATCGGAATGTACCACGCTTGGACCAACGGGGGTCATACCAAGGGAGAGCTGGAGGTGGAAGGTACTACTGTTAATATTGGACACTAATATCATTATGAAGATATCCTAGCTTAACTTGTCCTTTGTGTTGTCCAGAAAAGGAACTAGAGGTGCTGCAGGACATTGCTGATCTGACAGTGAAGGCAACAGAGCAGGCTGTGTTCAAGTGCGAGGTGTCTGATGAAAAGGTCACAGGGAAGTGGTTCAAGGATGGTGTGGAGGTGATGCCCAGCGACCGCATCAAAATGACTCACATTGGAAGGTATATGAAATGCAAAGCTTACCTGAATCAATAGCGTTGATGTAAATATTGAGTGTCTCTCCTGTTTGTGTCAGGTTCCATCGTCTGGTCATTAACGATGTGAAGCCAGGGGATGCTGGAGACTACACATTTATTCCTGATGGATACGCTTTGTCACTTTCGGCGAAACTCAACTTTCTGGGTGAGAAACATTTCTGAGGTGATCTTGTTCATCGTCAGTAAACAGAATAAACCTTTTTATTCTCTGTCTTGAAACAGAAATCAAGATCGACTACGTGCCTCGACAAGGTAGGTCCACTTGATTTACCTCAATAATATGAAATATAATAATAATAATATAATATTATTATAATATAATATCTAATATCTTATACAATATTATATATTGTATATATAATAATATATAATATTATATGTGTGTTATTTTTTATTAATATATAATTTATTAGATATTATAATATTATATATATATAATATTACATATGTATATAATATTATATATATACATAATATTACATATATATTATATATAATATTATATTCTTATTATAATAATATTAATAATAATAATAATCATAATATATTAGATATTATAATATATAGTATATATAATAATATATAATATAATATATATATATATAGTATATAATATATTATATATAATATATATTATACATATATGTATATATAATATATGTATATATATATATAATGTATATATAATATTATATATTACATTATATATATATGATATCTAATTTATAATATTATTATTATCGAATAAAATATATATTATACATATATATGTATATATAATGTATATATAATATTATATATATATATATTACTATTATATATATATATATATCTAATTTATAATATTATTATTATCAAATATTATTATTATATAATGTATAATAATATAATAATGTGAAAAGCTTGCACTGATCACACTTGCACTATGAAACAATTCAAGAGCCACCAAAGATCCACCTGGACACCACTGGAAGCATGGTGTCCCAAAACACTATTATTGTGGTGGCGGGCAACAAACTGCGTCTGGATGTGGAGATTACAGGAGAGCCTGCACCCACAGTGGTCTGGTCCAAAGGAGAACAGGTGAGGTTGGAAAAGCTACACCCCCCCCCCCCGCCCCCCCAAGCATCGACTAGCAACATACAGTAGCCATCCTTCTGCTACCACTGTGAAGCCATACATCTAGTTATGGGCTCCTATTGCCACTGGATTCTCCTTCCACTTCCTCGTAAACGCTAAGATGATCCGACCGCAAGCTTCTCTGGTGAGCTGATCTGAAATAGCTTTTGGACAAACACGAGCCACGCTTCTAACCTTACACTTGGGTATTTTCATTCTGCCCCCTTTAAAGAGGATGTGCAACACCGACGTGATTTCTCTTGGAGATGAATGAAGTATCTATCTACAGTATGCCTACTCGAATGGATGCCGTGCCCCAATTAGTCCCTGGCTGTGTCATCCACTGGAATAAATAAACCCCTTACCTCAAATAGTTGCAAATGGGTGGCTGGAATTATGCTTTACTAGCTGGACATTGCTGTTCTCCTAAGATTTTGGATCAACATTTGCAATAAAAGGGACCGATTAGTAGATGGCATTCCTTCCCTACTCAGGACAAATCTAGGGTTAAGCCCTAAATATACCTCACACACTTATGAAATGTATAAAGTATACAATGTAAAAGTACTTACCACTAATAAATGATAATGTAAGATATGTTGTAGCCAGTCAACTATGGTGCATTCAAGGATTCAAGTGTGAAAAATCATCATAAAGACAGACAGTATGGCTATAATATGCATGCGTAAAAAGGAACGCCTTTTCCTGTCTGTTAGCCAATCACAGACAGCACTGGGCGCGTGAGGGTGGAGAGCAGGAAGGATCTGAGTTCCTTCGTCATAGAGGGTGCAGAGCGGGAGGATGAGGGCAACTACACCATCGTTGTGACCAACCCTGCTGGAGAAGACAAGGCCATGCTGTTTGTGAAGATCATTGGTAAGTAAAGTTGCTCTTATAGAGCATGGATGATTCTTCAGACTAATTTGTTTAAATTTCAGATGTGCCCGACCCTCCTGAGCATGTCAAGTGCACCTCGGTGGGAGAAGACTGCGCCACCATCATCTGGGAGCCTCCTAAATTTGATGGCGGTGCACCAATCAAGGGTAAAGATGGAATGCTTTTACAGTGAAATATGCACATTTGCTTGTCTTTTAATGTTTCACCTCCATCAGGTTACCT
The DNA here is from genome assembly GCF_030265055.1 of Doryrhamphus excisus. Taxonomy (NCBI): domain Eukaryota; kingdom Metazoa; phylum Chordata; class Actinopteri; order Syngnathiformes; family Syngnathidae; genus Doryrhamphus; species Doryrhamphus excisus. The sequence continues at coordinate 9,132,027 of NC_080487.1, read as the reverse complement.
CATGGAGAGGAAGAAAAAAGGCTCTTCCAGGTGGACGAAGCTTAACTTCGACGTGTACGAATCAACCACGTACGAGGCCAAGAGGATGATTGAAGGCGTACTCTATGAGATGAGGGTGTTTGCCGTCAACAGCATCGGCTTGTCTCAGCCCAGTCTCAACTCCAAACCCTTCATGCCTATTGGTAGGCGTCACACTTGGCCACCACACTTCCTGTCAACAGAACTCTTCTGGTACTTTCTTTCTGTGAACTTCAGCCCCGACAAGTGAGCCGACACGTCTGATGGTACACGACGTGACGGACAGCACCTGCACCCTGAAGTGGCTGGCCCCAGAGAGGATAGGAGCTGGTGGTCTGGATGGCTACGTGATCGAATACTGCAAAGATGGAGGTCTTGTTCGATTAAGTCAAATAAAACAATCAAATACGGTTTTGTTGCATTCATTTTGAATATTTGCAGACACTGAGTGGGTGGTGGCTAACACCGACCTGTGTGAGAAGCAGAGCTATGTGGTGCGTGGCCTTCCTGTTGGCGAGAAGATGAACTTCAGGGTGGTGGCGGTGAACATCGCGGGGCGCAGTCCTCCTGCTATCATGTCTCAGCCCGTCACCATCCGTGAGATCATGGGTGAGTCATCACGTCACATCTCTGTGGGTACTTTTTGGTGTAAACCAATGGGCAAAAATGTGAATACACCCCTGTGTTAAACTGTATAAATCATTTAGAGCATCCCAAGATCCGCCTCCCTCGTGAGCTGAGGACAAAATACATCAGGAGAGTGGGAGAGAAGATCAACCTGACCATCCCCTTCCAGGTTAGAGAGGAATTTCACATTATGAATAATTTTTAATGATCTATTATCCTTGTGTGTATTTAAAGTAGGGCTGTAGGGTCTTCGTCAAACACGACGTGTTTGTAGTTTGAGGAAGTAGCTCGGACAATGGAGTCTCTAGCGGGACCAAATATTGACCAGAAATGGACAAAGAATTCCCACATTCCCATATAGTATCAGCATTTTGGGACTAAATATGAAGTGAAAGAAAAAGGGTAAAATACAGTTTAGTTAGTCCATCTGTATACAGTGTGGGACAAGGTTACACGATGCGTTCAAGGACACACAAAATGGAACAAAGCGCTGCCTTTACATAGAATTTGATGTAGTTGCGTATCAAATTGTTTACCACATACTACAACTACTCGTTATAGATAAAATCATTTCTATCAGTGATTAAGTGTGATTAATTATAAATTAATTGTGGACAAAATGTGATTGATCACAATTAATTATTCATTCATTCATTTTCTACCACTTATCCTCACGAGGGTCGCGGGGGGTGCTGGAGCCCATTCCAGCTGTCCGGTGTACCCCAGAGGCAGGGTACACCCAAGACTGGTTGCCAGCCAATCACAGGGCACATATAGACAAACAACCATTCACACTCACATTCATACCTATGGACAATTTGGAGTCGCCAATTGTGGGAGGAGACCGGCGTACTCGGAGAAAACCCACACATGCACGGGGAGAACATGCAAACTCCACACAGAGATGGCTGAGTGTGGAATTGAACTCAGGTCTCCTAGCTGTGAGGTCTGCGCGCTAACCATTCGACCGTTGTGCAGCCTACGATTAATTATTTTAAGCAAATTTTTAACCTAATTTATGCATTACCTCATCTGACAGGGTAAACCACGTCCTGCTGCAACTTGGTACAAGGATGGTCAACCCATTGACCCTAAAACAGTCAACGTCCGTAACTCCAACGTGGACAGCATCCTCTTCATCCGCTCAGCAGAACGAGATCACTCTGGAACGTACGAGCTGCTTCTAAAGATAGAGAACATGGAGGACAGGGCCAGTTTCCAGCTACGTGTCGTTGGTAAGTGCCCTTTCAAAAACGTCCTCACAGGGTCACAACGCACTGATTGCATTACGTTGACATTGAATCCATTTAGAAAATCCGGGACCTCCTGTGAATGTGAGGGTGACTGATGTGTGGGGCTTCAACGCTGCGCTGGAGTGGGATCCCCCCACCGATGACGGCAACTGTGAGATCACCGGATACACCATCCAGAAGGCCGACATGAAGACGAAGGTGAGACAAAGGTTTGTTGTCTGTGGAAAACTGTGTGACAATGTGTTTTTTCTCCAGGATTGGTTCACTGTTTACGAACACAACAGACGGACAAACTGCACAGCGTCCGACCTCATCATGGGCAACGAATATATGTTCCGCGTCTACAGCGAGAACCTGTGCGGACTGAGCGAGGAACCTCGCCAAAGCAAGAACACAGCCACCATTGCCAAGACAGGTCTGAGGAAATAAGATTGTTGGACCTTTTTAAATGTGGGAACTATATTTACTGTACAGTGTTTCTTTGCGACATCGTGGAATTTTTTTTTACAGGGTATGAACATTTATTGTGTTTGCATCCTGATTGGCTAAGGGAATGTGGACCATCGTCAATCAATCTTCTCTGTGTCTTTCTGTGCAGTACAGAATGCGTTCAACTCGCCAAATTTACATAAATGTTCAATCGCTAGCAGTGTGACTTTGAAGTTTTATCCCCGACCGAGTGTTCTGCACCGTCAAAGGCATCTGCATTTGCACTCAGAAGTGGGAGGAGGAAGAATAAGTTGCAGCTGTAGGGCGCCATTACAGAAGGAGGAGGATAGAGCTATATGTTTTAACAAGTATACAAAAAAGCTACAGGCATCAGGACATTTCTTGTGTCCAACCTTGTAGGTTCATCTTAAAAATCCAAATGAAGGTTTGGACTTTTTAGAGTGTATGGTGAAGGGTTTTACAGCCTTAAAACATATATCATGATTGTAAAAAAAACTTGGATAAGTGGATTTAACTTATTGCGGCCTATTTGAGATGAATGAGGGAACACTCTTTTTTTCCACCCACAGGCCTGGAGCTGAAACAAATCCCGTACCAGGAGAAAGACATGTCTTCTGTGCCCAAGTTCACTCAGCCCCTAATGGACAGAACTGTGGTGGCTGGATACACCACCGCCATCAGCTGTTCTGTCCGGGGCTTCCCAAAGGTATATATGATCATGTTAACATGGCCTGTGCAGTCATACAACACCACCACCATTTGTCACAAGCAAGGGAAAAGTCTCAACAACCGGATTATTCCTTCATGTCATTTCTCCAGCCTAAGATAATGTGGTTGAAGAACAAGATGATCATCGGCGAGGACCCCAAGTACTTGATGCAGAATAACCAAGGGGTGTTGACCCTCAACATTCGCAAGCCGAGCACCTTCGACGGAGGCAAATATACCTGCGTGGCCGTCAACGAGCTGGGCAAGGATGAGGTGGAGTGCAAGTTGGATGTTCGAGGTAGGAGGAGAAGCGTATACAGAAACTTCATGAGATGCACCTATAGAATAAAATGTGATGTATTGGATTTGGAAATGATGCAAAAGCACAATATTATCATTATCATCAACAGCTGCCGTGGATCCAAACCAGGAAGGGAAGTGAGAAAAGGAAGAATGTGACCCAAAAGCTGGCTGTCAGACATTGTCACAAGCGATCCAAATAAAAAAAAAGTAATTCCTGTCTGTTTAATTTGCTTTTACTTAAGTTCTCCTAAAGCTTTGAACTTGTCTTGAACAAAGAGGTACCTTTTGGTATTTTCGGCCATAATCTCAGGATGATTCCTTTCTGTGCACCGCCACGCCAACACTGAACAACAGCGCCACTGCCAGGATACATTCAGCCACTGCAAGAGCTGGACCTGAGTGTGAGACGCATAGCCAGTTTAGAACGTTGGGACATTTCCAAACAACAGGCTATATTTAAAGCACAGGGAAGAGAGAGAACATATTGCTGATGGCTTTCTCTCACCTGTGCTCGACCGTCCCCCCCCTCCCCCCACTCGTCTGCCACCACGTCTCTCCCCAGCATGGTGAACTTTGGATAGAGGTCATGCCTGGAGTCGTTATGGTAATACATTTATACACAGTAGGATGTGACAACACATTAAGAATACGGTGACACTCGTCCACCTCACATTTTTCACCGGCGATGGAATTAATCTGTTTCAGTGTCAAACTATGTCCATTACAACCCATATCTTACCTATGCTACCTATGCTTTACAAGTGTAAACATCAGTTCACCACTGTTTGTACTGTATTTTCCGGACTATAAGTCACACTTTTTTTCATAGGTTGGCTGTTCCTGCGACTTATACTCCAGAGCGACTTATAAATGAAAAAAGTGTTAAACACTGGACACCTTTTCTGTTCATGTTTATTTTTTGTGTGGCTAAATAACCATTGTGTTAGCATATCTTACATCTATTCAGCCTGTTCTCTATTCTTTTATTGTTAGAACTTGCCTTCTAAGAGGACGTAATGTCTGTTTTGGTCAAGTAGTTTGGAAAATGAATTACCCGCAAAAAATGCGACCTATACTCCAGTGCGACTTATGTATGTTTTTTTTCTACCTAATTATGCATTTTTGGCCTTGTGCGACTTATACTCCAGAGCGACTTATAGTCCAGAAAATACGGTACTCAACTGTGTTACACTTACAGTACACTTACATTGGAAAATATGTGGATTCCTAGCATTAATCAATCAATCTCGCCTATCAAACGGCCCAAAGGTGGTATAAAAGAATTTTTAAGCAATATTTGAGGCTTTTTTGTGTTTTTTTACTGTATAGTCAAGACAACTATACTGAATGCCGCATCCTCACTCTTTGTGGTTTTCCCAAAAACCCATGAATGCTGAATCTGGAATGTGCAGGGTACTATACAAGCAGGAAGTCAACCAGCGGCGCTGATAGTGTTTGACTTTGGAGGTTCCACTGAATTTAAGTCGCTTGAGTGTAACGCAATTACACAAATCGCATTGGGGCCCATTAGTGCCTCATGGTGTGTAGTGTAATTAAACACGCAACAGAGACAAGAGCGTGATGCCAGCTTGGATGGAAGTCATCACCCGTCAGATTCCTGGTAGAAGTCACAGAGTTGACAAGCAACGTACGGAGGAAGGAGGCCCATCGTGCACGTTCAGTGACGAGCGTCCAGTCATGCTGGAGTGAGCAGGCGGAAGGAGGTGAACGGGGAACTCATACCTCTATTGGAGAACTGTTACACTCATTTTAATTTAGTGCGGGATAGAAAATACATTTCTGACCATACAATTACTTCATTTCATTTTCTACCACTTATCCTCACAAGGGAAGTGGGGGTTCTGGAGCCTATCCCAGCTGTCTTTGGGCGAGAGGCGGGGTACACCCTGGACTGGTGGCCAGCCAATCACAGGGCACATATAGACAAACAACCATTCACACTCACATTCATACCTACGGACAATTTGGAGTGGCCAATTAACCTAGCATGTTTTTGGAATGTGGGAGGAAACCGGAGTACCCGGAGAAAATCCACGCATGCACAGGGAGAACATGCAAACTCCACACTGAGATGGCCGAGGGTGGAATTGAACTTGGGTCTCCTAGCTGTGAGGCCTGTGCGCTAGCCACTTGTACACTGTGCAGCCCCAGAATTATACTTTGCATAAACAAAACAAGATCAATATTTTCAACAACACATCACACTAAAGACCGTGATAAAGACGGTGTTGGCAGGTAATTATGTTGTCAATATTGTCATGGACTCACACTTCATATTGATGGGCTTTAAAGCTATATGGTAATGGTAATGGTTTTATTTCATTTGAACATGCATCAGATTACAATTGAGTCCATCCCATAATCAGTTCACAGTTCCACATGTCCAAAAGGAGTAGGAAGAAGCAAAGCTTATTAAATCCTACCCCTCCATCTGGTACTTTTACAATCAGTAACTGTTACATTTGTTCACTTCCTGCTTTCCTAATATATTTTTATTAATTAATTTATTTTTTGTCACGTACCGAAGTACAAGGTGATATGACCATACAATGACATAATGGGTACCATAGTAACTGATATGTATATTTTGTCTAACTATCCTCATGACCCCTGGCCATCTTGACATTTCAGGTACCAAGTTATTGCTAGTAATAAGTAATGGTCTCACCTTGACCACCACAGCGAAAAATCTCTGACTGCGTCACCGCTTAACGGGGGCTGTAGAAATATGGAAGGGTTTCGTCAGTATTTTCTTCATAAAATACATCAACAAAGTCAAAAGTCAATATGCAACAAACAACACTGATTCATACGCCCTATTAAAATGCATAATGAGGCCTTTATGAGGCCATAATGATTGTGTCAATCTGTCCTTGTGTGATGACGCAAAAAGAGAGCTCATTTCTCTTTTAAGTGCAGTTGAAATGAATTCTCTCCACTGTGCATTCCTCACCACTAGAGAGTATTCGCTTGTGCCTCAAGATGCCATGTTCTTCAGGGTGTCCACAACTCCTTTGGTGGCACAGCGTGGGATGGGGAGGAGAGGGGGGGGGGGGGTTAACTTGTGGATCGTCTGCACACAAGCACATTAACATACACGGTTCTGCTAGTAATCACATTACATGACACGATTTGCAGCAAAAGACGACTCGCCCTCTTGTGTGGGTTGGTGGGTTATAAATGTCTGAATTTCTTCTCCAGAATCACGGCTATTTTTAGACCTTGTATGTTGATAACAGATGCTCATTTCTGCAGAGTGTGAATGAGAGCGTTCAACCTGGCCTGGATAACACCCATTTTATCTCTATGGTATTAGCAGTTCAAACATGCAGACTCTTATTAGGGTCACGGTAGAAAAGAAAAAATATTCATTTTTTTTATTTTTTATATATATTATGACTTTATTTTCATGAGATTACAACTTTTTCCTCTAATGTGACGACTCTATTCTTAATTGATGACTCTACTTTGTCCATAGGTATGAATGTGAGTGTGAATGGTTGTTTGTCTATATGTGCCCTGTGATTGGCTGGTGACCAGCCAGAAGACAGCTGGGATAGGCTCCAGCACCCCCGCGACCCTTGTGAGGATAAGAAAATGAATGAATGAATGAATATTACAAGTATTTTTTTTTGGTAATTTGCAGTAATTCCATGCTTTGCAGTTTGTTGCTCCAAGTTCTCCAAGAAAAAAAGGTAAATAACACTAAATCATTTAAATTTTGCATTTTTTTTGGGGGGGGGGGGTACTGTTGCAGTAAGTAACATGCAGATATTATGCTTCCAGCAGAGGGTGTTAAGAAGTACTGAATGCAGGAGACACAGCACACGGGACTGTGTTTAATTAAAAGCTTTTCATTATGATTCTGAAGCTAATGCAATCTGAGCTTTAATTAGCATGTGCGAGAAATTGCACTCTGCAGCAGCGAAGTCACCGTGCCTGAGAAGAAAGGATGTTCCATGTTTGGAACAGAACGCACACATCCTCTCCTTTTGGCACTGTTTGTCACCTTTCCATTTCTACAGGAATATGCACACATAATGTACTGTACAGAGGTGAGCGTGAAATAAAGTCACTTCCATATGAAGTGGCGGAAGCAGAGGAGAAGGCTAGCGATTATATAATTGAGAGCCTGTAAAAGCAGGGTTAGAAAAGAAAGTTTCTACTAGCTGACAGGCTCATGACTCATAGTAAATGATGTGGCAAATTAAACACAAATTGAGCTAAAAAAAAAAAAAAGTTCAAGTCCTGAGGAGAACTTCTGGTCAATTCTATTAGAAGGGTTCCTACCTGATGGCCTCGGAGGAAGCTTTGGTATGACTCACTTTCAAAGGTCACGTTCATGAGAGCCCAAAATCTTGGACAGTCGTTGCCCGGAGACCTCAGCAGCAACAATGAACATTTATATTAATATTAAAATACACATTGCATCTCCTTATTTAGTGGCCATGGGCAACAGTACACAGTAACAAGGCTTATTTTAGGAGGAGGCCTTCATGCCTTTTCAAAGTAATGCACAAATACGTAAAGTAAATTATTCATTCATTCATTCATTTTCTACCGCTTGTCCTCACGAGGGTCGCGGGGGCCTCTGGAGCCTATCCCAGCTGTCTTCTGGCTGGTCACCAGCCAATCACAGGGCACATATAGACAAGCAACCATTCACACTCACATTCATACCTATGGACAATTTGGAGTCGCCAATTAACCTAGCATGTTTTTGGAATGTGGGAGTAAACCGGAGCACCCGAAGAAAACCCATGCATGCACGGGGAGAACATGCAAACCATAGAATAATAATAATAAAAGTAGAATAATACCACAAATACCTATAAAATATATGTGGGAAGCAGCTGACAGGTACCGGCAAGACTAAGGCGTGGGAGGACTTTGGTAAGGCCATGGATCAACCGTGCAATGCCTCAAAAAGGTGAAGTTTCCATAGGGGTTTGGGGCCTGCTGACTTTGACTGAGGGTATAGTCGGCTGGTGGAAAAGAGGCCCTTCTCAATCCCACTGACATACCTTCCATAGAGGAAGCAGTTTGAGGATACGAACGTGGATCGTTCCATCCCCAGGGCTGAAGTGGCTGAGCTCCCCAGTGGCAAAGCTCTGTAGGTGGATGAGTTTCGCCCTGAATTCCTCAAGGTTCTTTATGTTACCGGACTGTCTTGGCTGACAGTCTCTTCAACATTGCTTGGAATTTGGGAACAGTACATCTGGACTGGGGTGGTGGTCCCCCTTTTCAATAAGGTTGGACTACAGAAGGATCACACTCCTCAGCTTCCCATGGAAAGTCTACTCCAGGGTGCTGAGAAGGGTACAACCATTGGTTGAACTGGTCCGGTGTTCCGGACCCTTGCAAGGATCCTGGAGTGCATGTCAAAGTTTCCCCCAACCCATTATTACATGTGCTTTGTGGACTTGGAAAAGGCATTTGACCATGCCCCCCCCTTCGGTACAGGATTGGTGGCGTACTACTACGTGCCCTTTGGTCCTTGTACAAATGGAGAAGGTGCCTGGTTTGCATTGTTGGCAGTAAGTTCCGTTCCTAATTATTTTGAACAGAATTTCTCGGCGCAACCAAGGCGTCAAGAGAGTCCGGTTCGGGGACCTTAGGATCTCGTCTCGACGATGTGATCCTGATGGCCTTATCAGGCTGTGACCTTCAGTATTTACTGGGCGGTTAGCATCTGAGTATGAAGCTTCTGGGATGACACTCAGCACCTCTAAATGGTTCTCAGTCGAAGGGTGGATTGCAGGTTCTCCAGATTGGGAATCTCAGGGTCTCAGGGTCACAGGGGGATCGGCACAGTATCGACAGGAATGCAGTCACAGAACCGGACCGTCTCGGTGAAGAGAGAGCTGAGTTACTGGTCAATCTTGTTCCCACCCTCACCTTTGGTCGTGACTGAAAGAATGAGATTGCGGATACAAGCAGCTGAAATGTGTGCTGGTCCCACCCTAAAAGAACAGAGGCCACCAAGTATTCATTGACAGAACCTTATTCTGTGCCCCGGGGGCAATGTGCACTGGAACGGGCCGCAATGGTAACTGGAGCATGATGGGAGGCTGGCGTTTAGCTTGGAAGAAGGTACCGATGAGGTAAGCTTGGGTACTCATCATACTGGGGTTGTCGTCTGTGCTGCGCACGTATAACTGTCACCCATAAGGGGGGGGGGGGGGTGATGGTAAAATGCATATGTTACTGCTAAAGTGCTCCTATTGTCTGCTTCCAAATAGGACACCCAGTTTGTCTTTTTATAGAAAATGCAAATACGCTGAGCAGAGCCAGCAGGACTGCATTTGCATTAATGCACATTATTCACTTCATTGTTTTTTTTTCCACAAAGACGGCAAATAAATGCACAGCAAAGCAACATGAACATCCCAAAGCGAGTTTGACAAGAGGAGGGGAGACGTGTGCTGCTGTGATCTCCTCTGACATCAGCCTTCGCTCGTCTATATCGCTCTGTCACACTTTGTCACTTTTTTAGGCACATTCGGATAACATTTGATGTTTCCGCCATGCTGAGAAGGCTTTTTTTGTCAAGAAGTTGACTGAGAGGAGAGGAACGAGAGCTGACAGGTGCTAAGGAGAGTTGTTATTTTTGGTGGTAATTATGTGTTATTTAGGGCAGCGACAGGATGGAACAACAGGATGGACTAAAAGCAGAGTGACAATGAGGGAGAGGAGAAGAAATCATATCCTAATGAGTTAGCGTGCAGCCTCACGGGCACACTGAAGCAACATGCATGCTGCCAAGTGCACTCCGCATTGAGCCCGGGGGCGCCATTTCCTCCTATGTTGGGGCTCATTACAAGGCCGAGGCAGCAAGTCATGTTCATTAACTCACCGTGTGCAACTCAGAGGCCTTCAGCCTGCTCTTCTCACGCTTTTGTAGCGACACGTAGCAAAGAAAAGCTACACAAATGGCCAAAAATATTGGCATGGTAAAGAGCCCAGGCTAATTGAGTTTAACGCTATACAAAAATATGACAGGCAGTCCTCATGTTATGACTAGGGATGCTCCATCCAGGACTCAAATAGGCCGATACCGATCACATGGATTAATCATACATTTTCCAATTGACTTAATCCATATTCCAATTGAAGCTTTTTAACATGCTACCCCACTAAGCCGCCAGTGGCATGTGTTAGCAGTTAATTGTGGTATTAAATCTTTTTATTAATGTATTTTATATGCCATGGATGTGTACAGTGTGAATAACAACAAGAAACTCGAGGGAGGAATTGAACCCAGGTCTCCTAGCTGTGTGGCCTGTATGCTAACCACTCTAATATTATAGTTCATTCATTCATTCATTTTCTACCGCTTATCCTCACAAGGGTTGTGGGGGGTGCTGGAGCCAATCCCAGCTGTCTTCGGGCGAGAGGCGGGGTACACCCTGGACTGGTGGCCAGCCAATCACAGGGCACATATAGACAAACAACCATTCACACTCACATTCATACCTATGGACAATTTGGAGTCGCCAATTAACCTAGCATGTTTTTGGAATGTGGGAGGAAACCGGAGTACCCGGAGAAAACCCACGCATGCGCGGGGAGAACATGCAAACTCCACACAAAGATGGCTGAGGGTGGAATTGAACCCTGGTCTCCTTGCATTTTATAGTGGTCAATATAATGTTGCTATTAATATTGTTTTTATGATAGCATCTGATATGTATGTATTATTATTATTATTATTCATAGTTATTTATTTGTTATTTTGTTATTCATTCATTAATTCATTTTCTGCCGCTTTTCAACACGAGGGTCGCGGGGGCTGTTATTTATTATTTATTATTATTATTTATTTTTTTTTTTCTAATTATTTAATTATTATGGCAAAATACTGTATTAAAAAAGGGCAAAAAAATGTGCGATTTTAACCCCCAAAATATGTTTTTGCCAATTTTGTGAATTATTGTTACCATGATGGTACAAAAGCACAAGCAGTGTAGAAAATGAATGAATGAGGCTGTCATAAAGAATGTGACCCATACATCCAGTACTACAGTACAATACATATAGTAGAGTAGTTAGTTAGTACCTGAGTGAGCTGTCCAAAGCCCTGAGCCCACACTTCCTCCCCGTGAGGATCCCTGGGATACGACTCAATAAGTGATCGATCGCCATGGCACCCCCACCTGAAACATCATCATGTAAGCAGGTCACGTCACGGCCGAGACAGCATGTTGCCGTTTCCGGCCATTTCCACATGCCTGCTCCAAATGGGGGGTCGGGGTGTTGGGTAGGATGTTGAGGGGCGGGTGTCAAACACACCCTGAGACTGGAGTCAGAAATAGAACACTGAAAACTCTTGTTATCTGACCTAAAATAAATAATTGTAGTCAAGTGATGCACTATATGTGTGGTTACAGCAACACAAGTTCCACTGTGCTTATCAGAAGAGGGGAAAAGGCACATTGCACAAATATGGCTGCCCTAAAATGACATGCAGTGTAAATGATGTCAGTTTCCTGCTACTAAGTAAGTGCATGAGTTTCCTGACAACACCCTACTGAATCATCCTGAGAAGGATGACGCGTACAAACCTGGCAGTATAACATAGGATGGGAGAGATAAGTTGCCCTAAAAAGATAAGCGCAGCACCAAATAAGATTAACGAACATTACTGTACTGATTTTTTTCCCCTTTCTTTTCACATTTTGCTGAGGCGCTTTTGAAAAGAGCGGCGTGCAAAGAGGTTTACGCACAAAGCCGTGGTGTCTGCCACAGATATGCTGCTGGAGTTTAGGCTCGGCGGTAATCCTTTGTCACATACACTGTGCAAATATAATAACAAAGTACAGTGTAATCAGGACCAGCGCAGCAGTAATGTCGTGATATTAAAATTGAATTGTTGGGAAACATGATACCAGATAAGACGCAAGCCTTCTAAAGCACTCATTCTCATGCTGCGGGCTGAGTACCGCTGGCGGTACGCGGGTTCCATATAATAGTACTAAAATTTTTGATTTTTTTCAATAAAGAACACATTAATATTGGTAATATATACATGAAATATGCCTACAGTAATTCAAGTGAAATGTTCCTTAGATTAAATATTCATCATCATTTTGGATCATTTTGGATGTAAACCTCAAACAGAAGTCTCCTTAGTCGAGGAGGTGTAGAGCAATGTATAATATAATAATATCATATATTAAAATTATAATAATTAGATTAATTATTCTATTAATTATTAAGGATTCATATAATATGTAACACATTTTTGGTAATGATATTAATATATAAAATAATAATAATAACGATAACATAATAATAATATAATAATAATGTCGAGCAAATATATGAATTATATGAATCATATGAATATATGAATCATATATATTGAATGTTAAAATATTATATTAATTATTTATAATTTATATATGGAACATATTTATGGTAATTATATTAATATATAATAATAATAGTACTACTACTACTACTAATAATAATAATAATATATAATAATAATAATCATATTATTAATAATAAAATAATAATAATAGTGTAGAGCAAATATACAGTATATCATATATAATGAATGTTAAAATATTATTTAGAATTAAATAAAAAATAGAACAAACAAATTCAAATAATCAATACGAATCAATAAAAAAATCAATAATAAAAACAGAATCATTAGAAATATATATATATAATGAAATTCTTTTTAACTGTAGCTATACCGACATATAAATATCATATACATGTAATATACTTAAATAAATAAATAAATAAATAAATAGCAATAAATACATGCCTCAAACTAAACTAATACAACAAAAAATATGTAAACTTTACAAAAATACACTAACATAAGCAGCCATGAAATGAATAAAATTCATAAAAATAATTAAAAAATGACTTACAGCTTCAACAAACCTCAGACATGGATCCTCATTTGTACGGCTGCAAAAGAGAAGGACCAAAGAAAGAAGCATCTAGAAGTTCCTCGTCTCCTCCACCCCTGCTGATACAAAAGAACATTTGAATTGTAAAAGGCAGTAAAAGACACCAAAAACTTACGTTCCTCCATGTGCCTTTTCTCATGAGTTACATAACCTATTAAATATGCATGCCAGGGGCCGTCATTTTGAAAATATGGCCACATTCCGTCCAGATTTTTTAACATCTGCCATTAAATATTCATCCGGGATGTATGAACGCAGTGTGTGCGAGTCGGGCCACTCACCTCACATATTTGCTTATTTGAATGATTGTAGGAGGCACTGCAGCACATCCCAAATCTTCATTGGCATTAAGTGCATGTTCCAGGAAAGGAGACAGAGCTTTTATAGTCCTCCTACTTGACCTCCTCAATCTACTTCATCTCCAGCCACACTCCAAATCACTGTCTGGGCCAATTTCCCATCCGGCGCTGACATGACAGCTCACCCTGGCAGACATTTTTAAGTCAGCTCGGGATCTTAAGGGGACCATCAGTGGATGATGCCACTTCTCTCTTCTTAGAGACGATGCCACCTGGCTACATGGATTATACATACATACACACACACACACACACACACACACACACACATTTATACAGCGTCCCAAGGCCATAAACACTCATTATAATGTGCTTTGTCATCTGCTGTGGCTTTGGCCTGGAAATTACACAGCCTGGAGTGTTTTCCCTGACTTGGCACACATGTAAGTATGTGTTAGTATCAAAGCAGCTTTCTGGAATACAACGGGATTATTGAGTGTGAAGACGCTGAGCTGACATCTTATTTGATAAGATAGCATCTATTATATTCTGTGGCCTACTGAATACGACGTGGCTCTTCTCTCTATTTGGCGAGAGATACTCAGCTTGTCCTACCCTCAGCCTCAGCAAGAGAATAGAATAGAATACAATCCAATAGAGTAGGTCATTGTTGGGGAAAAATAGGGAAAGGAGGTTTGGTAGGCTTTTTAGGTTTTACAGAAAGCAAAGCAAAAAGTCAAGATGCATTTTGGTTTCACATAATATTAGCAGCTTGGAATGGTCTGATGGCTGCATGGTGGACAAGTGTTTAGCGCGCAGGCCTCACAGCTAGGAGACCCTAGTTTGATTCCACCCTCGGCCATCTCTATGTGGAGTTTGCATGTTCACCCCGTGCATGCGTGGGTTTTCTCCGGGTACTCCGGAGAACGGTTTCCTCCCACATTCCAAAAACATGCTAGGTTAATTGGCGACTCCAAATTGTCCATAGGTATGAATGTGAGTGTGAATGGTTGTTTGTCTATATGTGCCCTGTGATTGGCTGGCCACCAGTCCAGGGTGTACCCCGCCTCTCGCCCAAAGACAGCTGGGATAGGCTCCAGCATACCCGCGATCCTCGTGAGGATAAGCAATAGAAAATGAATGAATGAATGAATGAATGAACATGTGTGAATGGGGCTGCACGGCAGTCAAGTGGTTAGCGCTCAGGAGACCCCAGTTCAATTCCACCCTCGGCCATCTCTGTGTGGAGTTTGCATGTTCTCCCCGTGCATGCGTGGGTTTTCTCCGGGTACTCCGGTTTGCTCGCACATTCCAAAAACATGTTAATTGGCCTGGGATAGGCTCCAGCACCCCCGCGACCCTCATGAGGATAAGCGGTCGAAAATGAATGAATGAATTAATGGTCTGATCACGTTTTGAATGGATCATCCATGAGTGAAATGGGCCGCATCCTCCCACATTCCAAAAACATGCTAGGTTAATTAGCAACTCTAAATAGTCCATAGGTATGAATGTGAGTGATTGTTTGTCTATATATGCCCTGTGATTGACCAGGGTCAATTCTGTTGGGATAGGCTCCAGCATATATGTGATCCTAGTGAAGAGAAGCGGCATAGAAAATGGATGGATGGAACTATTGTACTCAATAGTAAATATACTGTACAGTGGTAAAATGACTGTGATATGCAATTTATAATAAAAGGATAGATACACATTGTATGTACATATGGTTTTAACATGGTGTACAGTATGCTGTGTACTACAGTCATCACATGTACAGTATCGGGTGCAGGTTGGCCTTTGAAAAAACAGAAATAGGTCAGCATTACACACTTGTACATATACTGTACAAAGTCAAGACATCACCATATGGGGCCCTCACATGTATACAGCATGTAAGTGTGTGGAGAAGTGGCGTTCGATACCCAGCGGTTCACTGAAGGGTCACTTACAACACTGCAGCTGCCTCTCTGTCTTACTGTCACTCAAATAAACATAAAACACACACACACACACTTCCCTCCATCCAGTGCCTTCCTCACCCCCGCCGGCCTGCCCGCCCCCGAGTGGGCTCTAGTGTTTTTTTTTTTTGTCTTTGTTGGAAATTATTGCGGTGGTTTTCAAGAGCGTCGTCGTGGCAACGCCAGGCTTGATGCATGTTGACAGAATCTGTTGCAGCCCAGTGAAAATTGGAGATAAGAGATGGGCGGAGCTATGGGAAATGATAGGGACGGGAGGTAACGCAGAAAGGGGAGCGGGAGGAATGAGGTGGGGGGGGGGGGGGTACATGTGCTTGATTCCCCCGTATGATGAATGGATATGAAGAGTATTGGACCTGATAAACCAAAAGATCTGGAATGAACAGCGAAGAGAAAGAGAGAGCGAGAGAGAGAGAGAGAGAGAGAGAGAGAGAGAGGCAGGAGAATGTGCTGCTATTTTAGTCTGGACGTCGTCATGGAAACTGCAGCCTCACTAAAAATGGAGACGTCCAGCACATGTACCGTCAGACAAATGGCCCAACATGATGCTCGGACATGGCGTTGCACACCTCCCATCCGCAGTCCTCTTTTGACTGTATTGCGTTTAGATTCCATCTTTTAATTAATAACACATCCTCAAATGATCCTCGCTTCCTTCCATCTCCTGCATTCTGAAGGACGGAGGTATTCCCACATTTCTCTGTTGCTATAGCAACACTGCAGCGAGAACGGGAAGGAGAGGACGCAGGGAGGAGGGAGGCAGCGAGAGAGTTGGGGGGGGGGGGGTGCAGAGAGCGGCCTAAAGACGAACGGATGTGTGAACAATGCTAATTCTAATGTGTTGGTCAACTCCGCTATACAGTCGCAGCCTCCTCATTTGCATAACAGCCTGTGGGAACGTATTTGCTATTTCTGCAGTCATCTAAAGCAAATAAAAACACACAAAGCACGAGACATTTGGGGCAGGGAGCTGTTTTCTTCTTTGGCCTCCTTTAAAATTCTCTTCATACAAGGTCGTGCAATTGTAAAATTCAGCAAATTTGTCACAAAATACACAAATTCTGTTGCCGTTTTTGGATGACAGATGACAGATTTATGTTTAGTGGCCATAAAAAGGATGTTTTGTTTTTGTTTTTTTGTTTGGCTTTCTGTGATTTCAATACTTCAATTTATTGCCATAACATATAACATATAGCATGCAAATCCCCAAAGGCTAAGACATTGTATTAATGGTGCTGGTTAACTTCTTTTTACACTTGCTGATAATTTACACTGTGGATAATGTTAACCTGTTACATATGATAACAAATCTGTGACTTCCTGAAAAATCCCTTTAACATCACAGCCGTTCCTCATTTATGGTAGTCACTAAAAATAAGCAAATTTCCGCAAAATAGGTTTAAATATTCATTCATTTATTTTCCTCATGAGGCTATCCCAGCTGTCTTCGGGCAAGAGGTGGGGTACACCCTGGACTGGTCGCCACCCAGCCAATCACAGGGCACATATAGACAAACAACCATTCACATTCACATTCATACCTATGGACAATTTGGAGTGGCCAATTAACCTAGCATGTTTTTGGAATGTGGGAGGAAACCGGAGTACCCGGAGAAAACTCACGCATGCACGGGGAGAACATGCAAACTCCACACAGAGATGGCCGAGGGTGGAATTGAACCTAGCTGTGCGCGCTAACCACTCGACCGCCGTGCAGCCCCGGCTTAAATATTAATAAATGGAATACATTCGTAGTTATGGCATAGAATATCTGTTTACGAACCTCTAAATATAGTTTTTAACATTATTAGAGTCCTCAAGACATGGAATAACACCAGTATAGTCACATTTACATTAGTAGTACCCGATAGTCAGAGAAAATAATATATATTAACATAGACAATAACATAGACTCAGTGGTTAGCACGAAGGCCACACAGTCAGGAAATCAGGAAGACCTGGGTTTGATTCTCCGCTTGGGCATCTCTGTGTGGAGTTTCTCCCCATTTTCTCTGGGTTTCCTCCCACATCTCCAAAACATGCATGTTTTTTTCCATAGGTATGAATGTGAGTGTGAATGTTTGTTTGTCTATATGTGCCCTGTGATTGGCTGGCCACCAGTCCAGGGTGTACCCCGCTTCTCGCCCGACATCAGCTGGGATAGGCTCCAGCATAACCGCGATCCTTGTGAGGATAAGCAGCATATATAGATGGATGGATTGAGCCATCTTATGCTTGAAAATGCTTAATTTGGGCTAAGAATAAGTAAAATTATGCTTAAATACAGAAATTTTATTGATTTTACTATTGTTACATCTCTATCTGCTTTGGAAAAAGAAAAATATAGCACTCTTTTGACAAAATATTAGCAATTCTTAAGTTTGTGCATGAATCTCTTCCTCCTGTCGTCATCCAATGTCAAAGCATCCACATGACAAGAAGATGCATCTCTGTGGAAGCCATATTGCAGCCGCAGAAAGGCCAAAGCTATTTCACATCAATGTCATCATCCCAGTCAATCAGGATGGAACACATTTGTATTATCTCTTCTTTCATATATGCATCAATATTTATATAAAGTTCTCCCTCCCCACTTTGCGGTTCACACATTGTACAGCATTATCAATATGAATGTATTCAATATGAGTTATTCATGGACGATGTACATGTTGGCGACGTGCAAAAATGTGGAAAATCACAAGATACACGCAAAAACGCTAAGCTCGTAGCCTTAGTGGCGTGTCGGTAATGAACAAACGGGTCAAAATAACTAGTTTTAGTTTTTTTTTTGTCTGTCTTATTCTATCGTCGCGCCTCGCTCTGTGGGTGGGTGGGGTTAGCTGACTGAAAGACCGAGACCGACAGATTGACCGACACTGTCGGTGACCTCGTTCAGTCCGTTCACAAAAAAGAACTAGTTCTTTTGACCCGTTCGTTCATGACCGACACACAACTAGTCATCACGTGTTGTTGCGCTGTTGAGTCGAAACGAACGTGAACATGAGTGAACGGACTGACTCGACACGGGTGACCGGGTCTATGCATAGGGGGCGATCACAGCCTAACGACCAATTGAACGAAATGAACGAATCTTTTTACTGAATGAACCGGAATGATCCGGTTCACTGAAATGAACAGTTTTGCCCACCACTAAGCCTGATAATTGATGTTCACGCCGGTTGTTCGGTGTTCTAGCTAGCTAGGCACCTAGCTAGCTAGCTTGCACTGGTGTTTGGAACCTGTTTTGATTAATTCCAAGAATCACACCGGTCGTTCGGCGTTCTAGCTAGCTAGCTACCTAGCTAGCTTGCGCCGGTTTTTGGGACCTGTTTTGATTAATTTCAATAATCACGCCAGTCATTCTGTGTTCTAGCTAGCTACCTAGCTAGCTAGATAGCTTGCGCCGGTGTTTGGAACCTGTTTTGATTAATTTCAATAATCACGCCGGTCATTCAGTGTTCTAGCTACTAGCTTGCGGCGGTGTTTGGAACCTGTTTTGATTAATTTCAATAATCACGCTGGTCATTCGACGTTCTAGCTAGCTACCTAGCTAGCTTGCGCCGGTGTTTGGAACCTGTTTGGATTAATTTCAATAGAAACATATCTCTATCTTTCCCTAGTTAGTACGATGCTAATGCTAGCACAGCACTCAAATTCAACCACGGCTATCACATTGACAGCCCGAAAAGCAGCTATAACTCACATTTTAGTTCACAATTCAATCCAAATTGATGGAGAGACAGCTCCCATAAAGGTTGTGACACCTTTACCACTATGTATGACAATAAAAACAATACCTGCACTGCTCCAGTCTCACTGGAAGGCCTTCTAATCCGTGATAAGTCAAACACAGCGACAGTAGATACAAATAACTTTGGTCTTCCTGCAAGAGCCATCTGCTAGGGCTTTGAAGCTAACTTGAAGCTAACTTGAAGCTAACTTTGCCAATCAATGTCTTTTCTTTCTCCATTTCTGCTCAATATTTGATGTGATATCATGTAAAGATGGAACACCAGCACAGTACCTTCCTACTACAAAACTCTGAAATACTCTGAAATACATATCACTCTCCCTCGCTAATGCTAATATTCTGTCATTAGCGCCTTATGCTGTTTGCGACATGGAGCAGTCTGCTGCATGTCAACTGTCTCGCTTGTCCTCTCCTCGCGATCAATAGCTCATCTCTCCACATCAATATTTCTCTCGCCCTCATGGGACTAAAATGTCCTTCTTTAGGACAGAAGGAGAATTGGCAAGATGGCAGCGACAAGGTGGGGAACGAGGTGGGGTTTCGTCCTGTTAATATCTTAAAAACATGTGTTATATACAATAAATAAATAAGTTCGAATTCCATGAATGTGTCATGTTTAACCTAAACTAAAATGTTTTTTTGTGTGTCGTACGGATTATAGCCTTTAGCTTAGCATAACCTAGCATCCTAGCTCAAGCTAAACTAACTGCAGAGTGAGAGTGCTTCTAATCTTCTCATTCAATTAGCCAGAAAGCAAACAAATTAGCCAAAATGGCAAGCTCTTCTAAGCTCAGGGCACGAGGAGGCTAAGTAAATGTTCTGACATAATGCGGGGCGTCGATAAAAGTCAAAAAAAAAAAAAAAAAAAAGCTGCACGCAGTCTCCAGAGTAAAGACATGGTCTCCATCAGACGTTATGGTAAATCAATAATCAAGTAAGTATAATCTAATAACATCATCTGAGCCTGAGAGCGTGTGTGTTTGTATATGTATGCACTGGGGAACATTTTGCTCCACACTGTACATTCCTGCAGTAATTACTCCGAGGTGTCTGCTTGAAACTAAATATTCATAGGACAGGAATCTCCGTCACTTCATGGCATAGCCGACACAAGAAAAATGCATTACAGTATAAGTGTTGATGAAAAATAGATGGGATTTTTATGTTTTGTATGTGACATGAAGTCAAGCTGTCAACCTTTAAACACAGATCAGCCGCTTCAGCAACATTTGTGTGCTTGCGGGAACAATCAGCTTTCACCCCCCACCCCTCTCTAGGTTACATGCCTTGTTGGTCAGGCTGATTGTTTTATCCCCGGAGGTGCTGAGGAAGGCTGCGGGCTTGTGAAATCCAGTGACATACACTGGATAGATTGTGACGCATGTCCACTTCAGCAGTGTCATCGCCAGTGGACGACTGTGAAGGCAACATACAGACGAACAACCACGGGAGGAAAAGCAATAGAATAATATTGTGGATCAATTTATCACATTCATGGCCTGGACTTTTGTTTGACCAATTTTTAGGTGAAATTCTTCAATGTTCAACCAACAAAAGTATAAATTTTGCCAATAGATGAATGAATAAGATACAATGGAGGTTAAAGGCATCAATAATTAGGATTCCGTTTTTTTTATATACCTTTTTTTTCACATTTTCTATTTTTTTTTCTCAAATTTTTGGTTAAATTCTAGGATGTTTATCTACCAAACTATTATCGAGGCCCCCTTGACAGTTACTATCTTACCGTTTATGTCATTGTAAGGTCATATCACCTCGTACTTTGGTACGTGACAAAAATAAAATTTAAAAAATTAAACAAAATAATAATAAAAAAAACTTAAACTATATTAGGAAAGCAGGAAGTGAACAAATGTAACAGTTACTGATTGTAAAAGTATCAGATGGAGGGGTAGGATTTAATAAGCTTTGCTTCTTCCTACTCCTTTTGGACATGTGGAACTGTGAACTGATTATGTGATGCATTCAATTGTAATCTGATGCATGATCCGATTCCCCAAACTCACATTAATATGACTACATACTGCATATATACAGTATATTAGGGATGTCCGATAATTATCGTTTACAGCGTAAAAATGTGATCTCGGTATCTTCTCTTTAATAAAAGACGATGTAGAGCATGTGGGACAAATCGCCAATTAGCTAAAACCGCAACATAACAGAGTTCACACTGTGCCAGGCAAATATTCTGTGAGAAAGTGATAACGCCTTACTTAGTAAAAACAAAGCTCACAAAAGGTTAATATTCCACATATCATTCTTACTCACGGTGTCTTAAAGAACCTGCTAATAGATCACACAGTAATATCATAGGTAGATAACAACAGACAAGACAGTACCAACTAATAATGCAGAATAACCAACAATTCTTTTTTTAAATGTTTTGCTCTTCCTGCAGCCCACACAGCCATATCCGATATGTCTGTCCTGCCTATGAAGTGTGAAGGAACGACAGAAGCATTTCTTTTCATGACCCACAGACTGACACCTCGACTTCACAGTACGAGTTGATGTTGTGTCAGGTTCCCCCCCAGACTGTGCAGTCTGTGTATGGGCCACGGGGGGCCGGGGGGGTGGGGAAAGGGGGTGATTCCCTTGAGAGGAACACCTCTGGGACGCTATTGAATTTGAAGGGGAAAGACAGGAGATATAGTGTATATATAGTATGTAACGTGTCTTCAGAGTCTTTCATAGACTAACCTTGTGATAAAAGGTGTGTACCTCAGGATAACACCTGCTTTTTTGGAGTGTTTTTTGTGCCAAACATATAACATGACATACAGTACTACAAATATCCTAACACTTGAATTTGCTGTATATATATTTTGATTTAAGGAGAAATCCTTAAATGTCTGTTGACGAATAAAGAGATGAATAGCAAAAATGCATATTTAAAATGGCCACATAGATGCTATAATTACACAAATAGTTAAATTATGTTGAATAATCCCAGTCACAGATACTCTTAAAGTAAAAGGGTTTTTACAATTTTTGTTTCATAATTTAATTTTATTTAATTTTATTTAATTTTATTTAATTTTATTTAATTTTATTTTATTTAAGCAGTGATTATTTTTCTTTATTTAACTAAAAAATATTTATAATAATAAGTCTAATTTGTAAAAGGCAGTACCTTAGACACTGAGACACTGATTTACATACTATATATTATGATGAAGCTGCATATGCCTAACAAGATTTACTGTAAAATATACTACATTTGTGCAGACGTATTTATCCCAAGGGGTGTCAATGTTGCAGAGAAAGGTGTTTGTTTGACGTAATTACATACTGGAAATGTTGGCGTGTTATTCATATTTCATTTCATGGTGCTGCTCTTTTTTTATTGGTTGTATAGTAAAATATTCATTGCTATGTTCAGTACATAGGAAGTAAAACGACATTGCAATTCAAATAAAACCGATTATGTTTTGCTACAGCTAAAGACAAATATGCTGATGGCGTAAATTTGGGTGTTGACCTCTATAAGTTAGATTTTTCTAAAGTTGACAACAAAAAACCGAAACATAAACAAGACAGTTATTTCTTATTTCATGAAACGGAGTAGCTTACCTTGTTGGGACCGGAAAGGTCAGTCTATTTCCTTCCTGCTTGTTAGTCCAGCTACAACAGTCCATATCATTAAGGGTGTCTCAGAATAATCCTGTAGGGGTAGCCAATGGATGGAAAGCCAGCACATAGTGTCAGATACAACATTAAACATACAAAGTCATTATAAAACATAATTTTTTATCTTAACGCTCGAACGCTAAGCTGCAAATTAGGATTATCAAGTTGCATTTCACACAGTCGATGCCCCCATATGGTTGAGTGCAAAAACACACTTCTCTCCACAATAACATCCAAGGAGGAAGCCTGGCATCCATGGCGACCGTGCACATGAGGCGTTATCTCGTATGCTCTTTGAAATCTGACGACAGGGCCGCCAAATGGATCACATCAAGGGAGCGGCCATATGTTGTGTCTTTAGCCTTCATTTCTATTCGTAGTGTGTCCACCCTGCTTCAGACACATTCACTTTCAGTTCGATATACATCAGCTTTACACACACTTTACACACATATATATATATATATAATATATATATACGTATGTATGGGATGACCAGTCTGAAAGCTGCCTTTGCGACAACCTGAGTCACTTGATCGATTGCTTTACTTGCGAGATGAAACAGCAGGAATAAGCTTTAAACAGAAGGAGGTGGTGTTTGTTGACATAGGAGACGGCGCTTTAATAGACAACAGTCTTGGTGTTTTTTGTTTTTTTTTGTCTGATAGCTACCTTCCCTTATGTCTTTATCAGGACTATTCATGACTATTTGACTGATTATGTCTCAGTGAGGGCTCATGAAACATAAAAACAACAATAAAACATACACACCGTCGCTGCATTACAGTCAGAAACACGATATAAGTTTGTTTATCGCACTCTGGAACTATAAATTGCACGTGAATGCTGAGAGATGCTGTCGCCGCGGCCAGTAAAATAATAATAGTATGGTAAATACATCATAGCATACCATAGAAATAGTATCATGGACTGATTGGTCTTGGTTGGTTGCAGTATTCAATAAAAGTGAGTACACCCCTTTACATTTACGGTTATATTCTCAATGAACCGCAGAACCGCAGCGATGACATATTTGGTTAGGACTGGAGGTGCTCCGATTGATGGGCCAACCTTCAATATCTAACGTGAAAAACATGTGATCGGCATATGCCTAAAATGCCATTCAAATCCGATTCCAAAAATAGATCGGCACGTGGTGACAAACTCTACGTGTGTCGTGTAAGGTTGGCAACACCCATATTGACTTTTTACCACAGTAGCCACGTTTACATGAGGAGTCTTTCTCTTTCCGAATGGAATCTTTCCGAATGAATCTTTCCGAAAGCAATGGTATACATGGAAAGGAATATTCCAATGGCGTGTCTACATGCGCCGCTATAATCAACCAGAATAGTCAATGGGGCATGCCCAGTAAAGCGTAAACACCAACATCACGTGATACCGACTTCCTCCAGTTTTTCTTTCACTTGTTGGAATAACTCCGTATTGACAGTTTTTCCTTCGTCCAGTCTTGAAATTTAGTTTGAATCAAAAACAAACTTTCCTTAGCAGTCCAGTGCCGATTGGTCGCCTCCATTTTTTTAAATCGAAGAACGTCTGGAGCTGCGTGTTACGTCATATCTCAGCATTCGCTGAAAGAACGCACCCGGGAACAGGAAAAGATAAAGTTCAATCTTGCTAATATTTTATAATTAAGCTCGGCACATGTTTTATATAGATATGTATTTTCTTTTTTAATAAAACTGGACTTGTGAATGGCGTATAGAAGGGTTTAGATTCTGTTCCACAGATGGCGCTAATGCACACCAAAGCTGCTTGCCAACCGCCAATAAACAACAGAAGAAGAAAAACACCACGAAGAAGAACACAGTCTGACAACTTTCCGTTTGAGCGGGTACAAGATACCTCAATTGGATTGGGGAAAGGAATATTCCACCCCTGGGAATACGATTATATATTCATTCGGATTGGCACTTTTCTTTCGGAATGAGGTGTATACAAAGGTTACATTCCGTTTGAGCAAATAACCCGAATGGAATTGGAATATTTGGGTCCATGTATACGTGGCAAATGTTTTGTTTTTAAAACTATTAAGAGATACGGTTAGTTCATAGTTCGTTTTGGTCCCACTGAAAATGTACAAGTGGGTATCACGTTCATGTGATAGGTACTAACTCTTTCAAGTGTCGCTGAACAATTTTGCTCTCTTGTTGTCATTTTACTAATTATGTCTTGTCCTATTCAACATGTAGTCCAATAGTGATTAAAGTTGGAGACCCCTACAACCTGGACATTGGATTTATTCTGTTAAAAGTTAGGCAGGACAGATTATTACATTCATTCATTCATTTATTTGCTACCGCTTATCCTCACAAGGGTCGTGGGGGTGCTGGAGCCTATCCCAGCTGTCTTTGGGCGAGAGGCGGGGTACACCCTGGACTGGTGGCCAGCCAATCACAGGGCACATATAGACAAACAACCATTCACACTCACATTCATACCTATGGACAATTTGGAGTCGCCAATTAACCTAGCATGTTTTTGGAATGTGGGAGGAAACCGGAGTACCTGGAGAAAACCCACGCATGCACGGGGAGAACATGCAAACTCCACACAGAGATGGACGAGGGTGGAATTGAACTCGGGTCTCCTAGCTGTGAGGCCTGCGTGCTAACCACTTGTACACCGTCCAGATTTCTACTTAAAGTAAATTGAAATCGGATCGGTATTGGTTGATCTCACTCATGGATGATCAGTGTTGGAATCGGAAGCATAAAACCCTGATCAGAGCACCCAGAGTTGGGAAAAACCCTTTCTTACTTCCAGGTGTGCACAAACCACAGTCAAATTTACATTTAAAAATGTTATAAAGACGTTATCAATTGTCATCCAGCATTGGTCTTGAGAAGCAGAAAGTTATTGGTATCAGTTTGGAAGAAAATATATCTTCCTTAGATTGTCCCTTAAGATATACTGTAATAAAAAATAGTGATGGGGTAATGGGGTGTACTCACTTATGTGAGTATGACAAAAATCCTTCAAAGACCAATATTCGATAACCAATAAAAGACGGATGGATTTACACAACATTTTTCAAGTGACAATTCAAATTTTTGCAGCACAATTTAAATACGGTTAAAGAGAAAAACAAGTCGATGGATCGGACATATGGAAATCTGAGACATGGAATACGACTGCACTGTAATCAAACCCATTAGATCTACGCTGTCAATGCGAGCTTGTAGGTCTAATTTGATTTAGTACGGGTCTTTCTGTCGTTTTTTTATTCACTATTAGCTGTATTGCTTGGGTAGACACATGAACAACACATCATCAATCAGCATATTTTGATGTGTTCAATGACACGTACATACATACGTGTGCCTACCCAAAACAACAAGATACTGATATAGTTCATGGTCAAACAGCTAAAATAATGCATAAGGCTAAAAATAACCAATTAGCTAAAAATGTCATCCAATACTTCTCTACAAGAGAGGAGAAATATGATCTCAGGGAAGAAGTACATTTGAAACACTTATATGCTAGGACTACGTTAAAAAGCCATAGCATTTCAGTATGTGGAATCAACCTATGGAATGGATTGAGTAAGACCCTCAAACAATGCACAACGATGAGCCAATTCAAGAAACAATACAAGCAGTTGATGTTTGCTAAATACAAGGATGAAGAGTCTTGAACCAGTCATGATGTGCTATATATATATCACTATATTGACACTTACTATGGTACCCATTATGTCATTGGATGCTCATATCACCTCGTACTTTGGTATGTGACAAAAAAATGTAATTAAGAAATTACAAATAAAAAAAACCTTAAACTATATTAGGAAAGCAGGAAGTGAACAAATGTAACAGTTACTGATTGTAAAAGTACCAGATGGAGGGGTAGGATTTAATAAGCTTTGCTTCTTCCTACTCCTTTTGGACATGTGGAACTGTGAACTGATTATGGGATGCATTCAATTGTAATCTGATGCATGTTCAAATGAAATAAAACCATTACCATTACCAGACACTGGTTACTTAAAAATATGTGTAAAAAGTACATTGAATTGGTCACTTAGAGTTGTGATGTAAATCCAACCAACTGTCTACTTTTGATCAAGTTTAAAAAATCAATAAATTGCGTTTAATAAGGACAAAAAATAGCATTTGTGTCGATGCTTATCTCAGCATTCACACACATCCAGCCTGTGCTCAATTGCAACAAACATTTCACGTTCCGTCTAGCCAAACTAGTGTTCATTCGAGCATCACACGAAGGGCCCTTCACTTGGAAATACTTGGACATATATCCACACATATATATATTACATACATAGAGTATGTCGGAGAGTGACTAATGGGCTGTTTCAACATGTTAATAGAGCAGATGACACCTTTCATTAGCGCAGTGACTAATGGCGGAACAACAAGCCCTACGTTCATCGCCCATCGTTTCCCTGACGCGGTCGCCACATTGAGCCGCTACAATCCAATATATGATTCATTTATTTCACACTTAATGATACATGGCTAGACAACTGTACACATTATATCAAACTAACAAAAATAAAGAAATACATAGTTTAAACGCGAGAAGCGCAAATGGCAATCGAACATATGAAAGTTACACTGTAAAAATGCAGTTCTTACAATTGTCATACAACCAGACATTGTTATTATTCATATACTGTACATTTCCATTCATTCTAAATCGTCCTAGGACGGATGTTCGATCCCTTGTCAAATGCGGCTGAAGAGAGAGATGTCGACTGGTCATAATGACAGCGTTTATGGCATGATTATAGTCACCATGAGCGAGGAGGTCATATCAAATTCCTGGCTACGGATCTGCTTCAAATAACACAAATAAGTCAACACTTTATTTTCGCCATACAGGTCTTTGCATCGGATTAACCTCTCCCTGTTTGTGAAACATTAGTTCAAACATTATGGCATTGTCAGAATTGATACGATTCAAATACCAAGTAGCTGGCTGTTACAAAATACATAATACACCCTCGGAAACACAAAAATTTGTAATGATTACTACTGAAGCAACAGACAGAAGTTTGTCAAACAGAGATCTGCATTTACTGTACTACAAACTAAATAGACTTTATGTCACAAAGCCAATTCAAAGATCCACAATGAGTGTTGCAATTGAGCCCTTATGTTCTCTGAGAAGTAGCCAAACTGAAAACATGTATCATAACTAACCATAACACCCCCCCCACCACCAACATCGCCACCCGTCCTTATTCACATAGAAACAAACTTTACCGGCATATACATCCACCCCAAAATATCTCTGCGTCGGAGTCTGCAATGATACATATTTAAATGAAAATATATTTATATAATTTGTGGATTTTTCACAGTAGTTTGTACTGCACTGTACCTTTTTGTCCATCTATTTATGCCTACATTATTGTCACCTTGAGGGAGTCTATTGAGTCACTTCAGAGCGAGTGCGCCTTCTTTTTTTGTCGAGAAAAATGTCTCTGGGATTTCGTTCTGTAATCTCCGCCATCTTTTGCATGTTAAGTACTAGTGTGCGTGTCTTCCATCTCTGCCGGCCGACGATTTAAGGACTGATTAGTCCCCAAGATGTATTGTTTTTTTTTTTCCCCAAATGACAACACGGCGCACGGCTTGGAGAGAATGCAAAAAACATTTGCTTTGGCACAGATTTACATTGTAGCAATGTCCGTTCCTTGATCTCCTCGGCCATGAGTGTTACTACAAACACAAGTGGCCCACTGTGGTAATCCTTGGCTCAGTACACCACCATGGGCGAGTCTTTGTGTTTGTGTGTTGCCGTGTCTCTTCTATCCCGTCTCCTGGTGTCAAAGTCAATGCACTCTAGTGTCTAATCATTCCCAGCATAAACCCAACATGAATCCCCTCTCTGTCCGCCAGCGCCATTCTCTCACTTTTAGATCTGAGTCTCCTGGACATTTTCCTTCGAGCTCCCCTTAAAAAGAAGAGGCTCCATTTGGGGGTTCTGGTTCTGTCCCATGAAACCTTTAATGGATCCGTGGAGGCCCATGGTGGGC
Source organism: Doryrhamphus excisus (assembly GCF_030265055.1). Lineage (NCBI taxonomy): Eukaryota > Metazoa > Chordata > Actinopteri > Syngnathiformes > Syngnathidae > Doryrhamphus > Doryrhamphus excisus. The sequence goes on along the minus strand of NC_080487.1, from coordinate 9,103,004 downwards.
ATCGGGAGAGACATGGGCAGAGGTGGGGACATTGAGCTTGGGTTGGTGTTGGTGCCATTTCCTGAAGATGGGAGCAGATTGGAAGTGGAGATGGGGACAGGGGTACAGGAGATGGGGATTTCCTGGCCTGGGTGGTTCTTGAGCATCCCTCCTGGTCCCATTCCCTCACTACCGATACTCAGCCCCATCACGTTGTTGTTGTAATGATGGGTCTTGTAGTAATGGTTCAGGGTATCTGATCGTCCGATGTTGGGAAGGTTAACTATTTCCGGATGATGTATCCTTAGGGATCCCTCGCCGCCACCGCCGGTATTCATTGTAGACCCGCCCGAGATACCACTACCCGCTCCGGCTCCAATCTCATCCTCCACGTTGACGATCTCGATGGCTCTGGCCGGGCCGTGGTGCTTGTGCAGCTGGTGTTGCTTGCGGAGCTTATAGAAGACCACCAACATTACAGCGGCCATAAACGTAATGGCCACAAAGCAGCCAATGATGATCTTGGTGGTTTTCATGACATCATCCAGGCCCGGAATGTTAGTTACGTCAATGATGGACACAGTCACCGCGTTCTCAGTGGCTCTATTGGCTCGTGGCGACAGTGAGGACAGAGACGAGAGAGAAGGCGATATGGTGACGCCGTCCAACCCTCTATCAACAGTTGGATTAGGGAAATCTATGAAGGTCTCGTTAATGTACTGCATTGCTGAGTTCTTATCATCGCCTCCTCCCACCGTCTCGACCGTCTCCACGGTGACGGTGGTGAAATAGCTGTAGCTGTTGCTTGGGTCTGAAGCGGACACGTTGAGCACGGCGGTGGCGGTGGTGTTGCCAGCGGAGTTGGTCACCATGCAAGTGTACTGCCCGGTGTCCTGCACGGTCACGTTGGTGAAGTTGAGCGTTCCGTCGTGGAGCACGGAGATCCTCACGCGGTACGATCCGTGAGTCATCAGAGTGCCGTTTGGAGTGAACCAGTTGACGGAGGTCATGGAGGTTCCCGTGCGGCATTTCAGCTCCGCCGCCATGCCCTCTGTGACGTTGAGGTCAGTGGGCGGCTCCACGATGACGGGGGCGTAGCAAGTGAAATGGCTCTGGTCCAGTTCGCCGATGTACTTGCCCTTCAGACCCGGGGGCGCATGGCATCGGGCACAACACGTGGTGTTGCTCGGAACCGTTTCTTTAAGCCACCAGCTCAGCCACAGAACATCGCAGTTACACACCCAGGGGTTGTGGTTGAGGTGCACCCTCTCCAACTGGTGCAACGGCGTGAAGAGGTCGTGGGGCAGCGAATGAAGCGAATTGTGGGAAAGGTTAAGCTCCTCCAAGTTTTTTAGGTCGTCAAAAGCGTTGCGCTCAATAACCGACACTCTTGAGTGCATGAGCCACAGCTTGCGAAGCGACACCAGGCCCTGGAAGGACCCAGGACGGACTATCCCCAACTGGTTCCCGGACAACTCCAACTCTTCCAGCCGTACAAGCGGGGTGAGGTTCGGGATGTCTTTCAAGCCGCACATGCCCAGATTCAAGAATCGCAAGTTGACCAGACCTTCGAAGGCCGCCTCTGAGATAAAATCCAGTTTCCTAAGTTCCCCGAGATCGAGACGACGTAAAGAGGGAACGCGGTGAAAGGCGAACGCTGGCAGTGTCTCGATGGGGTTGTTCCGTAGCCATAACTCCCTTAGCTTGCTGAGGTACTCAAAGGCCTGCGACGGTACCACGGTGAGACGGTTGTCGAAGAGCTCCAGCGTGTTGAGGTTTGGCAGTCCATTGAATGCTCCCACCTCGATCTGCCGGATGTGGTTCTTGGAGAGCTGGAGGATTTCCAAATGCCGCAGGTGCTTAAAGGTGTCAGACTTTATCACCTGGAAACAAAAACACGGTGGCATGTTTGTAGCACCTGCTGTCCAAACACGTGCCATGAACACAAATGTGACGATCCGCTCACCTGAATGGTGTTCTCTTGGAGATTGAGGTATCTTGTGTTTTCCGAAATACTGTCCGGGACTTGATCTAGACTTTTCCTTGTACAGATGACACGGCTCGCCTGATTGGAGCAGCTACAGGGGACGGGGCAGGGGGGTGCTGCCTCTGTCAGCTCAGGTCCATGGTTGTGGAACCACAACAAAAGGTGGACCAACCAGAGGAGGGGGGAAGGGGTAGAGGGGCTGGTCACCATGACAACACGCATGGCAACTGAGTCATGACCCACCCCTACTGCTGTATGATGCTGATAAATCACCTCCAAATAGGAGAATTTAAGTGCTTGCCTTCATGTTCATATTTGATGCTCTTTTGCTGTTTTTCCCGATCAACTAGACTGCTCAATAATTTACAAGAAGGGTGTAATGTTATATTAAAAGACTCTATCATTAATACATTCTTATTTTGCTTGGCTCATGCTTCTTTGACTGCTAAGCGCCTTGTTCTTCCTTACATGTCATTTTCAGAAAGCATGTCTTTTTTTTGTTCCCATGACAATTAGTAGTGTAAAAATTATATTTGGGAGGGGATTTTGTCCCTGGAAGCCTCCTCTTCTCTGCAGAGGTTGTTTGTTTCTTCTCACTGTGGAGGGAAGGGGAGGGGGAAGAAGAAAGAAAATGAGAAAGAAAGGAGGTCAAGTAATGCACAGTGCAGTAGCTTTGAGATATTAGCCTAACACATTCATGCAAGGATGCCCAGGACGGAATTTAATTATGAAAATATTACAACGTCCTGTTGCGGGAGACAACCAAGGTCAGGCTTTGAGTTGTAAAGAAGTAGCTCCCAAATTGTGGCCTGTAGTACAACTGGGTGAGTCAGCTGCCATTTTCTTGACGTTGAACTTAATGTTGAGGTCATCGTCTGAAAATGGCCACAAAATTCGGAAAAAAAGGAAGCAGTAGCAGAAGTAGTACATCCATACCAATGGAAGGGTTATTTTGGAATTAACGAGAATAGAAACAAAGTAGATGCATAGGTTCACGCAATCTAGCTAACAAATGGTATCCTTATGCAGTACTTTGACAATTAAGCTATCCAGGGATTATTACGGATGGACGGACAGACGGACGGACGGACGGATGGATGGATGGACGGATTTCCTTTATTGTCATTGCACAATAACACAGCAGTGAAATTGCCAACGAAATGTCGTTGCCTAGCTCCCGTAATAATAGAAAATAATAATAACAATGTGGAGAATAAATAGATGACATCAAATATGAACAACAATGTACACCATAAAAAGTAATTTGTACAAATAATTTAGAATAAATAATAATAATTTAAAGTTTTACACCATATAAGTTTTCCACATACTGGCTGCATGTGTTGCGTGTAATAAGCAACACGCAATTAAGCAAACATGAAAGCAGCCATTGTGAACAAGTAGCAGGGTGATATGCATTTATAGCCAAATGATGTCCTTGGTTGAGAGGGTGTCGCACACTTTTGCCTGCAAGCATCAGCAGACTCACTAAATTTAGAAAGGCTACGATAGACAAAAACTGCTGTATTGTTTTCTTACATCATAAAGATCTCCATCTTATGCCGAATGTATGATAGATATATTTTGCCGTTTAACAAACAACAGTGCTTCCCCCCCCCCCTCCCCAAATGCTCCAATGGCGGTGTTTAGCATTTCCTCTCCTATGCAGCAACGATGCATGGGCTCCTAGAAACACGGTTGCTGTGGCAACCTGCTCACTCACCATCTTGTGTTTTTTACTGTCCAGTGCCCCATTCCACATTATTATGTTTAGCTGCAGCTTGATGGGCATTTGTTGCTCTCAAGCACCACTATTTGAAATATCAATATATCTTTAATATCATGGTATAAAGTATGTCGGAAAATTGCAGAGAAACTGGAAGAACCCAAGGATGAAAGATTGAGGGGAGGAGAGGGAATGGGGGGGTATGAATCATAATGTCTACAAGGTTAGCATCAGTCTTTATGAAAAACCATAGCTCTGAGAACTCTTAAGGAAGCTATTACGGAAACTCATGAGGGAGTGTGTGCGTGCTAAAAATAGTCTTTTTTTTAGATGCTCTGCACATCCCACAGACTTTCTCACACCCTCATACAGCAGGCACACATACTGTATTATCCATAACCATCCCTGATGTCAACAACAACATATACGTGATATACAAATATGGCTGCATTTCTGGCAACTATTCTTAAATATGACAAAGATTAAATTGAAAAGTGAGCACACAGCTTTGTTCATATTCCCTCTCCATTAATGCAATTAAACATCTTAATTCCTATTTCCGCAGCAGCCAAAATGGCCGAAATGTAGGTCTGAGACATTATTTGCTAAATGCGCTACCACGCATGAGGTTTATGTACACGATATGGCAAGCTGGTGGTTTCTTTGCACGGCCTCAAGGGAGCAAAAACACAATCTGTACACATGTTAAAGACCACACAAGGTAACAAACACTACACTGTGCTGCAAGAGCGAGACCTTGACTCTGAAAGCCTTGACATGCCATCTTCAATCTCTCCACCATATGGGGCGAGTTAAATCTCAGGAGATGCTCTCCAGGTAATAGAATACTATACACTGACTGATTCCAAAGAGTGATAGGAAATCAGGACGTTGCTTGTGTTTTTATGAATTTTAACGTCCCTCAAAGCTCAAAGGTGTTCTTTACTTTTTTTTTTTTTAATCTTTGTTGCTCTTTGGTGTCGAGAGCAGATTGCAACAATGTCGGTATTGATTATTCGATCAGGCCTGAGAGAGCGCTCAGTCGTGAAAAGACAAATTAGCTGCAAGCTGCTGACCAATTGCTACAAACCAATCACGCCGTGATTGTATCAAGCTTTTCCACAACACAGTCGTTAAGGTTTATGAAGAGGCAAAAATGGTGGACTTGTTTTCAGAGAGGGGGGGTAAAAAGACAAAAAAAAAAAAAAAGGGGGAGTCTACGGTGGGGGTGTTAAGTCCACACAAGGCCCTGGGTGAGATGATGGTGTGCATGAACACAAAGCCACACAGGTGCAACAGGGCCAACATCATCTACTGTAACTATGACAACACTAGATTGATTTAGGACGTGGGAATCAGGGTAGGCAATAAAAATAATGGCGCTTCATGCCAAATACTTTCATCAAATGTCAAGTGGATTTTGTATCACATGAAAAATGCATAGAGTGGACCAAGGTACAGTCTCTTTCTGCATGATATGTCCCACAATTGAACAGAATGGCCTTATTCATCTATGCAGCTGCGCTCACTATACGGCGCACCTTCCCTCTGGAACGCAATTGAAATTCTGAATAGGCCTAATTCTGCACATGCTGCATTACTAAATGGATTGCACCCATTCCTGCTTAATGACAACTGCACCAAGCCGTGTCTTTTAAGGCAGTGTGCTTACATAATGCATCCGCTTCTTATTTAACCTGACTGTTTTCCTTTATGCGTATTAATTATTCATCGAGCCTAAATTGGCATCTATGTTTTCAGCATGTGCACAATTTCCCCACCTGATAATCGTCACCGGGTGTACATTTTTGGGGGGGAAATCAACTGCAATCACGGCGCCGGCCATTTCATCCTTATACACCTGCACAAACAACATGCACTTACCTCAATGTTGCGGCGTACAAGCTCGATGTTTTCCCTCAACAGCCCCCATCAGCAGTCGCTTGTCTCTCTTTTCTCTGCCTCACACACACACACACACACACACAGACACACACACACTCACACACACAAAATGGATTGGCTTGTTTCCCGAGATGAGAGCTGCCCTCTTCTTGTTCTTCTTGTCGGTTATTCCGCAGCGCCAACGCAACGCGGGGGTCTTCACGGTGGCGACGATGATGGCAGTTTACAGATGAACACAATCCACATAGACACGCATACTCTCCATAAAGAATTGAAGGAGAGAGACCCGATCCGGGGGGGGAACAGTTTAAAGGCCACAGGCAGACAATGATGTTGGTATGATCACATTAGATTGAAGGGGACGAGGATGCATGCGCGCGTCTGGTCATCCTTGGAGAAGGCGCGCATGCAGGCTGCGCACAAGAGCTTTTTTTTTTTTTTTTTTCCGTCTTTACGCACATTCCGCATGTCGCCGCTCTCAGAATCGCACTAAGAGGAGCTAAGATGTAGCTCTCATGGCTACACCTGCAGTCATGGAGCCATTGAAGCACTTCATCCACATGAGTTGTCCTGTTAAAGAGAGCATGTTGTCACATATTCCGGTCACATGACTCAGCAGCATCAACACAGCAGGGATGGATAGTAGCTCTCAATGTTGCACGTAGTTTAAGGTTACAATGGTTAAAGATAAAATGTCAAAGATGAAAAGGACCATTAAACTCTTAATAGGTATAACTAAAGTACTTTTTATTTTTAGAATGTACTGTATAAATATGACAATAAACTTGTACTTCCTGTACATTGTACAGTACACCTTGTCAAGCGGCAATACTATACAAATGAAACTATGTTTACACAGCTGTCTTTCCTACTGGTAGCGTCACGGTGTGGCACCATCGGGACTGCAGTTCATTGAGAGAAACATAACTTTGCAACATGATTAGGAACTCAAACGCACCGCCAAGATGATCAAGGGTCTTAATGATGAAACTGAAGGCCTGGATTCAACTGAGTGAAAAAAAATTGAGGAGCACAATCCACCAATGGTGCCATCATGGATGAGTGGACCCGTAACAACCTGTGCAGTTCTGGTGAATTCCATGTCCAAGAGGATTAAGGCGGTGCTAGATACAATTTGGACATGTTGACTGTTTTCACTCATGTTGAGTCATTTTCATTCATTCATTCATTCATTCATTCTCTACCGCTTATCCTCACGAGGGTCGCGGGGATGCTGGTGCCTATGGGGGTACACCCTGGACTGGTGGCCAGCCAATCACAGGGCACATATAGACAAACAACCATTCACACTCACATTCATACCTATGGACAATTTGGAGTCGCCAATTAACCTAGCATGTTTTTGGAATGTGGGAGGAAACCGGAGTACCCGGAGAAAACCCACGCATGCACGGGGAGAACATGCAAACGCCACACAGATGGCCGAGGGTGGAATTGAACCCGGGTCTCCTCGCTGTGAGGCCTGCACGATAATCACTCGTCCATTGTGCACTCCAACCATACAATTATTCATTCATTCATTTTCTACCGCTTATCCTCACAAGAGTTGCGGGGGTGCTGGAGCCTATCCCAGCTGTCTTCAGGCGAGAGGCGGGGTACACCCTGGACTGGTGGCCAGCCAATCACAGGGCACATATAGACAAACAACCATTCACACTCACATTCATACCTATGGACAATTTGGAGTCGCCAATTAACCTAGCATGTTTTTGGAATGTGGGAGGAAACTGGAGTACCTGTATGCAAACTCCACACAGAGGGTGGAATTGAACTCGGGTTTCCTAGCTGCAGGGCCTGTGTGGCAACCACTCCTCCGCCGTGCAGCCTAAGTCATTTTCAGTAGATACTAAATTATCTGTCATGCTGTCCCGAAGGGACTGAAATTTTTTTTTTCGCGTCCTCCCGATTTAAAGTACTAGAAAAACTGACAATATTTATTCAGTTATCGGTGCTGTGCAGACATTGAAACCAGGAAAATGCAACAAAAACATATTCAAGAATCAAATTGATTGCTGATTACTATAAATTTGTACATGTTGGTAGGTCTGTATTGACGTGAAAGCATCTTGCGCCACATGCCCCCCTAGGGGGGACCCGACCCACTATTTCAGAAGCACTGCTCTAAAATATATTAATTTCTAGTGTATTGTCCCTTGGGAATATACTGTATAATAAAATACTTGCTTTGATATGAGAAGTGGACTCACTTTTTGTGAGATACAAGAGTGTACTAAACTATCCATCAAGGGTTCTACAGAACAGTTCTGTGTACTTCTCCCCATCCAGAGTAGCATACTGCCTGATACTTGACAACAAACACACAAAGTGACGACTTCTATCAAAGTCAGCTCCAAGTGAGTGCATCTTTGCTCTGTCTCAGCCTGCACTGAAAGGTCAAAGGACACAGAAGGCTGGTTCTGCTGCGAGAGACAACCCCCCCCCCAGATATACACCCGCCCTCCCTCCATTTTGTATCTCTTCCCCCCTCCCTTATGCACTTCCCCTTCCCATGAATGCCGTAGTGAGCATTGTTCACTAGCGCTCACTTTTTTCCGCTGAAAGCAGCACAGCAATGAGGTCTCTGTGCCTTTTTGCCTCCCTCTTCCTCTCCCCTCCCCCTCCATCTCTATCCCCCCAATCCACTGCCTCCTCCCTCCCTCTCTCCCTCTCTCTCTCTCTATTAAATTTCCAGTCACACAGCGGTGCAGAGGATATTCCTCCTTTCCCTCCTTTCTTTTTTCTCCCATCCCTCCCTGCTGAAATCTCGGCTCACAATCCAGTCTGCATCCCAACCTGGCCGCCTTTCAGCCCTCACTCTCCTGTCTGTACATTTTTTTTTTGCCTTACAACCTCCACCCCTCTCACCACCACTACCCCTCGGTCGCCACGCCATTTAAAATGACTCCCATGCCAAACCCCCAGCCCTGCGCTCCCTCCTTCCCCTGCTTTCCACTCTGTGTCCTCACTGTGTCATTGCACATTGAATCTGATATCCCCCCTTATGCATGTATGGCTTGTGTGTGTGTGTGTATGTGTGTATGTGTGTGTGTGTGTGTGCTCACCCTTGAGCATCTGTGTGTGCGTATGGAAGCTTTTATGCTCAATAAATAAACTCATGACTGTATTGCTTGTGTCATCAGTACATGAAGAACACACAGGAGGGAATAGTCAGAGAAAAAAAAAGCATGTGGTACTTTCCAGTGCAACCCAAAGCCCATAAACTCTTAATGCTGTGTTGGGAGCCCACATAGAGAAGAGGAGAAGGAACAGGGGAGGGAGGGCCACAAGGATTTGGCAGCGACATGCTAGCGCGCCAAGACATATGTGGCATGCTGATAGCACCACAGAGGTGCAGCTCACACTGTGAAGGAGTTTTGGAGGAGGGGTTTGGGTGGTGGGTTTGTGCTTGTACACACATCTATCACTTCCAACCCCCTCCAAACTGTGGTTTGGAAAGGTGAGAAAAAAAATGCCAAACAAAAAAAAAAAACACTCGGGAATACATATTTGGTGCTGATATTTGGTTGGGCCAAAACAAAACAGTGAGGAAAAACCCTGGTGTCACTGTATCTTAGCAACTGCCTCCATCTCCTTGGAGACAGAGGGCTGACATCATTTCCTGTCTGGGAGAGAACTCACTTGTGGGTTATGTGTGTGTGTGTCATGTGTCCACACCACATGTGTTCACGTAAACACAGAGCATGCCAGATTTACCAACCAAAAACAGTTGTCTTTTTTTTTTTAAATATAAACTCTATCATTTATCCTGCGACCAGTCCAGGCCTGTAACCCACCTGTCGCAGGAAGTCAGCTGGCATTGTCTTACTTAACGTAATGAGGAAAAGCAGTATATAAAATGCAAAAAGGGAAGCTACAGTTGTGAGCAGAGGTCAAAGTGTAAGTGAAATATTTTCATTGTATACTCCTGTTTGCCATATTGTCTCTTCTGTTGCAATTACATGAGAAAACATTTGAAAAATAACTGGTATTGCAATATTTATCATGTATACACAGTAACAGGTTATACTCAATATACTGTATGGCTTCTTCTACAGCTTTTAGTACCCATGAAGGCCTGCTAACGGTCTTTTTAAATGCATTTACTGCCATCTTGTGGTATAAAGTGGAAGGTGCAGTCAGTCCCTTCTCTTTAAATTTAATCCAACATGTTTATTCATTCATTCATTCATTTTCTACCAGTTATACTCACGATGGTCGCGTGGGTGCTGGAGCCTATCCCAGTTGTCTTCGGGCAAGAGACCGGGGTACACCCTGGACTGGTGGCCAGCCAATCACAGGGCACATATAGACAAACAACCATTCACACTCACATTCATACCTATGGACAATTTGGAGTCGCCAATTAACCTAGCATGTTTTTGGAATGTGGGAGGAAACCGGAGTACCCGGAGAAAACCCACGCATGCATTTACTCCACACTCCAAAAACTAAACCCCATGAACTGCCCTCTAGACATTATCCCTGGAAGATGAATAAATGAAGTTAACCCACGCATGCACGGAGAGAACATGCAAACTCCACACAGAGATGGCCTAGGGTGGAATCGAACTTGGGCTGCTGCCCCTGCAATCCGACCTCGGATAAGCGGTAGAAGATAGATGGAAGGATAAACCTATTAAATGATATAATACATAAGTGCCAATCTTATAGCATAATACACATATCTATGGGGATACACATCATCTAACAATGGTGCTGATAAAAGTCCTGGTGAAGCAGCAATTGAACTGTGATGGTCTCCCAACGGACCGGGGGGGGGGGGGGGGGGGGGGGGGGGCTTATGTGAATCTCCCAAAGTCAGCAGTACCCTGTTGGACTATTAGACACACACATTACAGAGATCAGCATATGATTTCCAAAGACATCCCGGGAGGGATTGGATGTCTTGCCAAGATGATGCCTCAGCAGAATTTGCACAAAACAAAACCAAAAAAAATCAAGCCAAGCATCTGTTTCATTCAAGAGATTCATCGTTCATCTTTCTGAGAAGGTAAAGAATCCTAATCCCAATCAATTGTATATGTATTTTGTATTGTGTTCTCTTGTAGTATTGCTGTTATACATTGTGGGTTTACTTCCAAAGGCTGATGGATAAAAGTTAGTTGTTCATTCATTTCAGTTTTCAAATCATATTGGGCACATCATCACTGTGCATATTTTGTGCCTAAACAGTCGTAAAAAATATGCTGAACAAAAAAAATCCATCCATCAATTTTCTATGCCGCTTATCCTCACTAGAGCCACGGGTATGCTGGAGCTTATCCTAGCTATGTATAGTAAAACAATAAGGAAAATAGAAACAGCTGTTAGTACAATGAGGAGTAATTGTAATAGTAATGGTAATAGTTTTATTTCATTTGAACATGCATCAGATTACAATTGAGTGCATCCCATAATCAGTTCACAGTTCCACATGTCCAAAAGGAGTAGGAAGAAGCAAAGCTTATTAAATCCTACCCCTCCATCTGGTACTTTTACAATCAGTAACTGCTACATTTGTTCACTTCCTGCTTTCCTAATATAGTTTAAGGTTTTTTTTTAATTTAATTTAATTTATTTTTTTAATTTAATTTTTTAAAATTATTTTTTTTGTCACATACCAAAGTATGTGTACATAAATAAATAAAATTCCTGCTTTCCTAATATAGTTTAAGTTTATTTATTTATTTTTGTCCCGTACCGAAGTACGAGGTGATATGAGCATCCAATGACATAATGGGTACCATAGTAAGTGTCAATATAGTGATATATATATAGCACATCATGACTGGTTCAAGACTCTTCATCCTTGTATTTAGCAAACATCAACTGCTTGTATTGTTTCTTGAATTGTCTCATTGTTGTGTAAGCACTATAATAAAAATATACAAACTAAGTAGTTTTTCTTTGTCCCCAAAGTTTTAGCCGTGGACTGTATATATACATATATATATTTAATATCAATGCTAAATATTAATATTGTTTTGGATACCAATGCAAGGGGTCCAATTATTTGGAAGGTTTTTGAACGCATCCCTCGTTGATCATGAGTTCATGTTGTATGGTCCTTATTCCACCGGTAGGTTGTGCTGTTGGAAGAGCTTTGAAGTTTTGAAGTCAAAGTAACAACAGTCAAAAACCAACTTCAGTAAATATCATTTGTATTGATATTTTTTGTATATGTTTTGCATATTTACAAATGTGTATTGTAAACAAATGATTGTTACAGCAATAATAAACAATAACAACAACAGTGACTGGGTGAAAGATGCAAGGATCAAACCACCAACCTTCTGGTTTCTAGACACTGCTCGTGAGCCACTGCCACCCAAAATCAAGCACATCAACAGCTAATAAACATTCTCCATGCAGCATAGTCCCTTCTGGGTCAGCAGTGGCACTCACTAATAAATCAGTTTGGAATGTGTGCACTTTAAGAAGATGGCTGTGAATTGTTTCTGCACAGAGGTGATCCTTCATCCATCTGTAAGGTGAAGTTGTGCTCATCATCTGTAGGAAGAGTGAGACACTAACTCCCCCAATCCACAACCGCCGCCGCCACCTCCACAGGCCTCACTTTAGTGCTGACAAATGAGCCGAGCTGCAGGCGCAGTGGTCAGCAAGAAAAGCTGGCTCTTTGAATTCTGCACTAGACAAACAGCGATATGAAGAAAAAGACATCATGGACATTTTGCTTCCTCAAGACTGTTGGCCACACAGTCAGGAGATCAACGAGATCTGAGTTTGCATCTATGTTGGGCTTCTTTGTGTGGAGTTTACTCATTCTTAATGATTAAAAGAAATGTTCTTATGTAAGTAAATTGTGGCAAAATACACCACATGACACCTTTCTTTGGTGTTTTGTATAAAATACTAAGTAGTGTGAACTGAATATGAATAGGTGACTATTTACACAATTCTCATTTTCCCAATGAAAGGACTTTGATCCATGAATTCTGCCTAGCAACAAGTATTTCATCTCAGCTCCCGGTCTGCCTGGCTGCCCTGTATAAAACACACTTTGTAAACTTTGAGACAATGTTCACTTTTTTTCTTAAAAAAATCACTCCAAAAACTAAACCCCATGAACTGCCCTCTAGATATTATCCCTGGATGATCAATAAATGAAGTTAAAGATACTATTACTATACTATATGATACTATAACTACTTTAGTTAGACCACTTCTCAAAAAGCCAAACCTAGGCCCATTAACTCTGTCCAACTTCCGTCCAATTTCCTGTCCAAGGTCATGGAGAAACTTGTCCTCGTACAACTCCAGTCATATCTGTCAAGCCATAATATTGCTGATACATTTCCATCAGGCTTTAGGACCTGAACCCGCATTATTAAAAGTACACAATGATATTCTCACAGCCCTCGATGCTAGAAAGTCAGTTCTTTTTTTTTTTTTTAAACCTGACAGCTGCTTTCTCAGTCATGAAAATATAACTTATAATAACTTTTCCTCCAAAACCGCTCCCCTCTTCACTGGCGTGCCCCAAGGTTCTATCCATGGGGCACTATACATTAGTGATCCTAGCATTAGGATCACTCATCTCCAGACACAATTTCCATTTTCCCCTTCAGAGCTTCCCAGTTTTAGCTCTCCGATCCCTCTTATTGCTCCTGTCGTTAAAAATCGTTTTGATAAGCAAATTAGTTCTGTGATTAGAGCAAGTTTTTTTACGACTTGGGATCCTGGCAAAGGTAAAGCCCTTTTAATCCAAAGCAGATCTTGAAAAAATGATTCATATTTTCATCAGCTCGAGACTTGATTATTGGAATGCCCTCTACATTCGAGTAAATCAGACCCTCCTTGGCAAAGGAGTGAAAATGCAGCCACCCGTCTCCTTATACTAATGCTCCAAAACACGCCCATATCACTCTAGTCCTCCCTAGTTCTCTCCATTGGATCCTGGTACAGTTTAGAATCCATTTTAAAGTCATTTTATTTGTGTTCAAGGCCATTAATGGCCTCGCTCCAGTACTCTTGGCTGAGCTTTTAACTGTCTGTTTACTACTCCAAGGCCTTGTGCTCCTATCAACACACAACATTGGAAGTCAGGAAAAAATATGAAGAATGGTGAAAACTTATTTTTGCTGCGTTTGCCCTCCAAGTTTTGGAACTCCCTTCCACCCACTCAAAGGTCTACTAATTTATTCACACTTGACACATGATGAGTACAGGTATTTTAGATGTTTTTCTCTAATGATCTTATCATTGTTTTTACTGTTGTGAAGCAGCTTGGACACCATTGGGATGTTGTAAGGTGTTCTATAAATAAACTTTGACTGCCCGATGGTTGAATGCCTCATCATCATTTTTTTATATAAAAATACTCAACTAAGATTATTGGTGGAAATTAATGAAGAATTACATTTTTGGAGGGATAGGAGAATATTTCTGTGAATGTTCTGAACTTCTGTTTCCATGCCGGTGTAGTTGTGCATGCAGATGTGAAATTAAAGCTGAACTTCCCCTAGGTGATGCCACATTGTTCTTTTAGTTGTGACTAGTTGAGACTAGCTCTAGGAGACTCGAGTTCAATTCCACCCTTGGCCATCTGTGTGTGGAGTTTGCATGTTCTCCTCGTGCATGCGTGGGTTTTCTCTGTCAGGTGTGGCGCAAGATGCTTTCACGTCAATACAGACCTACCAATATGTACAAATTTATAGTACTCAGCATGCAATTTGATTCTTAAATTTGGATTTTCCTGGTTTCAATGTCAAGTTCAGTCTGTACAGCACCGATAAATGAATAAATATTGTCAGTTTCTCTAGCATTTCAAATCAGCAAGACTAAAAAAAAATTCAGTCCCTTAGGGACGGCATGACAGATAATTTAGTATCTACTGAAAATGACTCTGGCTGCACGGCGAACGAGTGGTTAGCATGCAGGCCTCACAGCTAGGAAACCCGAGTTCAATTCCACCCTAGGCCATCTCTGTGTGGAGTTTGCATACAGGTACTCCGGTTTCCTCCCACATTCCAAAAACATGCTAGGTTAATTGGCGACTCCAAATTGTCCGTAGGTATGAATGTGAGTGTGAATGGTTGTTTGTCTATATGTGCCCTGTGATTGGCTGGCCACCAGTCCAGGGTGTACCCCGCCTCTCGCCCGAAGACAGCTGGGATAGGCTCCAGCATAAGTGGTAGAAAATGAATGAATGAATGAATAAAAACACTAAAGAGCCTGTGTAGTGTGTTATAGGTAAAACAATACATATCCCCTGTAAACCAATTTAAGGAATCAATGTCCCTGATTAAAAAAAAAACACACAAGATGAAAAGACTGTACGCTCAGCAGAGGTGATTATAACATTTAATCACAGACTCCCATCTGCGAGCTGCTCAGACTTACTCGCCTGGAGGTTTGATTTACCCGCCCTCTTGTGAGGAAAAATCTCATTCACTAGACGAATTGCTGAGGGGGGGCCCCTCCGACCCGCTCCCTATAAATCATTCTTTAATCAGAGGGCTCGGAGATTGGGCGCAGACACCCGCAGGAGCAACGCTGGTGACACCTCGACTCCTCCCTGCACGCTGATGCAGTCCTCTGAGTTTTTTATCTTACTGTTTTTCCACCCACTGGGACTGTCAGTCCTCGGGGAACCGAGAGGGATGACCTGACCTGTGTCCTGGCCCCAAAGCTAACCGCCGTCTGAGAATTAGTGTCTGTCATTGGAGATGTGCTGTTTTATTCAACAGTGCTCACTGTGTTAAAGTTTCATATTAGCTGACTTGAGCAGCAACTATACAGTTTTTATTTGATTGATACTCATATCATAGCAATCCCCAGAAACTGTGAAAATATGCCCCCTAGTGGTTGTGAGGAGCACAGGGCTTGACTTCATATTTGATTGGACGCTTAGTGCTATGTTTTTGCTCATTGCGGTTGCCATGACAACACTGCATCTGTCATCCCTACTGCTCCTTTGCATGGCATGTGGAGATTGCTATGCTATGCTGTGATGTAGAAGATTGCTAGGCTGCACTTCCTGACGGTGAGAGAGTGTGTCAAGTCAAAGCCAAAGCTTGTTTAACGCAAATATGCCGTGACGTCACTGCCTTGCAATCCTGCTGGAGTCAGTTGAAGTTGTCAGAGAATGTGCGCGCGTCCTCACCGGTGCGTCATGACCGCTGCCAAGAAGAGCGGCACTCTCGGTGGAGGAGGAAGAAGAGGAGGGTGTCTTCTGGAGGATGGAAGTTTGGACCCGCGTCCGAGGAGATGGGATGTGAGCTTTTTAACGCTTTGCAGACATTTGGGAAGATTGATTTAAAAAGATGCACTGTTGGAATCCAAGGAGAGATGGCATGTGCGCTCCTCTTCAGTCGCCGGCTCACAAAAACATCAGTGTGCTTGCTGTCCCTTCTCTTCTCCTTCATGTGTTACTGCGCTTTATTCCACTCGGACCCACTCATAATGCCGGCCTCGGGGGATCCAGCTCCAAGCTGCCGTCAGCCGGGGGCTGATGGTAGCTCCCGGCGTCTTAGCCTCTCATGCGCCTCCACCTCCTCTTCTTCTCTTCCTCCTCCGTCCCATCCAGCCGAGAGGCCACCTTCTGCTCCGCTCCACGCCAAGACCGACACGCCCAGCCCCCCCGTGGGCCATTCAAAGTTTGGGAATAAGAAGTTACCCAATGCTATCATAGTTGGAGTGAAGAAGGGCGGTACCAGGGCGGTTCTGGAGTTCATACGGATCCATCCGGACGTGAGAGCTGCCGGTACCGAAACGCACTTTTTTGACCGGAACTATAACAGAGGACTGGAGTGGTACAGGTACGGCACCTCTTCCTGGGGCAAAGATCCTGGACATTTCATTAGGCAAACCCGCACAATTTAATTCATTTATGTATTATTTATCTTCATTGTTGTGTCTGTGAATTGGACTGCGTGTGATTGGGACGTTTCTAATATTTGTATTGCAGTTGTCAGTATGGTGCACTGCAGTTTCTACCCTGCAAATAAAGTGCAAACTCAGTAATACACACGTGTATTTGATATTGCTATTGTCATTGGGTGTACCTAATGTTGTGTCCAGGTCCATGCATATTTAAGGGTCTTTGGGTGGTGTAAGGACATTGTAATAATTTCCCATCATGGATTAAAAATAGGATACTAAAATTGATTGAATCATAAAAAATGGTGTCCTGACATTAATTAAAAGTGAAATAACTTGTACTTTTACTGTCCGCCCCAAACAGCTCAAATGTTTATTGATTCCCCGCTGTCACACAAAGGCCCTTTAACAATGTGCGTCCTCATTAAAAAGCTTTTTGTAGGAAGCCTGTCAGACGCTCATTTATTTACTAGATATGCACTTAACACACAAACCGATCACTTGCTATGAGACCCTCAACTGTTCACTTCTTTGATGCAGGTGTACCTAATGACATGTCCTGAGGGTGTCTACATCATATAAAGAAAGATGAAATCATAACAGATATATAGCGACTATATATTTCTTGTTAATGATTTGCCATCATGCAGCAGTGTTGATATGAAATAATCACAACAGACAGCATCCCCACTAATTGGCACTCAAGACAGTGTGACGGTCAGGAGTCAAGGATAAGGTCAAACGTCAACACTCAAGACTTTGGAGAATTGTTTGGGTGTCATAAACATTTATTTGCTTCTGATGAGTAAAGGTCAGACTATGGTGCCGGAGAGTTATGTATTGATCAGCGTACGTGTGTGTGTGTGTGTGTGTGTGCCGTGTCTCAAACAATTAAAAAGAAGTCAAAGAAAGTTTATAAATGAGGGGAGCTGCAGAAAGCCGGGACAAAGAATTTGCTAGAAACTTTACATGAATATGACAAGCACAGAAAATATGTGATTATACCTGCATTCCTCCACTCCACTCAGTATTGTTGTTTATACTGCAGGACAGACGTTACTGTCAATCAAAAGAAGTCAGTTATGTCCATCATTTGCATTGATAAAACACAGACGAAGGCTACAAGGCAAGACACGGTGAACAATATATTTATTTACCATTATATTGTGTTAAGCTTGTGAAAATCCGGTGCACCATCTTCGCCATTGCATAAAAAGATAATCATTAAAAGATATTGTTACGCATAATGGATTTGATTGACATGATTCAGACATATTGAGTGTTTATCTATCCATGTCAAGACCACACTGTGCCCTACTTTGTCAACTAGAGTGTAAGTCAACATAATCACCTTCTGCTGGATGAAGTTGTGTGCCTTCATAGTGATTTATTGCTCTTGAAGCGTGCTGCACAGGAGAGCTTATGTGCGACACAATTCTCTTGTGACTACACTTTGCTTCAGCGGCTTAATTTGTGTCAAGAAAGTTGTTTTTTCGGCCAAACTTGAGATTTTCACTGGATCTGGATTTGGGGTCTTTTGGCACATGTTCAGTAGCTGCACACGTCTTCAATATGTGGATACAACACCCTCTACTGGCAGCAGTATTAAGTACAATAAACGACACATACAACAGAGCACCAATAGATCACTCTAATACACCACATGGACGTAGAACACAATGTGTGTTCATACGCTGTTACGAAAGGTGAACCGTGATGTAGAGCGGGAACACTATACCAGATGGTTCAAGAAGTAAATGGATCTTATTCTCTTGGTAGTATCACTTGATGCCTAATCTAGCATTCCACACTAGAAAACAAGCATTAAAATTATGTATGATGATATCTGTATCAACTAGGCCTGTCACAATAATCAATAAATCGATTAATCGAATGATAAATAAAAAAAAAAAACATTGATAATTTTGCCGGCCTCAATAAATTGACATGTGCATGAGTGTTTGTTTTCCTCTCTTTACCACACAGGCTGGATGACAAGAAGGTTCACGCTGCATCTTTCTGGGCATGTTGGTTCTCTATTGGAATGAAGGGAGAGAGTGAACCCTCCTCTCAGCCATTCAGCCTCTTTGTTGGCGGGGCTGCTAGTGAATTGATATACAGAGAAGTCTGCCAGATTAGCATTAGCACAAGTTAACATCACAAGCTAACTTGAATATGCATGAAGGCACAAAAGTGATGGTTTCTAAGCCAAACGCCACAGCCCCAGTGTGGGAATATTTCACTCCGATGATCTGATTGGACTGATTGACGATGAAGAGGGGGAATATGAGCAACTTGCATGTACACCTCAAACACAACCATCCTGACCAGTTTTTCCAAATGGAAAGAAATAAATACCACTGGAGGTGCAGCAGAGCCTTCATCCCAACAGTCAATGCTGCCTGTCATAGTAAATATAAACAAAATAGAACAAAATGGCACAAAGTCAGACTGTGTCATTCGGTACATGTTAAGTCAAGTCAAGTTAAGTTTATTTATATAGACCTTAATCACAAAAGAGCCTCAAAGGGCTTAAAAAGCAGACAACAGTAGACAACAATAAGCCTTCCTGTTAAAGACCAATACCCAAAGTTCATTAGTTATTCAAGTGCAATTCTCTTTATAGAGACTTGATACTCCATTTTATTTATTGTTTTGATTGCTGTGTGCAATATAAGAAGTGAAAAATATGTATCAGGAGACCCTTGGTTATCAACATTCAATATGTCAGATACTAAATCTGATACTGATCAGTACTGTTCCCGTAGTATGTGCTAAAGTATGTGCAGTTGTGTACTTTCTGATTACTTTTTGATGTGATGTGAATCTCATTATTGCGATACCCTTGTTGGCAAAATATCACAGTATCATTGTATCTCAAGTACTCCTAGTACAAACATCTAACACTCTATGTATTCACATTTTCTTTGATGCAGAAGATACTGTGTCCTTGAGTTTCTTAGCTTTAGCAATAATTCAAAAGTACTGTGTCCACACCAAAAAAAGAAAGAAATAGGGTGTATGTAAACAAGATGTTTTTACTCTGATTTATCTTTCCTTCAGAGGTTTGATGCCAAGGACTCTTGAAGGCCAAATCACAATGGAGAAGACGCCAAGCTACTTTGTCACAAAAGAGACACCGCACCGGATAGCCATCATGTCCCAAGACGCCAGACTCATTGTGGTGGTCCGAGACCCTGTCACCCGAGCCATATCCGACTACACGCAGACTTTGTCCAAAAATCCCGACCTGCCAAGTTTCCAAGAGTTGGCGTTCCAGAACCAAACCTCAGGCTCGGTGGACACATCCTGGAACGCCATTCGCATCGGTCTGTACGCCCTTCACCTGGAGAACTGGCTGCGCTACTTCCCTCTGGCTCAGATCCACTTCGTCAGTGGCGAACGCCTCATTACGGACCCGGCCGGTGAGCTGGCACGGGTGCAGGACTTTCTGGGGCTTAAGCGCATTGTCACGGACAAGCACTTCTACTTCAACCGTACCAAAGGCTTCCCGTGCCTCAAGAAGCCAGAGAGCAGTGGCTCACCACGTTGCCTGGGAAAGTCCAAGGGAAGGACTCATGTACAGATCGACCGGGACGCCATCGAGCAGCTGCGAGACTTCTACAGACCATTTAATGTCAAGTTCTATGAAATGGTGGGTCATGATTTCAAGTGGGAGTAGAGACCAAGGACACTGAGCCAAGATATGAGAGCCAAGATATGAGATGAACACGCATCACCTCAACGTCACGATTTTGTGTTTCTTTACATTCATACTTACTTATGAAGAGTCAGAAGAATCAGTTTGTCTTAAACCCAAGACCTTGGATATATTCATATTTTCAGGAATAGCTGCAGATGATTCCAAAGTAAAGACATAACGTAACGTAGGAATCACTTTAGAGCAACGCAACCACCCAACACAATTGATTGAATCTACTGTGTGGCATTGATGAGGGCACAGTACTCAGCTGCAACCAGTGGAGGCGCTCTTGATTCATTCATTCATTTTTTTACCGTTGCGGGGGTGCTGGAGTACCCCCGCAACCCTGTTTTTGGGCGAGAGGCGGGGTACACCCTGGACTGGTGGCCAGCCAATCACAGGGCACATATAGACAAACAACCATTCACACTCACATTCATACCTATGGACAATTTGGAGTCGCCAATTAACCTAGCATGTTTTTGGAATGTGGGAGGTAACCGGAGTACCCGGAGAAAAAACACACATGGGGGAGAACATGCAAACTCCACACAGAGATGGCCGAGGGTGGAATTGAACTCGGGTCTCCTAGAGCTAGGAGAAAGCTGAAAGCTGAAGACTGAAAGCTAGGAGACTCCTAGTCTCAACTAAAAGAACAACGTGGCATCAGCTAGGGGAAGTTCAGCTTCAATTTCACAACCGGACAACTACACCGGCATGGAAACAGAAGTTCAGAACATTCACAGAAATATTCTCCTATCCCTCCAAAAATTTAATTCTTCATTTTCATTTTCATTCTTCAATTTCCACCAATAATTTTGGTTGGCAAACTTTTCTCATGACAATTTATTCCAATGTCACACAAAAAGTGACAGCAGTCAAGGGAGGCAGTTATGATGAA
This sequence comes from Doryrhamphus excisus, assembly GCF_030265055.1. NCBI lineage: Eukaryota > Metazoa > Chordata > Actinopteri > Syngnathiformes > Syngnathidae > Doryrhamphus > Doryrhamphus excisus. The sequence goes on along the minus strand of NC_080487.1, from coordinate 9,081,940 downwards.
AAAAACAAAAACAGTATTCAAACTGTATTTAAAAAATGTATTTGCTGTATGAGTCCAATGATTAACATTTTCTTCTATAAAAATCGCTGAATTTGCACATTTCTTGATCAAGTGAGGCTGCCACAATCAAGAGCATTGAGTTGCATCATAATATACACCTTGACTTTCTACTGTCGTTAAAGGAAAAGAGCACTTATTAAAAATGTTGCCCATCATTCACAGTCCTTGTGTGAAACATGAACACATATTTCTTTCCCTTTCCTGTGCATTCTACCGAGAGAAAACAAGTTAATATGAGCTAGCTAACAATGGATATCATGGGAGGTACCTATTTTGACGCTAAAGGGTTTGGCATTATGACAAAAATAATAGATTTTTAATGACAGAATGGTTTACTGCTGGGGTGGCTTAGAAGGAGCAACATCTAACATCCAGTCTTGAGAAAATAAGTAAAATATTTTTTGGGATACCGTAGTTCAGACATGAGATGATATATAAAAATGACATTATAAAGAAAGTTTCACAGTTTAGTTTGCTACTGTACGGATCAGGTTTAACGTGGGATGACATCATAGCACAGGAAAGGAAAAACGAAACAGTTCAGTACCTCTAAACAAGAACCACAGTGGTTTTTTGTAGAAATGAGATTTATTTATTGATCATCAAATCAATGCACAGCACTGTGTAGCGCCACTACAATGCCGCAAAAGTAGAAAGTGAAATATTTAAGTCGGATATTTTGTTATTTAGGCCCCAATACCCGGTCATTGGAAGATGTCTAGTGCCAGTCTCAAACCAATGTTGCAAAAAACTAAGTAGAAACTAAGCTAAATCACAGAGCTGGTACTGTTTGCAATGGAATTGTCATAAAATGCTTAAATAATGAAAAAAGCACTATTATTACTAATGTCATTGGAATTGTAAAGATGTTTTCATGTATGCCAGTTATGTTGCTTCACAAACAAAGACCATTTTAACAAGGCATTGAATTGACCCTGAGAACATGCTACCGAGGAACCTTATGGCTGATTGTTTGTTTTTCTTTTCAAAGTATGTAATTGCTGCTCCTCCTGTGATGCACTCTATGGGCATGGTTGCTTTATTTCTGTAATACAAATCAATGTCCTTCAAGGTGAAAACTGGCAATCGTGAATAAAATCTTAACTCCAAACATACTTTCACGCTCAAACACTCAGTGTTATTTCATCTGCATTCTTGGCACATGAGAGCAAAATAAAAAAAATAAAAAATCTTTGGAGATGCGTTGTAGTCGCCAAGACTGAGCTGCGGGCGGCGGTGGTGGTATGATAGGCGGACGAGTGGGTGTTAGGAATTTCAATCACAGTGTAAAGACAAAGGAGGAGGCAGCTCACTGTGGCAGGTTATCAAATAGACTGGGAGTCACATGACTGCGGGAAAAAGTTGGAATTTGGCCTTGTGCTGAATACTGACAAGTGAGACACGGGTCATCTGCTACCTGACAAGCAAGTACAGTATATCACTGTTATCATGTGTAGCAGGGTGCATTGAAACATTACACCCTAGGATATTATGGGATACAATTTTTATAGCAGCTGTAGAAAGTACAAATAATGTTCTTGGGTGTATTTGTTATAGCTTGCCAAGCACTAAATCATAGATCCATCCTTTTTCTATACCGCTTCTCCTCAACTAGGGTCGCAGGCATGCTGGAGCCTAACCCAGCTCTCTTCATGCAAGACGCGGCGGCGTACACCCTCGATTGGTCGCCAGCCAATCACAGTTAAAGGGATAGATGCGGGAAGTATTTCAGAACACGTTCCATGTTACTTTAAAAAGTTGTTTTTTTTTTTAAATAATGACTGCTGGGGCCGTGTCTCAAATCGAGCACTTCCATCCTTATAACCTTTTGATCGCATTCACACAGTAAGTACCCGGATGTTGTACTCAAAACGCCCTGAACAGTGCATGCAACGAAAATTGCCATATTGGCTGTGCGGTAGACGAGGAGGAAGTGGTTGCAAATTACATTTTAAAAGAAGAGAAGAAGAAAATACGACAATATTATCAAAATTGGGAGTGGGGGTGTTTTGGTAAATGTTTCTATCAATAAAGACTGTCCACAGTAAACAGTTTGTCTTATGTTAGTTATTATCTAAGCTTCGATTCATAATCAAAAATAGAGCAATGCTGTCTTTCTGAAAGTATGAGGAACAAAGTCATAAACAAGCATGTTAAAGTACCTCAATGGAGATTTTTTTTCCACTCTTGCTTCTTGGAAGGTGCCAGTTGCCGACCGGAACATATCTAGCTATGTGAAATGAAGAGAAAACAACAGTAAGAGGTGAAAAGTTGACACAAAAATAATTGCAACAAAACAGCGCAAAAGATCATATGGTGGAAATGTGTGGGAGAGATGACTGTATGTGGACTAAGCAGATTCACTGAAGCATCGCATTAACACCAACACAGATTAGAGAGTGAATGTGGACACAATAACAGAGCTGATTGACTTTATATCTACTGTCCAAAATTTCATTTAACAGATTAATTTGTAATGAGTATAATGTCTGAAGGGGTCTGCTTTCTGTAATGCATCAACATCAACACAAGCTAAATCAAGCTAAATCAACACAAACAAACAAACAAAACAAAGGCAGGTGCGAACAGGTTAGCTAGCACTTCAAAACATCAATAAACAAACAATATTGCTGTCTATTTTACATATGAATACAATCACAAACGATTGTGGACAAAACATTTCAGTCTCCTTTGTCACTAACACAGACGGTCATACACAAGCTTTTAACTGATGCAGCTTCTAACATGCCCAGCTAGCTCGGCAGTGGTCCTACGAAGCTGCCGCAGCTGCCCTGCTGGATGCCTGTTGTTAAAATATATTTTATATTTGCTCCACTTGTAACATAGACATTTTTTATGTAAGATAAGAAGCATGGGTGACAAACCTATAAAGAAATTAGCTTCAATTCGGTCAACAGGTAACATAAGAGGTAAAACATTATAACAACTGTAAAATGTGCTAAGCTAATGCGCTCTAAGCTAGCTAAGCCGTGTCAGAAAGATTTAGCTTTTGGAAAAGATTCCAACCTTGGTAGGTGGCAGAGTCCAAGAACCAGCAGAACTATCAAGCTTTTCATATGTCAGGTGTGTCACCTTAATCACCTTCCCCACTTCCTGTTTCTCACTTTTACTTCCTGTATCCTTACGCTGCTTCTTCTTCTACTTACCTTTTGATACTTTCTCATATACAGAGGTGTAATGATACTTTACCAATCTCCAATTGAAATGTATTCAAATTATGAGGCCATTCATTTCATTGAATTTAATACATTTTTGGACCAATATTGTATTAAAAAATTTAATTCCATGGTTGAAGGAATATTTGATTTCTTCCTGTTTGTCTTCTGCTTCCTGTGTCTCTTCTTCAATGTAAATAATTACATTGTTGAAGGGGTATGTGATAAATATTGAATTCTGCTCTTATGCTTTTAAAATGTTCAAGCACCAAGATTGATGTACTCTTACTTTTGACTTCCTCCTGCAAGTGGTCACAATGCATCATTACTAGGAGAAACGTACCCATAAAAAAGATGTTCCTCTACCTAAGACCCTTAAAGCGCAGCCCTTTTTTTAAATTTATTTTTTCCTCCCTTGTCGTAACATTCATTATACTCCTGCGACCTCCAAGTGGGGACATACAGGCAGTGAGGCTCCGCTACCTCTGATGCTACCTCCTCCCATCATCCCTTTGCACACCAGCAGCTCATTTCCGGGATGTTTTACACACACACACACACACACACACACACACACCTATACGGGTTTTTGTGAACTACAAGGACACCTCTCGCCAAACAAGTTTTTTGGTGTATTAGGGTGGCACCCCTTTCCGCTTGTTTCCCAGAGGTGTGGCATATATCAAAAAATTTGGTTTGGGCTGTACTCTGCAAATCTCACTTCAAAAGTCAGAAACACAAAAAGCAACGCAAGTTACAACAACCTGACACTACGACGACTTGTAAGGACAAAGTTAATGAGCTGCTAAACCCCGCCCATGACAAAAAGGAGAATTATAAGAACCAACTTGATTAATAAGGACTGTTGTTATACAACACACAAACACTGACACTAATGTGACTTGGAGGGTCACAGGTGACTTGCTGGAACATGGATTCACACAAACACAAAAATGAAAGTAATGTGCATTAATAGGTCACAACCAGTATATGAGGACAAATAGATGAACACAATACCATTGTGAAATTTAAAGACATACCTGATCTGTGGCATGTGTGTAAGACATCCTCAGTATACAATAGTCATTATCCACCTCGGGTAAAACCTATTAATACATATCTGATAGACAAAGACATTACACCAGGTATAACCAGTTGTTAAAGTTGTTAAAGAACCAACTTTATTTTTTGTGGCTTTGTCGCCACTTAACAGAGCTCAGCTCTTATCTTTTAACACATAAAAACAAAACATCATCTCTCTCTGTACTTATTGGTTCTTCCTCTTCAGTGTTATGCCACGATTTCTAACAAAATCTCTTATATTTTGAAGAGTGCGGTCGGCAAGAACATGATGCTCAGCGGTCTTGCACTGCTGGCACTGAATCATAGTGACGAGTTTACCATTGTTGATGTGATCTTTAAAATGTCTCATCACAGCTGCAACCTCAGCTGGAGACCATGGATGCTTTATTTTCCTCCTGGGATCGTCCACTCCAGCATTTTTGGTAATCGCTATAAAAAAGAAAGTACGTTGTAAACAAGAAACTAAACCCTTGATGAACAATTATTTCCTTTGCATTTCTCATGCACCCTCTACATCATGTTCCTTTTCACATTTGAATACAGGTTATTCAATTGTGTCTGTACAGGTGTGATTTACCACTTTGTTCATGACGTTTTTTTTTCCTGCTGGACTTTTTCTTCCCATTATCCTCTAAAAAAACCCAGCAAATAAAACAGTATTAGTGTTTATAGAGTTAAAATTGTGTTGTTATGTAGCTTAATTATAGGTAATAAAGCCAAAACTCCAATAAAAAAATAAATAAAGGTCAAATTGTGTGCAATGACAATTATTCAATCAAATATAATAGAATTAAAAAAAAACAGCACACTGATTTTAGTTTTAAAATGTGGGGATGCTACTAATGCTTCCTAATTGCTTTTAAAAATTATATTTTTAAAGACCTTTAGATGTCCCTTCAAGAGCAGTGTCACCTATGAATGGAATATCAAACAAATGATTAGAATAGACCATAACAGCAGCACCAGCTGACCTGCAAGTAGTGGATCAGAAATGTGCATGCTTGGTGGACTGACACAGGATCATACCATCTGAGGCAGCTGAAGGGTTGTCAACAGGTTGTACAGTTCTCTCCTGTCCTGTAAAATATACATCACAGTTCACTTTAAGTCACCTTTTTACATAATATTTTAACCTGGCAACACAGCACATCTCTTGATGGTTAATCAATTATATCTCTGATCATACCACTAGAAGTCTTTAGAAGGGCAGAGTCATCTCTGAAGTCTGTGGAATATGAAACACCGATTTACGATAACCCTCCACACTTTTTGATTGTACTTACAATGTACGAAACAATGCTTGGTGGACTGACACAGGATCATACCATCTGAGGCAGCTGAAGGGTTGTTGACAGGTAGCACAGCTCTCTCCTGTCCTGTAAAATATACATCACAGTTTAAAATGGGTAATGTACTTCATGCAGGCAAGGTGCACAGATAATATTAAAAAACTATCAGTAGCACATGTCAATATTTGATATGCAAATCGGACAATGGCACTATAATAAGTGCAGATCCTCATTGTTTAATTAAAAAAGTCTTTATTTAGTAGAAGTGCCACTGACAAAAATGTATTAACTGGTTAGCCATTGACTGCGTGTATGTATTAGGTTTTCACATCTTCCATGGACAAAGTACAATCAAGAAGTTCAATGAAATAGGAAACAACTGAGTAAAGAGCAAACGGGAGGCACAGTCTTTGCGCTTCAGATGGTTTAATGCTGGCTACACTTTCATATTGCCCAAACACTATGAAACTATGGAAGATGTTAACATTCATCATGTTTCATTCGTTTTCAGTGTGACTACTGGGCATCAATTTCCAAATAAACCTTTGTGTATATACTCTGCTTCACGAGAGAGCATCATAGAACGCTCTACATGTGGATTTATATAATTTCACATATATTCCATCTTTTCATTCATCTAGCTGAACGTTTGAAGATTCTTGGTCATTTAGATAATAGGAAGTGCTATAGTAGGCAATTTGACTACTGGACATGGGTTGTCTACATTTAGCTACACCTACCCATGTCTGTTTGTGGATCTGAGGGCTGATCCTCTCCGTCAGCTTCACTTTCTTCACTTGCTTCAGAAGCAGTGAAGTCAAGGTTATCTGACAAACAAAAAAGATCAATTACTTTTTAACATTAACTTATTTTTATAATAAAGTCACTAAATTGTAGTCTGTAGACAAGTCATGTTTTGCTAAATATCATCAAGGAATAATTGCCTGTAAAATGTATGAAATGTTAATCTAGTTTAAACAATACCTTCTATCTCAATCTCTTCAAGAGTTTTGCCCTGAAGGTTTGTGATGGACCCCTTCTCCATGGCAAGCAGTAGCTTGGATATTTTGGCCAGCTGTGTTGTCGCCTCTGGAAGCCTGTAGTATTCTCTGTGGACACGAATATCATGGCCGAGGAAGTCCGCAACCTGGTCCAGTTCATGGTTTTTGAGGTTCAGGACCTGGGACAACGTTGCAACATGTTTGCGTAACTGGGTTGACCTCAGGAGTTCTGGGTTCTGAGCACCACACTCATTTGCATACGTCCTTAAACAATCCTGTCCTCTGTATGAAGTTAAACAGTGGGGCCTTCCAAACAAAAAAATGTTCTCCTCTGGAACTCCACATTCCTTCCTTTTTTTCAAGAGGAGTGTCAATGAATCAACCACGTCCGGTGATAGCAACACAGCAACTTTTCGTCCTCTTTTACCCCTAATTTCCACCCGGCTGAAATGTTCACAGAGTTTTTGTTCAAACTTTGTGAGGCCAAGAGCAACATCCTTATGGAGGGGTGTTGTGTCTCTTCCGATGAAGCTGTGTAATTGCATTTTTGCAACTTCACCTCCACGTCTTCGGTTGAATAATATGATCTTTGCCAAAGTTGCTCTGCAAAGTTCACCATACACTTGTGGTGAAGGCATCTTTCCCAGGTTCTCAGATGCCAAATCTGCTGTCTTTTCAAGATGCTGATGAAGACGTTGCACATCTTCAGTAAAAGGCAGGGTGGATGGCTTATTAAAGTGCGCCTCATTCAAGGTGGTCAAAGCAGTATGAGAGACAAGTTCAGACCACTTTGAGGTGTAAAGCTTTTTGAAAGTCTGGGTTGACTTTTTCAGCTCATTGTCTCCTGTCATTAAAGCTCTGCAATGGATGATGTCACTAATCTTTTGCAATGAATGACCCAACTTAAGTGCGAGGCTTGGCGTTTTGTAGCAATGCTTTTCTTCATCAAACCCAGACACCTTCTTGACTGCTTGGATAACTGAATGGAAATTTACAGGTCTTACGGCATCCTCAAGATTATATATGGAAAATTCTTTACACAGTATTAGTAGAAGTCTTCCAACTTCACGAAGCTTCTGCCGAATATATTCATATTTGGTGGGATCTTGACCATGTTTGTTGAAAAATGACTGCGCCAGCTGAAGAATGCAGAAGTCACTTCGCACAGCAGCAGAAATGTCATCATCTTTCATGACAGTTAACAGCTTCCACACACCTTGGGATATCTGTTGAGGTAGGCCTGACTCTGACATTGTGGCCAAGGACAAGACTCTAGTTCTTCCTTGCCCTTTGGTTTCTCCTGGTTTTGAGAGACATTTTTGAAGATGTCGCCACAGATGCCTCCGAAGATACAAAGCATGGCAATACGTACAATGCACATACTGTTTAACGTCTTGCACTTTCTTGGGTTTTCGTTTCATTTTCAGCACTCCAGTCCCACTTGTTAAAACATCTGTATTATGTTTATGATTTCCTTTGTTCCGTAGTATGTTCAGCTGTCTTTGTCGTTCTTTGGAGTGTTTTGGGAATGCTAAAACTTGAGCAACTTCCACATTTGTCTTCTCATGGGTTTTCAGGTGACGAGTAATTTTTGACTGTGGTTTGCCACAAATGTAGCAATAATTTATCTTGCTTGCAGAAGAGGATATGCCTGAAGACTGTACATGGTGGTCTTCTCCAGTTTCTTCAGTGGTCTGAAATGTATCTTCAACACTGCCTTTCTGAACTTCAGGCTGAACCCCTCCTGAGGCTTGCTTGGAGTCATCACAAGTTTTCTCAAGCTGCAATGTAGTGTCTGCTTCTCTAACATCAGGTAATGTCACTTCATCTAAGAGGTGTTCTTGGGAAGGTGTGTTTTCCAGATTTTCAGAGGGAAGCTCAGTGCAGACCACTTCAATATCAGGCACTTCTTGAAAAGATTTTGAAGGCCCTAATGAAATATCTCCGGAATTCTCTGAGTGACTGGAAGAGTCAGGTACATATTCCTCATCTGATATCTCTTCACTTGAACTTGCTCCTTCAGTAACCTGATAGTGGGGGGGAAAGATCACTGCACTGACCTTTTAAGAATTAAACAATACAATTTCTTAAATACACTTACAAATGGCGGGAATTCAGAGTCAGTCTTCATCCTCTTGACATAGCAGGATTTGTGCCAGAAGCAGGAGCAAACTAAACAGGTAATACAGACAGATGTACGTCAGTGCATATACTGTGGATTTTACAATGCACTTTTTGCCCTCTGCACTGATTGTCTTTCTAAATCATGTTGTTCATACAAATTATCCTTTTTTCTACAGTCTAGCAGTTGTAGAACTGCAGTCTATTCAGTCAGTTGCAGTAATTGTGGTTTAGTAATAGATACATAGTGTATCTATACATGCACTTGCATTTTCACATGCATTTTCCTCATGAAGACGTAATACCAACCTTTACATCTCACACCAATCCATTTCAAGGCAGAAAAGGGTCCAGTACACAGGGCACATTTTTCCAAGCTCGGTACTACTGTGGAGACCAAGTCATGCTTACAGCCCTGTTGAACCCAACAACAAAAACAGTGACTTTAAAATTGCATCACAAATTTTAAAAGATTCAAATAAGTACAACAATAAGTATTACCACCTGATTGAAGATAAAAATTAATGAAATGTATTCCGTTAGCTCCAATGAATTAAAATGTAAATACAGTTGCATTAATTCTGTGTGTATAGGGCCCAAATATAGTCTTCATAATGTCTATACCTGACTAGGACGGACACAAGGAGGACTGTGTGTGTGTAACATTTAATGTTAGAAACCCATCTCAATAATATTCCTGTGTATAGGGTCCAAATATAGTCTTCATAATGTCTATACCTGACTAGGACACATACTGAGGACTGCGTGTGTGTAACATTTAATGTTAGAAACCCATCTCAATAATATTCCTGTGTATAGGGTCCAAATATAGTCTTCATAATGTCTATACCTGACTAGGACACATACTGAGGACTGTGTGTGTGTAACATTTAATGTTAGAAACCCATCTCAATAATATTCCTGTGTATAGGGTCCAAATATAGTCTTCTTAATGTCTATACCTGACTAGGACACATACTGAGGACTGCGTGTGTGTAACATTTAATGTTAGAAACCCATCTCAATAATATTCCTGTGTATAGGGTCCAAATATAGTCTTCATAATGTCTATACCTGACTAGGACAGACACAAGGAGGACTGTGTGTGTGTAACATTTAATGTTAGAAACCCATCTCAATAATATTCCTGTGTATAGGGTCCAAATATAGTCTTCATAATGTCTATACCTGACTAGGACAGACAAACCGAGGACTGCGTGTGTGTAACATTTAATGTTAGAAACCCATCTCAATAATATTCCTGTGTATAGGGTCCAAATATAGTCTTCTTAATGTCTATACCTGACTAGGACACATACTGAGGACTGTGTGTGTGTAACATTTAATGTTAGAAACCCATCTCAATAATATTCCTGTGTATAGGGTCCAAATATAGTCTTCATAATGTCTATACCTGACTAGGACAGACAAACCGAGGACTGCGTGTGTGTAACATTTAATGTTAGAAACCCATCTCAATAATATTCCTGTGTATAGGGTCCAAATATAGTCTTCATAATGTCTATACCTGACTAGGACACATACTGAGGACTGCGTGTGTGTAACATTTAATGTTAGAAACCCATCTCAATAATATTCCTGTGTATAGGGCCCAGATAGTCTTCATAATGTCTATACCTGACAAGGAGGGACAGAAGGAGGACTGCGTGTGTGTAACATTTAATGTTAGAAACCCATCTCAATTATATAAAAGTGTATAGGGTCCAAACATAGTCCTCTTTATGTCTATACCTGACTCGGTCTGTTCAATATTGACATTATCCAGCCAACAGTATTTGGTCCCTGCATAACATCAGACCTAGATTAGCATTCAGAATATAGAGTAAATCACCTGTTTATCATCGGTCAAGCAGTCAGATGTCTTGTTTGCATCAGCAGGTTGTGGATCTGTCTCAGTTTGGTTGTCCTGAAGAATAAGGGATAAAAATCACATTAAATAACCAGGTATGAACAAGAGCACCAGTTGTATGTAGTGAGTTACCATAAGAGGGATAATGTTCAAAAAAGTTGTTGTACACTCATTCATGTAAGCAGTTTAGTTTGATGTTTCAGATTCAGGAAACTTTATTTATCCCCAAAGGGGCAATTCATTTGTAGCTCACCAGCCATACATCAATCCACAATCACAACAGATTGACAACAACAATAGCAATAATTAAATTAAACAAGTCAGGAATATCAGCCATTGTCGTTAAATAATTCAGACACACACAAATATTTGTCACATGTACAAGTCTGACCTTTACATCCAGCTAATCTGAGAGAAAAACTATACCTAAAATCAGTGGAAATGAATTTACCTGTTCGTTGGTTTCACTCGGGGAAACACACATCTTGGCCTCTTCTGCATGGTAACCATCTGTGGCAGCTGATACCTTGTGACAGAAAAACAAAAGGCTTACATCATTTTAGCACAACAGACAGTAACTGCTAATATCAGAGTTCAAAACACAATTTTGTATCATATTGATGACTGTAATATGGTGCAGTGGTAACTGTTAGTGTGAACATAGATGATGTGATGTAGACAAATTTAACACTTAGCAGTATCCATAATGAGTCCTCAGTATGTGTAAACAGGACGGACACATCGAGCAAAGTCACATACAGTAAGTACATCCAGCCAACAAAGTTTTATCAACATTGATCAACATTCAGAATATGAGTAAGTCACCTGTTTGTCATCGATCAAGGAGTTAGATGTCATGGTCACAGAAGCATGTTGTGGATCTGCCTCAGTTATGTTCTCCTGAAAAATAAGGGGTGACATCTTATCAAATACTTATTTTGGACAGCATGATCGCAATATGATTCAAGTCATCTGTGAAGGAGTCCGATGACATGGTTGCAACAGCAGGTTGTGGATCTCCTTCAGTTGTGATCTTGTCAAAACACATCTGATTAATGATTTAATTATATATATATATATATATATATATATATATATATATATATATATATATATATATATATATATATATATATATATATATATATATATATATATATATATATATATATATATATATATATATTATAATTATAATTCAATAATACATTTTGCATACCTGTTATAGCACACAAGTAGTGAGCAAAGAAAACAAATATATATCTAGGAACAATTGGTCTGACTTCAGTATATTTTTAGTTTAATTAAATGGTTGGATACAACATTCCTAATTCCACAATGTATTGGACTCATGTAATGTCGCCAAGATCGCTCTTTTACTGTAAAATCTTTTACCATCAGCAACATTTACCTTGTCAGTTGCAATTATTTTTCCATTGCTGACCAAATCCCCAGAACAAACCGGCTCCTTCACTGTGGGACACTGAAAATAATACAAGGAAGCAATTAGCTGTGTACCTGTGATAACATTGTCAAATGGTTTAGTAGAAGGAATAGAAATACAATAAAAGTATTGATATACCATATTCATTTTGTAATATGACATGGCACACTTGTTTTCTCCTGTGCATAGTAAACTGTAAAATTATAGAAGATCCACACAGGAATGTGTTAGTATTTAGTCAAATTCCATCTGTACCTTTAACCTCCATGGCCAGTCAGAGTCTCCGTAATTGTATGTTATCTCTTCACCAGGCTTGATGTCCGTTGTTGCAAATAGACACAAATGAGGCTGCCCATTGACAGTGATCGTCTTCATTTTGCTATTTGGGCTCACATTATCATCGTTTACAAGTCGGCCGAGGGAGTCATCCTCTTGAGCAGCATCAACACTAAAATTACAAAAAATGACAAAATGAATAACTCTGTTATTGTTATTTTTGTTGAATAGTTTTTCTGTGTAAAACGACATACTGCAAGTTATGTGTGACAATATACATACCACAAATTCTTTCCATTATACCGAAATTCAAACATGAACACCTTGAGGGCATCATGGTATATATGTAGCCTGTTTTCATGTTCTTGTTTAGATATGACCTGTCCTCGATATTCGATGAGGAACTCTCCTTTCTGAAAATGCCGCTTGCTGAATACTCCTCGACCTAAAAAATAAAAAAGACAAAGGGTCAAAGTTTTGAGATTAGCACAAGATTTAATTCATGCTAAACCATCTTGTAACTCACCTTTGAATGAATTTATAAAACGGATATCAAATCCATCCTTGTCCTTTCCTAAGGATGCAAAGTATGCAGCCTCTTCTTTTGGTTTTACTTTCACCCTCTGCGGCCTCATTGCCTCGCTTTGTTTCAATAAAGATGATGCCTTTGATCAATAAATAAGAACTTAAGTATGTCAGTTTTACCTGTTACCAAACATTTTACATCTAACTTTTTGTCATAGTGCAATAGTGCAAGTAAAACATTTTAAACACTGTTCCCCCTTAAGTCAAGGATCAAGACAGAAACATCAACTCACTTGCTGTTTCTGTTTAACTACACTAAACTAGATTAAGACCATCTGAAATTTACATCAGGTGCATGCATTGTCACCTACATTATATTTTAATACATACCACTTACTTTGTGACAAAAGAACAAGCATAGGAAGTCATGTCTTTTAGTTTGTATTAAAAGTGAATTTAGCAGGTTAAAAAACACAAGGCACAATATCTACTTGTGCTGTTAGGTATAATATATTTGTTTCAAAGACTAAATGAAAACTTATATGCTTAATGCTAACATGTGCTTGTGTACCTAACATGTACCTAGCTCTTTAAATAGCTCTTTAAGCTAGGCTAGCATACCATGTCGTGCTAACATAAATTAACCAGTTAGTATGTTAAGATAGTACTAGCTGGTTTACATGCTGTTGACATACAGTGTTCTCCTTACTGGGATTGCAAACTTTATGGACTTGAAACATAGTAGTGTGCTTTCATTCTTACCTCGTGTCTCCAGTGCAGTAGACAATTAAATGGCAACGTGTTCACGCTGTAGCAGGAAGCCAGGAAGCTTGGGGCTGCAGCTCATTGGCTGATTAGCGGTCACCTCATCGGTGTTGAGAATTTAAATACACACAATTGACAAAATCCTACATTATGAGGACCCTCTACCAGTCAGCCAATCAGGACGAAGTAAATACACAACTTTTCTGTCACAATCCGTAATTGTGGGTACCTTCCGCCCGGCAGCCAATCAGAAGCTTTAAAATTTACACAAGTGTGAATAATTCATCAGGGGTGCAATACCAGGACTTGGCTACAGGGGTGCTAGAGCGATACACAGATTTTACACAAATTCTGGTATATGTGTATTGTGAGGACTTTTGGAGAAAATTTGGTTTTCAGCTTTTTAGACCCATAGAAACACTTCTACGTTGGCAGAATTATGAGGACACCGACCCTGTCCTCATAATTCAAAATGTCCTCACAGTGTTGCGTGTATTCTTGTCAAATGTCCTCATAATTCACAAAAACAAACACACACACACACACACACACACACACACACACACACACACACACACACACACAGGTGAGAGTCTTGCCAGACGTCAGTGCAAGCAGCAATTCAGCGGATGGTGCACATGGGTCCTAATTAGGCCTGAGGGCCGGGAAGGAGCAATCCTGGGGAACAAGCAGCAGCCAGAGTCTGATTAGGCTCTCCCAGCGCCAGGCCCTCTTGAGATTGCTTGCAGGTCAAATTCCTCACACACACACTCACACTCACACACACACTCACACACACATTGCTTTCTTTTCAAATCTAAAGTCTTTCAGAGACAGCCTATGCAAATCCTGAACCTCCTTTGCCTTCATATAGCACAGTGATGTGACCTATTTGCACTGCAGCTAATGAGGCGCTTGTTTAGCTTAATGAGTATTTGGTGAAAAATTGGCGAGTGATTACGGTTAATCAGATTTTCTACTTGTTTATTTTAAAAACACATTTGAACTGATACACATTCAGAGCTACAATTTAAGTCATCAATTTAACACATGCTGCACGGTGGACGAATGGTTAGCGCGCAGGCTTCACAGCTAGGAGACCCGAGTTCGATTCCACCCTCGGCCATCTCTGTGTGGAATTTGCATGTTCTCCCCGTGCATGCGTGGGTTTTCTCCGGGTACTCCGGTTTCCTCCCACATTCCAAAAACATGCTAGGTTAATTGGCGACTCCAAATTGTCCATAGGTATGAATGTGAGTGTGAATGGTTGTTTGTCTATATGTGCCCTGTGATTGGCTGGCCACCAGTCCAGGGTGTACCCCGCTTCTCGCCCGAAGACAGCTGGGATAGGCTCCAGCACCCCCTGCAACCCTTGTGAGGATACACGGTAGAAATAATTTAATTAGTTATTTAAATTAACACAAAAGTCAGCTGTTGCTAGACCTCCCCCAACTCCGTTGGTGCAATTTTTTGAGATTGATATTAAATTGACAAATTGATATTTTGATTTGACAATCAATTTTAGAACATGAAGCGCTGGTATCAGACGGATATTTCATTAAGTGAGTACTTACATTTTACATTTTTCAAACCTTTTGGTGTCATGAGCACTTTAAAAGGTGAGCTATAGTCACTATTATAAAAACTAGGGGTGTCTCCATCTGATATTTTTATCAGCTGGTTGGTCCGATATCAGTGAAAAATGTGATTATATTGGTCGGCATCTGAAACCCTGATACAAGCGGGGCAAGCAGTCCATTACATACCAGCCCCACTCCGCATCAAGAGCAGCACAGAAGCAAAACAAACAACACCGCTATGAAAAAACGGCTAGTGCACCGCCACAATCATAATTAAGTGGCTATTTTGTTATTTGAAGGTCAAACTTTTATATTCCATGCTTTAAAATGAACACCACATGATCTCACTCTGCTAATTAGCAGACTTTAAAATTATTTTTTAAATGTAATTTTTTAATATAATTTAAGTTGTTGTTTTTTTAATTAATTAAAAATAATTTTTTAAATTAAAAGCGGTAGAAAAGTAATGAATTAATTTTTATTTATTTATTTATTGATTTATTTTTGTGTCCCGTCCAGCCATTGGGGCAGATAGTATTGTTGATCTAAATGCCCTTACATGCTAAACAGATTTGCTCTGTGTCAGGAAAGGTGTTGGCTACAACTTCCCTGTACCATGAAATTTTATTTGCCGTTATTTGATGTTTTTGTTATGCGAATTTGGAGCGGCCAGACCGGAACAAGAAGGAACGCACACAAGAAGAAGAAGAGAAACTGGGGTAGATAGAGGTACTTTAACAGTAGAGAGAGAAACAAAAACAGCAGCAACAACAATTCCCATAACAACAACAGTGACAAACAGAACTGCATCAGTTAAATGTCAACGATGGCTAAGGGTCACAATGGAGATGATATCACTGAAATGAAAGTCAAACTTACCAGCGGCAATAATAACAATAAAGACATGAACCATGATAGTAAACATAATTACAGCAATACAGTTGCAGTAATCAAAATCTCACTGCTTGACATCATTATTACTGTAATAATAGCATACCAATAGCATAAAAACATCAAGGATAAGATGGTAGATTGTGTAGAGAAGCACCCGAAATGAAATGAATAAAATGAATTATAAACACTGTCTTGGGAAGTTACTGAGGTAAATAACATCCCATCCACTGCAGTGACATTGTAGAGATGGCTAACGATTGAAATATTGCGACTTTTCAAATGATTTTGGAATGAACATTAAAAAAGAAAAATCTCTCCAAAGCACCAAAAAGGAATATGAAGTCATTGACAGTCTGAAGACAAACTTGGGGGTGTTTAAAAGTCACAGAAATGTCACCCAGATGTAGTTCATCTACTCAATGCGGCCACTCACTGACTTCTAATGAGCATAAGATGAAATTTCACATCCATGTCTTCCCTGAGTTGTTCTTAGCGATTCTATAACAAGTACGAGCCTGCAGCAGAATGCATTTTACATGCATGCTCCATTTAAGGTGCACTACATTAAAACAGTACTTCTGTTTTTTTCACACGGCACTCTCCATGCTTTATTCAGGATGCGGCACGCAGGGATGAAAAACGAGCTTCCCTCGGATTCTGAGCGAGTGACACTGCAGAGGCATTCTCCAGCGAAACCTTTTTCTCGGTCCTTCCGAATAGTTGTGTATTCCGACAGGATTTCCCTACGGTCCAAATGGCTGGTGGCTTTGGAGCCAAATTAAGAGGAAGCACTGACAACTGTGTAGCACGGTCGCAAGTACATAATGATACATGTTCTTACAACTATTTGCAGAGTCGCTTTGGAAGTGTGGCCTGTGGGGAAGGCACGTAATAGGCGTGTGAGGGTGATGTGCTCAAATAAGCTTATTGGGGGGGGGGGGGGGGGGGGGTGCGGGAGGCAGGAGAAGTTAAGTTAAAGTTGGGTCATCTTATCCTGTACTTTTTCTTTCTAACCAAAATAAATGTTAAAAATAGTTTTTGGGGGCTATAACAACATATTATAGCAATGCTCAGACTACTGGTAGATGACGATACGGGATGATGCAGCACAATCGATATATCGATATCAGAGCAATGTGAATGGATCATAGCAAGCAAAACAGCAGCAACATTGTCCTCCGAAGCCCAAAATGGCGCCTTTCTTTGACAATGTAAAGCAAAGGTAGGCATATGTTTAGCCTTGTATGCACAAAAAGCATGTAGGCCCATTTTTTACGCTGCACATTGTTGTACATATTTGATGTCATCTATTTATTCTCCACATTATTACTATTATCTATCTATCTATCTATCTATCTATCTATCTATCTATCTATCTATCTATCTATCTATCTATCTATCTATCTATCTATCTATCTATCTATCTATCTATCTATCTATCTATCTATCTATCTATCTATCTATCTATCTATCTATCTATCTATCTATCTATCTATCTATCTATCTATCTATCTATCTATCTATCTATCTATCTATCTATCTATCTATCTATCTATCTATCTATCTATCTATCTATCTATGTATCTATCTATTTATCTGCATGCTTGAAAGCATGGTAATGGTAATTGTTTTATTTCACGAACATGCATCAGATTACAATTGAGTGCATCCCATAATCAGTTCACAGTTCCACATGTCCAAAAGGAGTAGGAAGAAGCAAAGCTTATTAAATCCTACCCCTCCATTTGGTACTTTTAGAATCAGTAACTGATACATTTGCTCACTTCCTGCTTTCCTAATATAGGTTTTTATTTTTATTTTTATTTTTATTTTTATTTTTATTTTTATTTTTATTTTTATTTTTATTTTTATTTTTATTTTTATTTTTATTTTTATTTTTATTTTTATTTTTATTTTTATTTTTATTTTTATTTTTATTTTTATTTTTATTTTTATTTTTATTTTTATTTTTATTTTTATTTTTATTTTTGTCACGTACCAAAGTATGAGGTGATATGACCATACAATGACATAATGTGTACCATAGTAACTGTTAATATAGTGATATATATATAATGATATCCACATGCATCCACATGGATTTGATGAGTTGATGCGGAGTTTTCAAAAATCTTAATTTTAAAGACAAAAACCTCTTCTGCCGTGTGAATGAGAGGCCAAAAGGACTACTATGATACTTGAATACATCACAACATGCTGTATCAGGCAAATACGCCTCCTGCAACATAGGAGATGATATCAGACTGATGCTTGTTAATAAATCACAGTATATCATAGCAATGCCCAGATAACATGAAAATATGACTGCGGAACATGACATCGTTGGGATCGTTGTAAGCAGTATGACGGCAGAAGGACAATAACAGCAAATCATAGCAATGTCCAGATATTATGCAAACGTCCCTGAGGGAGTATTGGGAAGTTGTACAATCGTCTGTTGATGCCCAAATGATAAATTGTGGACGATAACGCTTGTTAATAGATCACATCCAAATATTCTCCTTAGTGGCTGTCAACAGCAATTTGATTGGACGCTTTGTAGGTGCTATGATCTTCTGCCAATGACAGTGAAAGGCCGCACGCCAGTCCTCCAAATAAGACAATGTTGCACCTCATTGTCGTCCGTCAGACTCCTGAGAGTGTTGGGGGGTTTTTTTGTGTCTTTTTTTAGCTGGCAAAGCTGACGAGATGGAAGGAGGAGTATAGACAGAACTCAGCGTCTCGTCTTTCGCCAGGAGATGTGTGCTAATTAGGATGCGCGCCTCGCATCTCTCGCTGAGGAGGATAACAAGGCTCATCTCAAGGCTGCCTCGAGATGAGCCTCACATCCATGGTGAATCAAAACACGTCTGATGTGTCAGCAACCCCCTGGACTGCAGACCCACCACACCTGAGTCCACATGCACTCATGCAGTGCATCCAAATGTCTGGGTGTGCAGCATCAGCATGGAAACACATAAAGATTCCATTGTATACACACACACACACACACACACACACACACACTATGACTATTTCATATGGAGAGCATTACAACATAGCATATGCACCACTATGAGCTCTTCCTAGTAATCATATTGGTTATTACACACACAAATTACACGTAAATATACTAAATTGATATAAATTAATAAACTCATACTTACTATATTGTTGTGTTTTATTACATGTTATTACTAGGGCTAAAATATTTACCGTATTTTCTGGACTATAAGTCGCACAAGGCCAAAAATGCATAATTAGGTAGAAAAAAACATTCATAAGTCGCACTGGAGTATAAGTCGCATTTTTTGCGGGTAATTTCATTCATTCATTTTCTACCGCTTTTCCTCACGAGGGTCGCGGTGGTGCTGGAGCCTATCCCAGCTGTCTTTGGGCAAGAGGCGGGGTACACCCCGGAATGGTCGCCAGCCAATCACAGGGCAGTGTGAAAGGGCGTACCCTCTTGCCCAAAGTCATCTGGGATAGGCTCCAGCATTTCCCGTGTCCCTAATCAGGATTAAGCGGCATAGAAAATAATGCTTCATTATTGATACATAATACTTGATTAGCCAAAACATATATATTTTACTATTATTTAATATAATTTATTATTATCTTATTTAAATTCATTCATTCATTCATTCATTTTCTACCGCTTTTCCTCATGAGGGTCGCGGGGTGCTGGAGCCTATCCCAGCTGTCTTCAGGCGAGAGGCGGGGTACACCCTGGACTGGTGGCCAGCCAATCACAGGGCACATATAGACAAACAACCATTCACACTCACATTCATACCTATGGACAATTTGGAGTGGCCAATTAACCTAGCATGTTTTTGGAATGTGGGAGGAAACCGGAGTACCCGCAGAAAACCCACGCATGCATGAGGCCTGTGCACTAACCACTTGTTCGCTGTGCAGCCCAAATATAATGATTATTATACATTTTTGTTATTGTTGCTGTTGGACAGTAAATGGACTGCTGTTCCCATAGTGTGCATCCAAACACACACACACACACACAAACAGTGGAGGATGATCCAAGCTCCACAAGCAGCATCTCTCAGATTGCACGTCAGATGCTGGAGACAGCTGCGCTCATCACAGCTTTGTATGAATTCATTAGATTTCCCGTTGATCCAAAGGGCCGTTTATCGTAGTGATTCAATCAAGCAGGACAGACATTCAGTCATCGTCCCGTCTCAGCAGCTTATGGAATAAAAGTCCAGACACACACATGTACCAAAACACTGTGTGCCGGGTGGCAACTCCCGGCCTCATTTTTGACAGGATGTGTGTGCAAATCTATGTTAGGGGGCGCACGTTTTGAGAGCGCAGCAGCTTCAAAAAAATCAAAGTGTGTTATTTGCCTCTGTGAACGCGTGCAAAACATCAAAGTGTTTGCCTTCCTCTGCCGTGCAGTTTCCATCTCAGCATCGCTTTAATGATAGCAGATATAAGGAGGTGCCAAAAGGAGTGGGAGAGAAAGAGGGGAAAAGACACATCGGAGGTGATGATTGACATCCCAGAATCTTTTTAATATTCCTGTGATGTTGGTCCAGACGCGCCAATGCCAATAATGGAGGCCTCACGCGTTGGCTGAACCACCTGGCTGTGAGAAACATCACCCATCTCTCAGTCAATCACGCAGACAGTCGTGGAGGAGGAGTGTCACAGGAAGTGTGCTAGATTTGCGTGAGTGTGTGTGTCTCTGTGATGCTACACACTTTGCTCATAAAGCCTCGGGATTCCATCCACAACGCTAGCCTGCATTATGGAACAGATATTAATGTGCAGCAAGTGGGTGGAACATGGCTCTACGGCCCTTTTGCCAAAGATTTTTAGCGATATAGGTGATATAGTGACGAGGTGGACCAGTAGGCCGGGGTTCATTATTTTTACCTTGTAATAATTAATTGTTGCATAATAAAAAAAAAATATATATTATAACTAGATGATACAATGTCAGCAGACAATGAAACACTTCTATGCTAGGACTACGTTAAAAAGCCATAGCATTTCAGTATGTGGAATCAAACTATGGAATGGATTGAGTAAGACCCTCAAACAATGCACAACGATGAGCCAATTCAAGAAACAATACAAGCAGTTGATGTTTGCTAAATACAAGGATGAAGAGTCTTGAACCAGTCATGATGTGCTATATATATCACTATATTGACACTTACTATGGTACCCATTATGTCATTGGATGCTCATATCACCTCGTACTTCGGTACGTTAATTTAATTTAATTTAATTTAATTTAATTTAATTTAATTTAATTTAATTTAATTTAATTTAATTTAATTTAATTTAATTTAATTTAATTTAATTTAATTTAATCTATTTTATTTTATTAGAAAGGCAGGAAGTGAACAAATGTAACAGTTACTGATTGTAAAAGTACCAGATGGAGGGGTAGGATTTAATAAGCTTTGCTTCTTCCTACTCCTTTTGGACATGTGGAACTGTGAACTGATTATGTGATGCATTCAATTGTAATCTGATGCATGTTCAAATGAAATAAAACCATTACCATTACCATTACCAAAAGGTAAACAATGTACGGTTGCAGTTTAATACAAATTTCTGTGTTCCTATGATAACTTTTGCTTCACTGACAAGTCCACTGACCTTCTTTTATCCCACCAAACTGCCTCAAAGCCTCTTGTCTGCAAGACGGCCATGATGACATTTACGTTGTAGTTCCCGTTTCCCAGCATGCACTTCTTATGAGGTGTCACGAGAGTGCTGGGAGAAAGCCTGCAACGAGTCAAGAGGAGAAGCATCACATGCATGCATGGGAGGCAAACATGGGTTGCCAATGTGACCGCCCACCTCTGGTATGTAGATCTCCTGCAAGGTGTCCCTACTGAAGGCCGAGCCATCCTGGAAGACGTTATTGAGCGTGTGCAGGGCGCACAGCTCCCGCCGCTGCTTCTTGTGGTAAATTGCCGGACGTGTCAGAAAAAAAATAAAAACAATAATTTAAAAAAAAACTGAAACTATATTAGGAAAGCAGGAAGTGAACAAATGTAACAGTTACTGATTGTAAAAGTACCAGATGGAGGGGTAGGATTTAATAAACTTTGCTTCTTCCTACTCCTTTTGGACATGTGGAACTGTGAACTGATTATGTGATGCACTCAATTGTAATCTGATGCATGTTCAAATGAAATAAAACCATTACCATTACCATTACCATTACCATTACCATTACCATTACCATAGTAAATGGTAATGATTTTTAATGATTCATGATCGTTTATGTGTTGCACTCAATTGTAATCTGATGCATGTTCAAATGAAATAAAACCATTACCATTACCATTACAATGCATGTGAATTCTGTTAAAATTTTGAAAAGGTGCGAAAATTAATGAATAAACACAGGGGTCATTCGGAAGCTGAAGCTGGACTGAAATGCTGTGGAAATATACTGAAAGTAAGAGTAAATTGCTAGTTTGAGCTCAAAATTGAACCAACCATCTCTAGGTCTGGATCCAATCACTCTACCAGCTGCGCTATACAACTTTTCAGAAGTCATACAATTGATATTGTGTTGATACTAGTATCAGAGCACTGCTGGTATGGTTTTTATTTGTCATTTATACAGTGGTAAGCGTTCCTGCCTCTCGGTGGTTAGGGACCTGTTGAATCAAATCGTTTTAAAAATATCCATCCATACAGGAGCCTATCCCAGCTGACTTTGGCCGAGAGGCAACATACATCCCGGGCTGGATTGCATCTGACCCACGGTCCTTGATGTGGAGCACAGGTCCAAGACCTCGCAACCATGGTAAGCACTCATCTCTTCATGTTTGTTAGAAAAGCATTTGGACACTTCATGATGGCAAACCCCACTCACTACATGTTTGTTATTTATCTACATTCATGAAAGTCTTCATGAGGACTAATCCTCCTCAAAGGAGGTCTTGGTTGTTTTTCCAAGAAGTCCAGCACTCTGCAGCAGCTTGCTCAGGCTTATGTAATGCATGTCCCGGCTGACACATCATGTATTTTGCATTGGTTAAAAAGCTGCTCTCTTGCCGCCTGCACTCAAAGCTTGCTAGATATTTCATCTCCAATTAAAAAGGAACTAAAGTATTGCACCACTGGACTCCAGCGAGAGACAGAGAAATAATTGACATGCTCACTCCCCCGAAACAACTAAATTATGGAATCTGTTTTGAACTTCTGTGGTGGTAAAAAAAAAAAAAAGTCTTCCATTGAGAATGTATTATGCCTTGGATTGGTGTTGTGACAAATTAGTCATTACTGATGATGATGATTATAATAATGCTAATAATAATAATGATGATGATAATCGCACAGTGGACAAGTGTTGGCCACACAGTTGGGAGATCTGAAAGATCTGGATTTGAATCTCTGTTGTATTTCTGTGTGGGTTTTCTCCGGGGAAATATATAATTTAAATATAATTTAAATATATCATTTATTAGAATTTTAAAAGGACGGCGATCGAGTGGTAATCGCGCAGACCTCACAGCTAGGGAACCAGGGTTCAATTCCACCCTCGGCCATCTCTGTGTGGAGTTTGCATGTTCTCCCCGTGCATGCGTGGGTACTCCGGTTTCCTCCCACATTCCAAAAACATGCTAGGTTAATTGGTATGCATATGTATGAATGTGAGTGTGAATGGGCGTACCCTCTTGCCCAAAGTCATCTGGGATAGGCTCCAGCATTTCCCGTGTCCCTAATCAGGATTAAGCGGGATAGAAAATGATGCTTGATTATTGATACATAATACTTGAAGATTAGCCAAAACACATTTTTTACGATTGTTTAATACAATTTATTATTATCTTATTTAAATTCATTCATTTTCTACCGCTTATCCTCACGAGGGTCGCGGGGGTGCTGGAGCCTATCCCAGCTGTCTTTGGTCGAGAGGCGGGGTACACCCTGGACTGGTGGCCAGCCAATCACAGGGCACATATAGACAAACAACCATTCACACTCACCATCCTCACCCTAGCTGTGAGGTCTAACCACTTTACCACCATGCAGCCTATTTAAATTCTAACAAATGAATATATATTTTATCAACATTACTGTTGATGATGATGCGTTCAGGGTAGTATACTTCTAAATATATGTAATACATGTGTGAGTAGGGATGGACGATAATTATCGGTACCGATATCAGCAATGCGATATATCGGTAAATATCGGTATCAGATGTTTTTTCCAGATCATGAAACTAATATTTACACAAATGCATACGTGTTCATTCCACCACAGAAGGCATATGTCATGTTACATCATGACCAAACTATTTGTGTTCTTTAAAGTCATCTTATTCCTTTTGTGTTTTTGATAAACAAACACCAGGACTATCAAAGCGGGTGCAGGCTCTCTGATGTCTAAATACCAACAAGTACGACTTGAGAACTACTTATTTGACCTCCTGCTTTTCCATTTGTTTGCTGCACTCTTACTGCTATTGTGTTGGCTAGCAAAAAGTGAGAGCATCAATCAATATGGAAATGAGAAGCTTGGAAATGTTCCAGGTTCTTCACGGAGGATGACTGTTAGCAAGTGGAATTTAATAACATTAAGGAAAATGCATAGATTGTGGGAGAAATCGTTTTTTTTTATACCACTGGGCTCAATTTCTGCAACAAGCAGCGTGTACACTGACAAGAACTAGGCAGCAGATGACAATGAGTAGCTATTTAGCATAACAGAAAACAATGGATTGTACCATTTTGGTACAAGTGGAAAGATAAAAAGATTATTTACAAAATTAGAGCAGTGTTTACAAAAGTTCTTGTGAGTCATAAAGTTACTTCCTGGTTCATGAAGAACGATACAAGATGATTGGAGTAGATGGCCTGGACTCCACCAATTGTATTCTGTGATGGGGCAAAGGGAATGTTGTATGTTTGTGTTTATGGGTTAGCTAGCAGCCTACTTGAAGTAAGTGTTCCATCGTTAAAAAAAAAATCCAGTTTGAAATCCAATTGAAAAAACATTTTTGTTTATATCTTAGCTAGCAGGCTACTTCCTGGTCCACGAAGAGGATTAGACTTTCGTCATTTCATTGTTTTTTTGTCAATATGTTAGTTAGTAGGCTAATTTGCAGACCCCATTTGTTGTTGTTCGCCTTTCTGTATTGTATCAAGAAGGGAGCTGACTCTGGACTACCCAGCATGCCTTGCGGGCCATTCTATAGATAGTGGCAGCAAGAATAGTAGTAGTGTTTGTTTTTGAGTTGAGTTGAAGTTGAAGTATTTGTGATTTTAGAATTTATTTTATTTATGAATTATCCTTACTGACCTTTTTTGCAGTACATTTAGCGAGTGAAGATTGCTTTTATAGTTATTAGCCCATATTTCCACACAATAAGTAAGATATGGTAGAACCAGAGAGCAATAAAGGGTGTGGAGTGATTTCTGATTGAGAACAAATTTTGCTTTGTTCAATATTGAAATATTTCTGGCCACCTTATGTTATATTTGTAATATGAGGTTTCCAGCTCATATTTTCATCTATTGTGATACCCAGAAATCTATTTTCCTTCACCCTTTCAATGTCTACACCGTCTATTTGTATTTGCTGGTGCGTGTCCTTTCTGCTGTTACCAAACAGCATTATTTTAGTTTTACTTAAGTTCAAGGACAATCTATTATCATCAAACCATCTTTTTAGTGTGACCATTTCTTCTCTGACCTTTCTAATGATTTCGTCTGGATTCCCTCCAGAACAAAAAGCAGTGGTATCATCTGCAAATAATACCAGCTTTAAGTCTTTTGTGACTTTGGAGATATCGTTGATGTACAGTTTCAGTTTCCTGTTAGCTTAGCATAGCTTCATGAGTTGGACCTTTGATTTTTCATTATGGGGCCCTCAATGGAAAAGATAAGCATTTATATCCTGATTTGCACCGAAACTGTAACTCTGCCAACTCTGTAGTTGTTGCGTAATTCTGCTTCACAAACAAAAAGGAACAATTGCAATCAAGAAAAAGGCTGATCAAATGAAGAAAAAGGATGATGTCTTCTTGACGGCATTGATCAGTTGGGAGAAACAAAAAAAGGTTAAAACCAATCAAGAAGACGGTGGCCCAAAGTGTCTCAAACCAGCGCATCCGTGACATCAATAAGGATCGAATTTGGCTCTGGGAGACGCTGAGATTGCACGGATCAATACAGCAAGATTGCGCGAGGCCCGTTTGAGTGTAGGCGACATGTAAAGTCATTGGAAGACTTGCTGGCTGTGCAGGATCGGGACCGGTACGGGGTCACGCTTGAACCGACATAAAACTTAAGCCAAATTCTCCAGTGAGGTATGGGTTAATGAGGCGCTCTTGGAAGCGCTACAAACTTGAGATGATTATTGACGGCAGCAGAGGAGTCCGGCTCCTTTGTGGTCCCAGGTTCAAGGTGCATCGTCGCCCCAGCAACTTCCCCTCTGCCATTTTCAACATTGCATCGCTTCTTGCCAAAAAAAAACTGGAAGTGATGACAGTTATAGGAAATTACAAGCGTTAACTCTTAGCGTTCACAGCCTGAGGCCAAACTAATAAAAGCGCAATTGAATCAGCGGTTCAAATAAATGACGGCGCTGTAGTTTAATAACACACGGACTTTATGTGACACTTCCATATATCTTAATAATAACATAATCACTTCAAATGAAAGGCTGCTTCTCAGGGACAAATTAAGTTGCACCAATTTCCTGCCCCGTTATGGATTGTTCTTATTTTTAAGGCAAACGGGCAGCGACACCAAGAGGACAAGATGAGAATTACTATTAAAAAAACAAATCTACACCTTCTGTACTTGAACAAGCTTCGAGTATTGTCATTGTATTTATTCATTTGGATTATTAATATTGGATGAGTTTTCCCAGGTAAAATTCAAAATCAAAAGTACAAATAAAAAATAATTTAAAATATTGTAAAAAAATATATATATAAGTCAATAAATAAATACATTAATTACAATTAATCAATTGTAATGCAATAAAATTAAATAGAATATTTTGTTTTGATTGGTAAATACAAGTAATCATTTCTTGAAAAAAACGTCATTTAAAAATATAATAAGTATATCAGTAAATTAAACACACTTTAACTAACAATTTGATATTTGCCATTTAAAAATATTAAACAAAATAAATACCATGAAGAAAAATGTGACATTTGAGCAGATTTGATTAAAATATTGTGTATGTACTGTACATAAGATTATTATTATTATTAAAACTATTTTTATTATTATTATTATTATTATTATTTTATTATTATTATTTAAACATAAAATATTTCTGAAATGTTAGGTTAATATTACAAAATAAAATTGATTATTAAAAAGTGTAAAATATAAATATGTATATATATATATATATATATAAGAATATAAACTATATTCTATACATTCTATAT
This sequence comes from Doryrhamphus excisus, assembly GCF_030265055.1. Lineage (NCBI taxonomy): Eukaryota > Metazoa > Chordata > Actinopteri > Syngnathiformes > Syngnathidae > Doryrhamphus > Doryrhamphus excisus. The sequence continues at coordinate 9,054,440 of NC_080487.1, read as the reverse complement.
ATTCTAACTATATTCTTATTTAAACTATATAAGAATATAAACTATATGTAAACAAAAATAATTTTATTTTTTATTTGGTAGGCATTTAAAAACACTAATAAACTAAATAAACATTCTAAACTTAAAAACAAAAATTAACTGGTGTTTCTGATTTTAAAAATGACAAAATAATTTTGATTAAATAAAAAAGACATTTTGTGTTAAAAAAGTAATTTTCATAATTTTGTATATAAAATAAAATGCATGTAATTGTATTTCTGATATGGTAGCAGCCTATAAAATAAAATAATATTTTTATATAAAGTATAACATAATGTAAATAAATGTACTAAGTTCATAATTCATATTTTTATGGTAACCAGCAAACATTCTAATAAATAAATCTAATAAATTTTGTAATTAGTTGCCAGTTAAGAATATGCAATATTAATGCATTATATTAATAACACAAAACAAGCCGTATTTTTCTCTATGGACTACGGTGTGTGCGTTGAATAAAAAATGTCTGCACATCCTTCATTTTCAAGTGAGATGACCTTTACTTTGGAGTAAATGAGCAGTTGCTAACATTCATACAAAATTTCATATATTAGTTTTGAAGTTGTGCAAACAAAGCGTCGATAAAGAAATGCCATCCACATGCTCTCTGATGCTGGCTTTTTTTTTGTTTGTTGTAAAAATAGAACACTAAGAAATACTATGTACACATCCAAGAGCTTTCAACGTAGTCAGCGGTGGTGGCCGTTAGCAAGAGTTTGCTTGCATAGTTGAGTGCATGCATAAGCAAGTCATCATGCAACATCTTCTTCTTTTTTTTTTCTTTTTTTTCCCACATGGACCGTGATGCTGCGTGAGCAGGAAGCGGCGATAATGAGTTGCCTCAAACACACTATGTACATGCCGACTCATGGGCCACTTCAATAGGTACACCTGCAGAATATCAACTATTTATACAAAGATAATAAGTTGTCAGCGAGGTAATCATTTCAGAATATATTCATAATACTTTATAATGAAACCGCAAAAACAATATTACTTTTGCAGCATTTGTACCCATTTCATTGGCTGCGCAGGTGTACCTATTATTGTGGCTGGTGTGTGCTCAACTGTGTTAAATGTGTGTGTGACCTTTGTACACCCTGTGTTCTATTTAAGAGGAATGTTTGAGACGTTGTGGCAGTCGGAGAGCGCCGGAAGTAAATGTTGAGGATTTAAAACATTGTTATTACAAGTAAATAAACGCATACGTGATGTCCATTAACGCCACTGATACATGCTTGCCATCCAGCCGCCTGTCTGTTGCACAAGAACTACATCAAGTGTGTGTAAACAGTGATTAAGGTTACATAGGTGTGACTTCAAATGACATTTTCAGTGCTTATGATAATAAATGTTCTACTTATAAACTGTTACCTGCAGTTATACAATATCCAATAAATACTATGATTATCTGAGGCACTGATGTTGACACGTTAGACACGTTATGTCTCCCCGTCTTGAAAGGAGAGCAAAAAGGGATTTCGGGAAGTAAGTTTTAAAAACAAAACTGCCGTTGAACTCCCTTTGGTGACTTTGCAGTTAATTTCTCCGTTGTCACTCAAAAAAAAAATCCACATTTCCGCCAGACGTTTCCAAACAATGGGCAACAGTGTGTCCAGCTCCGCCCACCATAAATACCGAGTCTCTTATTGGTAACCATTGGCGTCTCAATTTAGTTGAAAAACATTGGCAGCTGTGGCTGTAGGCAACCACTACTAATTTGTCAGCATCCAGCGGCTTTATCAATCTCTGCATGCGCTTTAAAATATTGCAAATCAGTGCAAGTTAGTTAACTCAACAGCACTATTAATGCTCATTGAGCAGCTATTCCAACATTGGTTCTGTTACACACATTCAAATTCCTGTTGTGGTTTGGGTAAATTAATACCCGAGCATTAATCAAGTGTTAATTAATGGCGGCCATGGAGTCTTCGAGGCACCACTGATCGTGTCTCATTTCTGCACAAAGACCTTCGCTTCTGCTCATGACGTCAACACAACAGAGAATGTCGTTAAAAAAATGTTGCCCATGCCGATCCACATACCGAAACGTACCGCCTGGCGGAAACGAAGCTTCACCCCACAGACTCCCTGCGGCTAAGCTACGGACACAACAAGGCAATCATTCCGATACATGAGCAACCCATGCGTATTTACAACACAGAGTAGTTCCTGTAAATCAATGCAATCCATACAAAGTGCTTTGGTAAAACCATTCCTAAATACGTATACAACAAAGTGGACAGGAAGTGTTCCAGTATGGCAGCTGGTAACCAGTAACCGCTGAAAGGAGCTGCACGAGAAAGTAAGAGCGAGACCCTCACATGGATTTCATTTGGACCTCTGGCTGGATTGTGTGGAGTTGATTGGGATTTTCCTGGACTGCATGGTCTTTTTGGCAGGTTCTTTCTTGGCGGGGTCTTTCGCAGAGGAAGCCTGGTTGGTGGTTTCTGACAGTTTGGATTTCGCAGACGGCAGCAGTGAATGTTTAGCTGCAGAGGAAACCTTTGAGTCCTTGGCTGTGGTGACCTCGGAGGTGGCGTTCTGGGGTTTTTTCGTCACGCCTTCTTTCAATGGATCCCCACCGCCGCCATCCTCAGGCGTGCCCCCGTCCACTGATTTACGAGCGTCTTTGGGCCTGAGGGCGGTTTTGAAGAAGGACAAGGCTTTGTCCTCGGTCTTACTGTTCCTTCGAGGTGCTCTTGACGCCGGGGCGGTAGAGGGAACGACAACACTGGAGGATCGCAGACTCGTCATGGAGGAGCTGCTGCTAGAACTACGTGCAACCATCCTGTTTTCCACAGCGCGACTTGGCCTACCATCGACTCTACTCCCAATACCCGACCTACATGGAGGACCTCCACCGTTAACCTTCTTCTCAGACGCCGCGGTGGTCCGTGAATCCCGGCTGGTACTCCTGTCTGCTCCTTTAGTCCTTCCTGAGGCTGAGACTTTATCACCGCTGCCTTTGGGAGTGGTCCTCCTCTGAGGGTGTGAACTTCCAGGAGAACTGCCCTTCCTCGCCGATTCAGGATGTAACCCCTCCTGTGTCTGGGATGATTTCTTGGAGGGTGTTGCTGTTCTGGAGGAACCAGTCTTACTGGTCTTCGGGGTTCCGTCGCTCTTGTCTTTCGGATTGTTTGCAGCACCTTTAGTCTGTGCTCGAGCTGGGGACTTATCAACGGCTGGGGACGCAGGAGACAGAGAGCTGGAGGACGTCGAGGAGGCAGCAGGACGCTTCTTGGGGCTCCTTTCGCTTTCCAAGCTGGTCTTTACTGAGGTTCGTTTGACACCTGAACTATCCGCAGGCACGTTTCTCTGCTTCAGTTCCTTCGCAGTAGCTCCATGTCGAGGACTGACTTGTTCAACGCCGCTGACTTGGTTGTTGTTGTCCCCTGTTGGGATGGAGAGCCTGGTCTCTGCTTGGGACACAGCTTTGGAGTGGAGCTGCTCAATCAGCCTCTTACTGCCGGGATTATGATCCAACGCAGACTTGCCTCCAAGCTTAGGGGAGCCACTAAAAGAAGAGGCGGCCAACTTGGTATCAACCACCTCTCCGATCATTTCCAGTGTCGGCGATGAGGAGTGGGACTCCAGAGAGAAGCGCGACGGGGAGTTGGACCGAAGTTGCAGCTTAGCAGAGTGAGACCAGGATGGTTTCTGGCCATTCTCACTGAGCACCAGCGGACTAGCGATGGAAGTCCTTGAGGAGAAAGTCTGCCTCTGCATGCCTCTGACCGCAGGGCGGCTCGATAAGGCTGCAAGGTAGATCAGGTTCACATTAACAATACATGACTGCCTCTCCTTATTGACGGGAATTTCTACACTTACCATCATCCTCGCTCCGTTCCCCGGCAAACTCAGCTGACTCTGAAAGGGACGCCAGTGAGGTTCGTCTGGAGGAACCCGAAGAGGCTTGGCTTGGTGGGCGGCTACCCATCAGGCGACTGATCCAGTGCTCACACAGGGAAGAACTTGTGGATCCTAAAGGCAGTTTTTGAACTATCAGGGAGGTAAACCACCCTGGACAGAGCGTCCCATAACATGCACGTTTTTGAACTGTGGGAGGAAACTAGAGTACCAGGAGTAAAACCACGTAAGAACCAAGAGAACATGCAAACTCAGAAGCTGTGAGGCAGATGCGTCTGTTTGCACTCCACCAGCTGTTACTTTTTTCAATATTATATCTATGAATGTATATCTAACATGTTAGAGCCCGATTGCGGTAAAATACATACCTCCCACAGAACTGTTGGCAGACCAAGATGGGATGGTGGCACGTCTCTGATAGAACAAGATGTAAGCCGTCTGCTTGCACACCTCGTCTTCTGACACTGGATGAACGTCGCTGTCGTCAAAGCAGTACCACTGTCCGTCAATGGAGTTCTTACACTGAGCTACAAGATAGAGAAAAATGGGTACCGTCATCACCGAATATATGGTAATGGTTTTATTTCATTTGAACATGCATCAGATTACAATTGAATGCATCACATAATCAGTTCATAGTTCCACATGTCCAAAAGGAGTAGGAAGAAGCAAAGCTTATTAAATCCTACCCCTCCATCTGGTACTTTTACAATCAGTAACTGTTACATTTGTTCACTTCCTGCTTTCCTAATATAGTTTTTTTTTTGTCACGTACCGAAGTACGAGGTGATATGACCATCCAATGACATAATGGGTACCATAGTAAGTGTCAATATAGTGATATATATATATAGCACATCATGACTGGTTCAAGACTCTTCATCCTTGTATTTAGCAAACATCAACTGCTTGTATTGTTTCTTGAATTGGCTCATCGTTGTGCATTGTTTGAGGGTCTTACTCAATCCATTCCATAGTTTGATTCCACATACTGAAATGCTATGGCTTTTTAACGTAGTCCTAGCATAGAAGTGTTTCAAATGTACTTCTTCCCTGAGATCATATTTCTCCTCTCTTGTAGAGAAGTATTGGATGACATTTTTAGCTAATTGGTTATTTTTAGCCTTATGCATTATTTTAGCTGTTTGAAGATGAACTATATCAGCAAGTTGAAGTATTTGTGATTTTAGAAATAAGGAGTTAGTATGTTCTCTGTAGGCGGCATTATGAATTATCCTTACTACCCTTTTTTGCAGTACATTTAGCGAGTGAAGATTGCTTTTATAGTTATTAGCCCATATTTCCACACAATAAGTAACATATGGTAGAACCAGATTTATATAACCAATCTATATACGTATATAGAATGACTTTCTGAGGTTCTCCAGCAATTTGGGACCTCTGCTTAATACATAGTCATTCATTCATTTTCTACCGTTTATCCTCACAAGGGTCGCGGGGGTGCTGGAGCCTATCCCAGCTGTCTTCAGGACGAGAGGCGGGGTACACCCTGGACTGGTGGCCAGCCAGTCACAGGGCACATATAGACAAACAACCATTCACACTCACATTCATACCTATGGACAATTTGGAGTCGCCAATTAACCTAGCATGTTTTTGGAATGTGGGAGGAAACCGGAGTACCCGGAGAAAACCCACGCATGCACTTACTCCACACTCCAAAAACTAAACCCTATGAACTGCCCTCTAGACATTATCCCTGGAAGATGAATAAATGAAGTTAACCCACGCATGCACGGAGAGAACATGCAAACTCCACACAGAGATGGCTGAGGGTGGGATTGAACTTGGGTCTCCTAGCTGTTAGGTCTGCGTGCTAACCATTTGTCCACCGTGCAGCCCCCTGCTTAATACAGATATCCTCAAAGGTCAATGACTTACTGAAAAGTTTTGATTAATAGCAGTCATATTTTTCGACCAATCTTGCTCAAATTTCAAACATGTACTTGTCAGTATACCCTAAAGAGGTGTATCAAATTTTGTGACGATTCAGCTAAATATGATCCATCCAGCTCTGTCCATCCATCTATTTTCTGCAACGTTACAGGGTATTTTTCTCATCTCCATGGCAGTGATACCTGTGTAATGTCCTCCCTGCATCGTCCCGTGATGGTTGCACACAGCGTACAGATCGTAAAGGTAGTCCTCGGGGTCACGGCCCATCCCGTAAGGCCGTCTCCACGGCGACCAGTGAGAGGGTAAGCTCCAGCTGCTCTGGCTCCTTTTGACCATGTGAGGCGCCATGTCCATGCCGGTTAGGGGGAACTTCACCATGTTTTGCATTTTCATGCGCCGATCCCCATCCTAATGAACATATTTAGGTTATTTATTTGTAGGAATGGAAAAATGAAGGCATTTTTTTATTAAGTCCATACCTGTCTAAAGCGTTTGAGGTGCAGTATGAGGATGTCAGGCAGGGTCCATAGGCTAAGCTTGATGCTGCCCTGCTGGAGCTGCTTGCAGTGTGGGCACCGCCAGGCGTCATCGGGAGCAAGCTGGGGACAGAAAATGTATAGAAAAGTTAGAATTTCAACCTTTTCTGTGTGTTTTCTACAAAGTAAGCTCCAAGCACTCCGACAAAGACGTTGATTAGTAACCACTATTGATTGAATGTCAGCGTTTGAGCCTGCCTGTTCCTCTTTGGTGTAGAGTTGAAAGCACTGAGCAAGTGAACAGCTCTGAGGCTGGAGGTGTTGCTCCTTCACTTGACGGACACTTTCAGCATCCGGGATATATTCATCTTCCGTTCTTTTGAAAAGACTGCAAGCAAAAAAAAACAAAAACAAAAGTCTAACCATCCTAGCAGGGATGATTTACAGTGTGGTTTGTCGTGGTGTTGAGTTTCCTTACATGGTGCAGTTCAACCCCATTGCAAACCACAAACATAATAATTTCATCATTATTTTAAGGCAGTTTGCATCTCATTAGCTTGTGTAGCTGTACCTAATATTTTGGCCAGCATGTGTACTTGAGTGCTACTTACTAGTCTTTTGTTTCCTTGTCCCATTCAACAACAATTTTGACATGAGGTGGCCCACCAGGACCACAAGACTTGTACGCTCTGTTTAAAGAAGAATATTATTATTATTATTATTGTCCTAAATGACTTAAAACCTGTTTTAATTTTACATAATTATTCATGAAACAGATGAGAATGCATAATTTCCCATGCTTTGTTGGCACAACACAAAGAAACAGTATTCAAAAGGAGCAGCACTTCCCCCTAGCGGTGATAGACGGTCCTACCTCTCCACAGATGGATGACAGAGTGGTTGCTCCTCCTGAGGAAGGAGATATGTGATCCCAACGACACCTACCACACGTAAAGTGAAGGGCCCCACCTAAAAGAACACAAGAGTGTAATAATTAACAATATATATACATGTATAGTATATATATGTGAGTGTTTACAGAGCGTAATTTTATTGTCTCCCATACCTGGACAACGGCTCCAGGACGCAAAAGGTGCCGCATCTTTTCCAGAATTTCCTTCTGGAGTACATCCCATGTGACTGTACGCTCCAAGTAAAGTATAAAAGGATTCCCAAACCTGAAGGAATTGCCAAAACACATTTTCAGGCTTTCCAAAAGGACAGAAAAATAAGCATCATTCACAATAATTTTCTTTTCTATTTACCTTCGTCCTTGTTGGCCAGCACAGGCTCGGTTGCACACCAGCAAGACCACCTTCTCGTCCTGCCCGCTGTTCATATTGGGACTAGGAGGCGGAGTAGTCGGCTCTTGGATTTGGGTGGATATTCGATTGTTGTCTGTACCGTACTTCAAGTTGTTCTGGTTGAGGTTGGCATGCGGACTCCCTGTGTTTAAGTAAAAAATATATTTAAAAAAAAAACAACAATGCAAAATTACAATTATTGTTTTTGGATGAAACTGAATACATAATCAAATCTTATGTTAAAAAAAATCTTAATTACCAAAAAATTGAAAATATGCAATTTAATGACTGTATTAAACAAAACATAAGATGACCCCTTGGTTTTCAAAACTTAACACATCATTTAAATGTACAAAAAATGTAAAAAAAAAACCCTACAAATATTCAATAGAATTTTTTATATGACCCAAATATAAGCCAACACCTATTTTTCAAAGCCTGTTTTTTTAACAATATCAAAATTAAGACAAAAGGTGAAATTAATAACACAATGGAATTCTCATTAAATGTAAATTATAGAAAATTTATACTATTACCACAAATATAAGACAACCTCTCTTTTTGAAGACCTATTTTAAAAAAAAAATAATCATTTAAATCGTTATTAACATTACAAATAAAAAAAAGAATTACCATACTGAAATGAATATAAGACAACCGCTATTTTTCAAAATCCGGAAAAATATCAAAATCAAAACAAATGTGTACCGCCTCTCTTCGAGCGGATCTGTTCGGGTCTGAAGAGCTCAGGTGTCTCGAACGCAAAGATGGAGTCACTCTCCTGAATGATCTCGAGGTCATCGTCGTCGTCACAGAAGGAGCGATGGAAGCCGTCGTAGTACATCTCCGTGAGGACGATCTGAGCACAGATGAATGCGTGGCGTACAGGTTTCATCCCTAAACAGATTCAAAAAGCTTCCCAAACGAGGAAGTACCTGCTGAGCAGGGATTTTGGTCTCCTGGGCGACAGCTTGTCTGAGCCTGGACACGGTACCAGACAGAGGCACGGCCACACCCACCCTCATACAGTGGGAGCACTTGCCCTGGTACACCACTGTCACGTACAAGGGCCTGCACCACGAAGGAAAAGATAGTCAAAGATAGACATCCTCCTCTAATTTTAGCATTCCTTTGTCTGGGCGTGTACACGTACCGTGTATGTGGTACTGGGATTGGCAGTGAGATGCAGAGGAAGGGATCAAACGTGTTGCTCTGTTTCTGGCAGTGAGGACACGTCAGGGAGGATCTGCAAGGAAACACCATCATACTCATCATACTCATGTGTTGATGTTTGCTTTTAGGGGAACATTTTTTAAATGTTGAATTGTGTTTAAAAAGAAACAAGAAAGGTAAATTTGGTAAATGTTGGGTACATTCATTCATTTTCTACAGTTTATCCTCACGAGGGTATTTGGGCAAGAGGCGGGGTACACCCTGGACTGGTGGCCAGCCAATCACAGGGCACATATAGACAAACAACCATTCACACTCACATTCATACCTATGGACAATTTGGAGTGGCCAATTAACCTAGCATGTTTTTGGAATGTGGGAGGAAACCGGAGTACCCGGAGAAAACCCACGCATGCACGGGGAGAACATGCAAACTCTACACAGAGATGGCCAAGGGTGGGATCAAACTAGGGTCCACTAGCTGTGGGGCTAACCACACGACCACCGTGCAGCCCTGCAAATGTTACAATGTAATGATAAAGTCAAAATATCAGAATGAGGTTAAACTAGCATGGGGGGAAAAGGTAAAAGGAGACAGTGGAATGCATATTATTATTATGAACTGTTTATCCTTACAAGACCAGGGTTCAATTCCACCCTCGGCCATCTCTGTGTGGAGTTCGCATGTTCTCCCCGTGCATGCGTGGGTTTTCTCCGGGTACTCCGGTTTCCTCCCACATTCCAAAAACATGCTAGGTTAATTGGCGACTCCAAATTGTCCATAGGTATGAATGTGAGTGTGAATGGTTGTTTGTCTATATGTGCCCTGTGATTGGCTGGCCACCAGTCCAGGGTGTACCTCGCCTCTCACCCAAAGACAACTGGGATAGGCTCCAGCACCCCCGCGACCCTCGTGAGGATAAGCAGTAGAAAATGAACGAATGAATGTTTATCCTTACATTGCTATTTTTTACAGTTTTTACTGTAAAAAAAAAACATAGGTTGGTTTGAATTTGATTTTACAGTAAGCGGCAGTCGATCCGTAGAGAGATAAACTGATATTTGCAGACAAAAACATAAAGCGGTGCGTCATTTGGCAAACATCAGTGTCATATACTGTATTACTATGGAGAGTCCCACAGGGCGGTCCAGCTTATATGGTTAGTGTGTGTTTGTCACTCACAAACACAGATGGTATTTTACCTGTATTGCGCCTGGAAAAGCTCCTGCACAAAAGATCCAGGCGCTGGCAATGGGGATCCTTCAGGAGCGTTCTCATTTTCTACTGGAGGCTGTAAACACAAAAAATGTGTGTTTTTTTATTTGTATTTTTTAGACAATGCATGCATAATGAATCAAATCTACTGCGTGCATGCAAATACTGTAGCATCAAGGGTGTTTACCGTCCTGGGGGGTCTCACATTGGGGTGGATGATGTTGTTGAGGTCCTCGTGAACACGATCCAGCAACCACAGGAGGAACTCCTGGGCGTCATGCTGAGAATTCCCCTTGAACTGAAGAGCGCTCTTTGACACCACGTTCTGCACATATAGTTACGTTCTTTTTAGTGCAAGAGAAACGCCATCTTTGTCATATCATGTGCGTCACGGTTTGATGACGAGCATGAGTGGAGAAGTGGCAGTTCGCTGACAGTAGTGTGTCCTTCACACACAACAAAGTCACCTCTGCTCACTCATGGTCACATGTCATCGAAGCTACCTACATATGTCTGTTATTGCAATGGCTGCCTTATAGTACATATTTAGAGGCTGTCGCTAGGAACACAATACAGCTAAACCCAGCCAGACACTTCATATTCTGGCTGGCAACCAAAACAGCCCAAAATAGGCATGCTTTTAAGAATAAACAACATGTTACATAGATAGTCCTTGTCATTGGAGCACCTCTCTGGTATGGACTAGCAAGAGATGAAATCAGACAAAACTAAGAACTAGAAGGGCTACATCTTTGCAGAACACTTCGCCATGGTGAAGGGGTTTGCAAGGTGAAAATCTGACAAGGTTCTGTTATGAAAGCTGACAAGTAGGAGGCAGACATCACCAGACGTTCAATGAGCTTCAACAGTCATCCTCAAAGGCAGCATTTCTAAGAAAAACCTTCAGTTTTTCATATTTGCTGATAAAAATAGGACAAATATTACATAAAACAAACTCGCTGGTTTCATATGAGAGGCATAACGATTCTACTGGCTCATTAGTACTCACTCAGACTTGGTTTTTAAGCCTATTAGGCCCCGAAAAACCTTTCACCCTCATTTTTTCCAATTGTGCAATATTTTGAATGTGATACCGCAAGTCTTGATAACATTCATTTTGATGCATGATTCATTCATTCATTTTCTACCGCTTTTCCTCACGAGGGTCGCAGGGTATGCTGGAGCCTATCCCAGCTGTCTTCGGGCGAGAGGCAGGGTACACCCTGGACCGGTGGCCAGCCAATCACGGGGCACATATAGACAAACAACCATTCACACTCACATTCATACCTATGGACAATTTGGAGTGGCCAATTAACCTAGCATGTTTTTGGAATGTGGGAGGAAACCAGAGTACCCGGAGAAAACCCACGCATGCACGGGGAGAACATGCAAACTCCACACAGAGATGGCCGAGGGTGGAACTGAACCCTGGTCTCCTGGCTGTGAAGTCTGTGCGCTAACCACTCGACCGCCGTGCAGCCCGACACATGATTATGTTTGGGGCAAATTCAGGCTACTAGCTACCAATCATATGAAATACTGTATTACATGTCACCATCTATGTACTTCTTCATGCATGATCACAGCATGTATAGAAAATGATAAAACATTCTTAGATAATATGAGCTACATAAATACACACCATTGGGACACACCTATTTCGACAACAATGGCGTAATGCTGCCTTTGAGGATGACTGTTGAAACTCATTGAACTCTGGTGTCTGGTGATGGCATAAATACACACCATTGTTGTCGAAATAGGTGTGTCCCAATGGCGTGTATTTATGTAGCTCATATTAACTTGGCTGCACGGCGGTCGAGTGGTTAGCACGCAGACATCACAGCTAGGAGACCCGAGTTCAATCCCACCCTCGGCCATCTCTGTGTGGAGTTTTGCATGTTTGCATGTTCTCCCAGTGCATGCGTGGGTTTTCTCCGGGTACTCCGGTTTCCTCCCACATTCCAAAAACATGCTAGGTTAATTGGCGACTCCAAATTGTCCATAGGTATGAATGTGAGTGTGAATGGTTGTTTGTCTATATGTGCCCTGTGATTGGCTGGCTGGCGACTCGTCCAGGGTGCACCCCGCCTCTCGAAGACAGCTGGTATAGGCTCCAGAGAAAATAAATGAATATTAACTTCTTTTCTGGTGTTATAATGCATAGAAAAGTGAAAGAAACACCGTTCCCCTTTAAGAATCAAACCATGGAAATGAACATAATGTACAGTATATGTTAATGTGTGGCTCACAATCTCCAGAAGGCCCGGAGATTGCTATGATATGTTATGATGCACACATACCTTGAAGTCTCTGCTGTGTTGAGGTGTGTACTCAAAGGTCCAGAGAGCCCGAACCAGGCCGGACAGCTGCTCAGTGACCTCGCCGGACCCTTCCTGTTGTTGCTGCTGGCTGCTCTTCTTCTGCACCAGAACCCCGTTGGACTTACTGGCCTTAGTGTCGGTCCCACTGCCGGCCTCTCCTCCTCCGCTTCCTCCCCCTCCCCGGAATTGCTCCAAGGCCAGGTACTCTGCGAAGAGTTCGGTGTTGCTCAGGCACTGTAGGATGGCGTTCATGAAGCAGGTGTTGCCGTGATTCTTCAGCCCGGCCACGCCGGGCACCTTGTCGCCAAAAGGGAACCCCCCACAGTCGCTGTCGTCGGACGGGACCGAACCCCCGGTGGTGGTCGGGATCAAAGCAGCGTCGTCCTTGTCGTCGTGGGCAACCTGCTCGTCAGTACTGAAATGAGACAAAGTGGAAAGAGTCCGGAGAACTCTGTTCATGAAACTGCCCACGGAGCGGACAGAACTTCTCCGAAAGAGCTTCTTGCTGAAGGATTTCTTCTCTTTGTTGCTGACCACTTTGGACATGTTGGCTACTTTGTGTTGTTGCTTGAAACTTCACTTAAATCCTTTGGAGAGCTCCACGCAGCATCACTCGGTGGTGATCTCCACCGTGTTCCACTAAGGCCTGCTTGTTGTGTCCACAGGCGGCCCGCTTGCATCACCGTGACGGCCAGATTGCATCAACATGAAGACGGTATGGAGAGCCTGCTCGACCGAGGGCGCCGCTCACACGCGTGGCCGCACACAGCATCTCCTGCGCGGATACGACACGGCCCGTGTCATGGGGGTGCGAGTGGTGGATCCTCAGCGGCGTATATGCATAAACACCAACCCGATGAGAGGCTCCGGAGCTGGGTGCCTCATCTTTTATTCACGATCGCTCGGCTCCACCCGGTCCGAAGGTATCCCAGCACTCCCAGTCCACCCCGATGATCGGATTTGGGTTGATTTCGTTGACGTTTACCCGGTGGATGTCTTCCCCTAAAGAGCCTCCACGGTGGTCGGTGGTACCCCGTGTCCGGAGCGCCACAGCCCACCGCTCCCTCGCTTATCGCCGCCTCGGAGCATCTCGTCGCACGGTTCTTCTCTCCTCCACCTCTCGAGCTTTTAAAAGGCGGGGAGGGGGGGGGGTCACTTGTGTCAACGTTCGCGTCCTTTAACGTCCACTCGGGATAATAGTTGAAGGCAAGGCCGCTTGTATAGTCTCCATCCTCATCTGTAGGCAGCTACACTGCAGGCAGGCAAGCAAGCAGGGCGGTGACGGATGACGTCACAGCCAAACACTGGTCCATGTTGGAGGCGAGCAGGTGGATGCTGGATGATGCTCCATCAGTCTCCATACAGACTCCAAGGCCAGCCAGATGAGCACCAATCACAAGATGCTGCCAGATTATGTCAAATATGCACATTTAGCTACATAAAAATCAGAAAAGTGGAGATAAATCCTTGTCAGATACCTTCAGTGATGATCCATGTTGATGCAGTAGTCAATTCATAAAACCAGCAACACACAGTCCAAAGATCGAAATTAACTAGACTAATAAAAATGGACATAATTTTCAATTAAATGTGAGCATTACATTTTCATTGTGTGTACAATTAAGCTCATTCAACTTTGTAGTGCAGATCTATATGTAGACATTGAAAAGGTGAAGGAAAATACATTTCTGGGGATCACAATAGATGAAAATATGAGCTGGAAACCTCATATTACAAATATACAACATAAGGTGGCCAGAAATATTTCAATATTGAACAAAGCAAAATTTGTTCTCAATCAGAAATCACTCCACACTCTTTATTGCTCTCTGGTTCTACCATATCTTACTTATTGTGTGGAAATATGGGCTAATAACTATAAAAGCAATCTTCACTCGCTAAATGTACTGCAAAAAAAAGTCAGTAGGGATAATCCATAATGCCGCCTACAGAGAACATACTAACTCCTTATTTCTAAAATCACAAATACTTCAACTTGCTGATTCATCTTCAAACAGCTAAAATAATGCTTAAGGCTAAAAATAACCAATTCAAACAACCATTTTAGGTATACCTAAAAATGTCATCCAATACTTCTCTACAAGAGAGGAGAAATATGATCTCAGGGAAGAACTACATTTGAAACACTTATATGCTAGGACTATGTTAAAAAGCCATAGCATTTCAGTATGTGGAATCAAACTATGGAATGGATTGAGTAAGACCCTCAAACAATGCACAACGATGAGCCAATTCAAGAAACAATACAAGCAGTTGATGTTTGCTAAAAACAAGGATGAAGAGTCTTGAACCAGTCATGATGTGCTATATATATATATCACTATATTGACACTTACTATGGTACCCATTATGTCATTGGATGCTCATATCCCTCGTACTTCGGTACATGACAAAAAAATTTTAAAAAAATTATTTGGAAAGCAGGAAGTGAACAAATGTAACATCTACTGATTGTAAAAGTACCAGATGGAGGGGTAGGATTTAATAAGCTTTGCTTCTTCCTACTCCTTTTGGACATGTGGAACTGTGAACTGATTATGTGATGCACTCAATTGTAATCTGATGCATGTTCAAATGAAATAAAACCATTACCATAGGATCCTTAATCTCTGTCACATCAGTGCAAGGCTCTGCCATGTAACTACATTTTAACCCCACCAAATGGCTAATACAGTCATAAAGTCATACACAAGAAAGTCAAACATGCAATATGTTTGCTATTCAGAGATCCTTTCAATGACAAGAGCACTCCGCTACGGACTACTGAAAAAGCCTGTGTGCTCCTGTCATATTAACAATCTTTGATTAGCATCCTTAAAAACAGTAGCCTACAGGAACACTCTGCTATTTTTAAGGACCTACTGTACAAAGGGAGGTCAAAGATCATCTTTGTGACAGACATTCTTCAGGACGTAGTCAAAGACCTTCCAAACGACACGAGAGCACTGCTGTTTTAACTTTTTTTTCCTGCAAAACACACTCGGCAAAGGCTGTTTTTTTTGCAAACTGTTCCAAGTCACTCCATGTTTTGAACTGAACCGGAGACAATCTGATGTCATTAACAAACCCTTACCCAACTGGATTAAAATACCTCAATAACATTAGGACAACAAAATATTGTGTAAATGCTTTATGTACACATTTACAGCATATTTAAAAATATTGGAAATGTCCACACGCAACTATGCTGTTTACGTTACAAATCATTAGCATGAGAAGTAATTCAATGCTGTTACATGTACCCTGATCTCGGAAAGTAGCAAAGCCAAAAAGTCTAGTCATGACCATGTTGCTTCCTGTTGTAGTATGGAGCACAATATTGCGAATTGGTATACAAACCGTCACCTCAATAGACATAGGTAAAGAAAGGGAGATGGGGGTGGAAAAAAGGCTGTTTTTTTAGTAGTCAATGGAGCGGAGGGTTGCTATGGTAGACACCAGACGCCGAGGTAACTGTTTGGAGGTTTGTCTGTAGTCTTCTGGTTTGGCCCTCAGCAGGGTGAGAATCTGCTGTAGTGTACGAGAGGGCTGCAGGCCGAGAGCATCCATCACGTTGCTCAAATAGTCTGAGCAGCACAAACAAAAATCACAAACATGTTATACATTTTAGAATGATGTCAACTGGTAAGTGTGGGAAAAGGTAAATTGTGTTATAATAAAATAATCCACCAGAGGGAGCTATTGATTTTGAAGAAAGCCTTGTTCACACTTGCATGCACTTTGTCACGGCATTTGTATGGAATTTTGCGTGCGCGGCGGATAGAAATATTTTAAATGTTACAAATTTGTGGCACATAATTTCATGGTAGTGCATAATTTATGCACTGTAACTCGTCTATAATAAATACATAAATGACAAATATTGCTATGGCAAATTGCAAGCCAATTTGGAGGAAAAATGTGTGCAAGTGTAAATGCTGCTTCACTCATCTTTAGCTGTAATATGTATATGTAATATGTAATATGTTTATCGTCATGTTGTGGTAAAAGCATCCAAGCGTACTTACCAATATCTGTGGCCAGCTGTTTGGTGGAATGTGTGCTGAGCTGAGGAATGAGCAGGATGGCGTCACAGTACTTCCGCATGGTTGCCCGAGCGATGGAGCCCAGCCAGTAGTCCGCTATGTTGTCCAGTTCAGGAAGGTCATCACCTGAGGCAGAATTTGAAAGTCATGAAGAGAAGAAGAATATGTGGATAAACCCCAGGAGAAGGGATTCAATAACCTTGCTCTGGAGGAAAGGGTAACTTCCCAGCATGCAATGCCAACTCTAATGCTGGATCCTCTTGTGTCACGAAGGGTTCCAAATGGAGCGGCAGAGACATCAGGTACTGACCTATCTGGAACAGGACAACATTGTGTAGTTGAAGCCATCTGGAAACAAAGTTCATTCCCGCCTTTCCTCAAACTGCTCTATTGTGTAGAGCTAGCTTGTGTAGCATTATAAAGTGTGCATGCAGGGAGTGAGGTGCAAATTACAAGCCCACTGATGTCTAGAGTTGCGAAAGCAACATCTAGAAAGCTTTCTGTGCGGTTTATCGTGTGTAGCTGCTATGTAGGAGTCCACAACTCAATACAAAGGGCCAAAAAATGAGCATAATAGATGTCCTTTAAGTAAACTGCTAAATTAACTTAAAAAAAACAAATCTAACATTTGTGATGTACTCCTGTGGTGACAAGCTGAATGTAGGCAGGTCTTCAGCATAGCTCTCTCCTAAACCAGGTGAGTCTTGACTCTGTGCATGAACACAATAGTACAGTAAATTAGATTACTCAAAAATACACAAGCTTGCATGTGCCCGATTTAGCAGAGGCTCACCTCCATCTTGGCGACGGGGGAGAGCTGGTGTTTAATCTGTAGAAAGACAGAGTCAAACGCCAGCTGTTGAGCCTGCTGATTGAGTCGGGTTAGCGCCCCTCTTGGCTCAGTTAACAGGTTGGAGTTGCCAGCGCCCTTCTCCTGCAACACAACCAGACACATATAGGATCACATTTGCAGACTATCACAGCCTTGGTGACCGTCCTGTCACACCTTCAGCGAGTAAAGCACTTCCATGAGACAGCTGTACTCCGCCATGCTGCCCCTCTGGAGATAGTTATACTCCTGCCAGGGATTTTGGGTGGCAACCTTCCTCTCAGCTGCACTCGCTTCCTGGATGCCCGCCAGGCTGCGGGGGCTATATGACTCCGACAGGTACTTACCTGCCGTGGCCATGATCCTGCAGGAAGATTCATGACAGTGAATTACAGCATTGCTTCATCTACGCCAGAGGATGAATGATTTCAGGAAAACATTAGCTCACTTACTTGTTTGACAGCTGCTGCTCGAAGGCGCCACATTGTCTCAGCAACTCCCCACATGTGGCGATGATTCTGTAAAGCGCAATGTGACAGACTGAATCATGTGGAATGCTGGCAAAATATAGAAATGAGTGTTCCGTATTGACCTGAATACAAGACCACCCTGAATATAACACAGCATTTGGTCTTCCACAAAGAGTGCAGCAAAGCAGGGAGGAGAGCAGGCGTATCCACACCAGTACAAAAGTCACAAATATGTGTGTGTATTGGTAAGAATCTGGTGATGTATCACGATAATACTAGGCTCACGATACGATATATCACGATACTGTTAACAAAGCGATATTTTTGTTTTTCTTGTAGTTAAAGATTATTTCCTGGAAAAACTGAATTACACCAGCAATATGCAATAACTAAACACATTTTTATTCCATTAGAACAGTATGTTATGCTGTATCACAAACTTCCCTCTGTAAAAACTTCAAGTGTAGCATTTAGATAAATAAAGCTTTAACATCCAGCTTTAAATTTACAAAAAAAAAACATAAAAAACAAATAAATTAAATTATGTCTCAAGATCCTGCTCAAATTTTCACATTCTATTAGCTGTGAAAAAATGCAGAGTATACAGTCCCTAACCTATCCACCATCAGAACAGTATTTTTGTGGAACAAAGTAACCAACATCAGTAAAAAGTCCTTTTAGGATGCTTGAAATAACCATTATTTAACAAAATAGTGATAAATAAAGTGATAGTGAAAAATAAAATACCTGCAATATCACAGTACTACTTTTGTAGTGTACAAAAGGACCTTCGCATTGCTTGTTAGCGGCAGGTCCTCATGGTGTCTCGCAGATGTTGTGTTTCCCGAATACTTTATTTGGGTACGACACATTTTACAAACAGCATGGGTTTTGTCAATTTCTGCACACCCTACTTTGTGTAGAAATCCAAAATGTGTCCACACTTGCCTTGTACGCCACAGGGGCCGCTGTTATGTGCTGGCATTCTGCCATGTTGAACTGTGTTTATGTGTGCGGACGTTTCACTCGTCAATCTCGTTCAACGTCCTTGCCTAATTGACTACGTAAGTGCTGCCACCTAACAATCGGAGGTTTAAATTCAAATCAGAAATGAACCTTTGCCGTGTCTGTACTTCAATAAATACCATATAGTCTATGATAAATGCCTAAAAATATCCATATCATACTTTTTAATATCGATACAGTATTGTGGAACGAAGTATTGCGATATATCGCCGAAACAATATTTTCTTACACCCCTAGTCACAAACCTGACAGAGTTCTGGAAAGCTGTCCAGTCCTCTTGGAACACGGAAGAAGTGGGCGTGTCCTCCAGTTTGCACTTCTTCCTGATGGACTGCAGTGTAGTCGAGAAGTCTGACACATACCTGAAAGTAAAACAACAACAACACTACTAGCATGCATGCACAAGGATCAATTGAGTATGCGTGTAAGGACATTTACTTGGTGAAGAGTGCTTTGAGAGCCTTGAGGAGGCCAACCACGCCTAGTCCATCTGTGAGCTTCACATAGCGGTCCACGGCTGCACTTGCCAGTCCAAACAGCTTCCCGACTGAGAGGTTCAGCTCCTCCACGCAATCAATGACCTCACCGTGCTCCTGAAGGTGGACAAGAGAGTGAAAGGTGTGATAAAAGAGGAAAGAAAAGGTGCCATGTCTATGCTGGAGGCAGTGCTAGCTGTGGTGAAAATATCTATCTGTATATATGGTGTATAAGATGTGTGTTTACCATATCTTACCAAAGGAACAGCACTGATCTGGATGAGGAGGTGTGTTTCCTCCAGTTCTCCATACTGGAGCTGATAAGACTTATAGGGGTCATACAGCACACACACGAGCTCATTCACCTTAAGGAGGTTATTCTCACCTAAGAAACAAAACAGAGAGAATCACCGCTAAAATTTACCACACTCATTTACATAATCCATTCACTAGTGTCACAACAGACCGAGGTGTGGCATCATGGCGGCTTCCAAGTTGTGTCCCAAGGTGAGCGTGGTGTGGTGAAGCTCCAGCAGGGCGTTAAGGCACTGCTCTTGGGCCGCCCGCTCCATGGCTGCACTCAGGCACACGGGGATGGAGGGAACCAAGGCACCCAGAGTCTGAATCAGCAGCACTGTCACTACCTCATACGGGTTCTTGAACACCTGGAGGTGAATATTATTAATGCATCTTCAGTATATTAATGATGTAACATTTGAGACTTTTTTTCTACCTGGCTGCACCACTGGAGCTGAGTGTGCCATGTGGAGAGTAAGGTGTCGTAGAATTCGGATAGTTGCTGATTCAGGCTGAGCTCGCTCTGGGAAAGATCCTGCCATATAGTCACAAGCTGCCCCTGAAGAAGTCACATTATAGCCGTTTATATGCAGAACATTCACACATGTTCATTCATTCATTTTATACTGCTTATCCTACGAGGATCGCAGGTATGCTGGAGCCTATCCCAGCTGTCTTCGGGCGAGAGGCGGGGTACACCCTGGACTGGTGGCCAGCCAATCACAGGGCACATATAGACAAACAACCATTCACACTCACATTCATACCTATGTACAATTTGGAGTCGCCAATTAACCTAGCATGTTTTTGGAATGTGGGAGGAAACCAGAGTACCTGGAGAAAACCCACGCATGCACGGGGAGAACATGCAAACTCCACACAGAGATGGCCGAGGGTGGAATCGAACTCGGGTCTCCTGCACGCTAACCACTCAGGTTACCACACATGTGTCATAGCAAATTAATAAAATATGACTGAGCTAGGTCTTGGCCATTACGAGAATCAAGTGTTGTCCCACCTGCCCCCCGATTTGAAATATTACAGAAACTGATATTTATGAATTTATCTTTACTGTACAGAACTTGAAACTGAAACCAGGAAAATGCAACAAAATCTGTTTTGGGCACAATATTACTATTATTATTATATTTACAAAGAGTTCATAGTTTTAGCCCATCAATCATGCATACTATATGTTATTCCTACAGGAAATACTGAGCCTTCTGCTACACCACACAGTACGCCAGGACCATTTAAATGCTGCAATACCAGTATGGAAAAGTCAAATGCAACAAAATGTCATCCTGGACTTTCTTACAAAAGAATCTGATGGAGAACAACAGCAGCAGGAGGAGACTGAGGCCAAAACAAGTAGGTTATTAAACCTTGAAATAATGGTTGGGAAGGTTCATAAAGTTTCTTATATTGTTATTTCTCTTTAATATGTATACTCACTTTATGACACTTGTAGTAGTATGCAAGGAGCTGCGGCATTCTATCAATTTCTGAGAAGACTTTAGCAAATAGCTTGGCTTGCTCTGTAAAGGAAAAGTGAATCAACCACCAATGTTAGACAAAAATATCACAAATATGTAGCAGTTGGACAAACCTCCACTTACCTACAGACATGGAATTAAATGCGGACACGATTTGTGGGCTGGCCAGGGCTTCTAGTCTGTTTTTCAGAGCCTCAAGATGAACACACTTTTCTGAGTAGTCTGGCGTGTCCACCAACATGGCCAAGCTGTTCTGCATGCTGGTCAGCTTGGATGAGATGGCTGCAAGATCCTGAAAGTGTGCGTTCTTCTTAGTTATGAGTGAACAGAGAGCATAAATAAGGAACACGTGATTGTACCTGTGTCTTGAAGGTTTCCTCGATGTCCGTGCTTAGTGTAGCCCATTTATCAGCCTCTTGTAGCGCCTCTGCTGCCAACTGCATGCGACTCTTCACTTGATCAATCTGCACCAGAACCTAGCATCCACAACAGCCTTTAATTGTTTCTTTAACATACAACTTGGTTCATAGATATTTTGAGGTATACACACTAAGGATCGACCGATACATCGGCCGGCCGATATATCGGGCCGATATTTGCGTTCTTTACTTTAATCGGTATCGACCGATACATGCGTGGGTTCGCCGATGTATTTTTCTGCCGCATGATTTACAGACAGACATGCACCAGGCAGCTTTGTGTTGCCGGAAGACCCTGCAACACACGCAGTCGCGGTACCCCTCCCCACTGCAACAGTGGTGAATCACAACAAAGGTACTTTTTCAACTTTTAATTAGCCTCTAATAGTTAAACTTAGTTGAAATATTGCCACCTGCTTTGAAATAGGAAACATGAACGCCAAGTACATGCAATATACGTTCTTGAAAATATAGTTTAGTTTGTGGGTCTGAAAACCAGGAATGCTGCTGAATGCTTCATCTTTAAAAGTGCCTACTGTTGGAATTAGGGAGCTGTTGATGTAGTTGGAGGCTAATATGTACAGCTGTTACCAACACCGCTTTAATGGCAACCTTGGTGTTTGTAGGAGTTGCGTGTCATGTTATGTGTGTGCACTCTCTCTGAGCACGCGCACACACACACAAAACGAATTGGAGCAGCCGTGTCTGCTATCAGAGGTCTTTAACGTGCAAAACACAAACTTTAATGATGAGAGAAATGTTTTATATTTCTTACTAAATTGTGTCAGTGTCATCACATCGATGCTAGATAAAACTTAAAACTACAACAGAAATGTTTTGCACATGGTTGAATATTTATTCCTTTAAAGTTGATAATGCCGTTTAATTGTGTGTTTCAGAAAGCTGAATCCTACTGTGTTCTTTGTTTACATTTCAATAAATATTTGTTTAAACTTGAGACCTGTAATATTTGTTATCATTTTCATTTTGTCATGTAAATTGAGGGAGAAAAGCAAAAGCAGTATCGGCCACAAATATCGGTTAAGGGTGATGGGAAAAAATCAGTATCGGCCCGGAAAAAAATATTGGTCGATCCCTAATACACACTGATTGAAATTAAGCATTTCCTCAACCTAACAATGCCAAAAGGACCACTTCAGTAAATTTAAGTTATGCCAATTTCACTTCTTAAGTCTACTTATATACGTATATATGTCACCCTGTCTAGTGGTTAGCGCGCAGACCTCAAAGCTAGGAGACCAGGGTTCAATTCCACCCTCGGGCATCTCTGTGTGGAGTTTGCATGTTCTCCCCGTGCATGCGTGGGTTTTCTCCGGGTACTCCGGTTTCCTCCCACATTCCAAAAACATGCTAGGTTAATTAGCGACTCCAAATTGTCCATAGGTATGAATGTGAGTGTGAATGGTTGTTTGTCTATATGTGCCCTGTGATTGGCTGGCCACCAGTCCAGGGTGTACCCCGCCTCTCGCCCGAAGACAGCTGGGATAGGCTCCAGCACCCCACCCCCCCGCGACCCTCGTGAGGAAAAAGCGGTAGAAAATGAATGAATGAATGTCACCCTGTTCCGACAATACCTGCATGGATTGCACTGTGTCCTGCTCAAACTTCTTAATGTCCTCTTTGACCAGAACCATTTGCTCTTTAAGGAAAGACGCCTCTTGCTTCAATGCCTCCACTTCTCGAAGCACTCTGGGCATGTTCTGCAGGGCCTGATTACTCGTCTCTGCATCAAATAAACAGCCATCCAGTGAGTATTATTTGAAACAACGTTATGTACTGTTAAAACTAAACATTGTTTAATTGAACAACTGACCCTCTATAGAATTGTTTACTTCTTGGATGAATAACTGCAGCTTCATAACCAGCGTCGCAGCGTGCGTGTCCGCCTTCCCCGGTGCATCCTTCCGCACCACCTTGAAGGCGCCGTTCACCCAGTCTTTCACATCAAAATCATCGTCCAGGAACTTTGAGAAATCCATCTGCGGTTTCCAGACGATTCAATCCACGTCAGGAAATTTACTTTAACGTCATCGACCCATGGCTAACACTTGTTAGCTCGCTAGCTTTTCCCAAACAACGGCTTCGACACGAATATAAAATAAATAGCCCAGGAAAATGAGATAATCATTACAACTAAATATAGTTCCAATAATGCGACGGCTTCCTCCAGAGTTGATTTCAAACGCTTAGGTTTATCAGACAAGAAAATAAACGCTTTGGAAGAGAAGTGGGAAATGACAACAACTTCCGGTTTGTGTGTTCTGTTTACTTTCCCCCTCAAAACAAGTGCGTAGAGGCAAACAGACCCAACTCGTACCCATTATAGAACAAGATCATGGAACAATTTCAGACAAAAAAATATATATATTTATTCTTATTTGAGTGAATCATTTTTGAGTTAGACTAAAAATCTTTCAGTCGAATAGAAACAACTTGCATCTGGCACCACCGCAATAGCGAAATATGCCCGACGAGAAACAGGCACGGGATTAACTGTCCGAGACCTGTTGCCAATGCCAGAAAGATGATTATATTTAACTAGTATTTATTTATTTATGGCACAGAACAGACTTGCCACTCCATATGAATGATGTCATGAGTTTTAAACAAGAAAGTAAGAAAAAATACATGAAATGCGCATTTTGATGGGAGTAATAAAAGTATCAACTTGTTTTCTTCTGCATAAACATCAATCTTCATTTTCTTAATGTGTGGGCAACTGTATAGACAACATCCATGCCCGCCTAACATCACTCAGGCCTCATCTGGTTCTTCAAACTCAACATTCTCTAGCAGACCTTGAAAACAAAAGTAATGCGAGTTACAGAAAACTGGTGGCTTATTTGGGGATGAGCCAACCACTTCTGGTTTGAGTGAGGGAAAGGGGTTCTCTCCACTTCCCTTCACGTCCATTTCCAACTCCAGCAGGATCTGCAGCGAATAAGTCATCTCTGTCTCACTGTGGATGAAGACAAAAGGGTCACAAAATACATGTCAGAAAGAAAACAGCACTTTGGTGATAAGACAAAAAACTATTGTTGCAAACTCTCACCTCAGAGAAGTAAAAAGAGAAGGAATCTCATAATCCCTGAGAAGAAGTAGTGTTGGAAGCCAGCCTTGCTCCAAACCCTGACTGGCATCAAACCCTTAACAAAATAAAAATAATATTAAAACAACATCAGTATGACAAGGTTAATATATCACCACGTCATTACTGATTATGCTGACTTATTGTGAACTTAGCCTTATTGTACTGAGCAACCAGAACCTTTTGTTGCTACAATGGAGCAATGTGGAAAATGTTCTCACCAGGATGAAATCCGACCACCAGGTCTGGTTTGGATGCTTCCTCCTTTTCAACAACCTCCTCCCAGAACTGATGGTAGAGGCCCTTATAAGCGCTGATATAAACCCTCTGCTTGGGCCCAAACGCCCTGAGTGGAGGCCTCATTATAGGTCCGTTCACCAGCTCCGGTCCCACCATAACAATCTCTATACCCTGATGTTCTGGATACATCTTGTTCAGCTCGTCGTAGTCCGTCACCTTTGCTGCTAGCGTCTCACTTTGTCCGGCTCCCACCAAGTGGATGGTGAGAGGTTTGGAATAAGGGTTCAAGCCGAACAGTCGAAAACCCCAGGCTATGGTTAGAGGCCTGGAGAAGAACTCGCTGCAAACCCTCCACAGTGACTGCTTCAAGAGGTCGTCTTCAGGTTGAGGTCTGCCAGCATCGGCCCACATGTTCTTCATGTTCACTCCAGTCAAAATGGGATGGAGGCGAGCGGTGAGATCGCCTTGCATGGCGAGCCAGTCATCCCAGTTTTTGATATCTGACTGAGGCTTTGACCATTTCTCTGTAGGGAAGGGAAGATCTTCTGTTGGGAAATTGAAAAAATCAGCCCAATACAGCTATATACACTGTACATATACTGTATATATATGTTTCTAGTATTTTCTAGTAGTTAACACCTTTGAAAATAAGCCATTCCACCACTCTGTCGATGGCAACAAGACGCAGCTGTGAGCAGAATTTTTTATGTTTGCCCCAGTCTTCCTTTTGACACTCCTTGCTGCAGTAAT
Organism: Doryrhamphus excisus; assembly: GCF_030265055.1. Lineage (NCBI taxonomy): Eukaryota > Metazoa > Chordata > Actinopteri > Syngnathiformes > Syngnathidae > Doryrhamphus > Doryrhamphus excisus. The sequence goes on along the minus strand of NC_080487.1, from coordinate 9,028,960 downwards.
ACACATTAAGACATCTGCACAAAAGACAAAAATAAGCTTGGTTGTAACAAAATTGGCTGCAAATGGCAGATAACAGGTGGTTGTAGTCTACCTGGAACAACGCTTCAGGCTTTGTGGGTTTGATAAGTGATGTGACTTCTTCTCACAGTGTGCACACACTTTAAAAGAGTCCTCCATTATTTCAAACATCTCCTTTTGGGTACGGAAGGCCGTGGTGTTACCTTTGGGCTGTGGAGGCTCTCTGGAAAGAGATATGCATATTTGTTTGTGTCTTCTACTCCTGAACAGCTGCAAACAAAAGGGTGAATACTTGATAAAACATGCACATGTATGAATATTTTACAGTATTTATTTGACAAACACCCACTGTAACTTTAAGGTGTTGAGCTGAATCACCACAGTTTGGTACACAACTTGGCGTACATCATTAGGGAAATGGCTAGCACATGTAAATGCACATGTCTGTAAAATGTAAGCAAGATTGGTTAAAAAAAACATGGCCGCCATCAAAGTCATAGGTTCTCTACCCTGCTGGTTTTGTGCTTTATGTTGGTTACTACTTTCCCACTGATATTTGTGCTATTATTAGCCTGAGACTGGAGGGTCTAATGTAGAGGGTGGACAAATCAACTACAAACTATATTATGAGATGTTCTAAAAAGTGCCTTTTCACTACTTTTCAGGCTATAAAACAGTGACATTGAGATCTGACTTCAAGCGAGGCTAGCTGTTAGCATGCAGTGTCATGAGTCGCCTCACGATCTGACAGCTGCGCATGCGCGTTACTTTGTATATTTAAAAATTACAAAATAGCCATTTGGTCAAACTTACCGCACATTTTCCGTCATTTTGGAGCTTCGTCAGAAGTGGTGTTGTTGTTTATTTTACTTCTCATTCAACCACTCGGGGCAGAGCTTCTCCCAGACCTGCCTATTAACACCTGTTCTCTTCTTTCGAGAAAGGACTCCAAACTATTCTGGACCTCTCGTGCTACAAATATACATTGACGTCATACGGTAATTTCTTTAAAATAAAAAATAATTATTGAAAAAAAAACAGTTAACAATACCCTTCCACAATCAGTCACAAATACGTATTTATTTGATTGCATTTGACACTGATCAGTTTTGAGGCTAACGACTTGGATGTTTTAACATATTGTCACCACTAGAGGCCAGTGTTGCATTAACATCTTTAAGAAAAACTACAAGACAACCATTTGCTGACCACTATGTACACCTGATCTACAGTAGCTGTATTTAGTCTGCACACGCTTGACCACAAAAATGCAACACACACTGGGGAAAACTAATACATGTGCTTATGTAATAATAAATGTATAATCTATTTATATGTTCTGTTAAGTAGTCTAAAACCTGATTACAGTCATTTTGGTCTTGTTGCATAGGCACACCCATGCCATGCATGTATCTGATGCATTGCTTCCCAAGCAGTTGATGAGAGGCTTTTCATTTTAGTGCAGACCTGGCAGGTACAAATATGTAGTACTCAACATACAATTTGACTCTTGAAAACAATTGTATGCTCTCCATTTTGATGCATTTTCATGGTTTCAGTTTCAAATTCAGTCTGTACAGTACAGATAAATGAATATTTACATATTATCAGTTTCTCTAGTATTTGAAATCAGGGCAGCGTGAAAAAAAAATCCTGTCCCTTGGTGGGGCATGACAGAAAAAAAAGAGAAGTCCCCTGGTGTCTGAATTCAATAAAATGCAACAAAAAAAGTCACGTTCATGAAGCATCGCCCGTGTTAAACAAAGTCTATCTTTTAGTTGGTCTCCTCAAGGTCTTCTTGCGGGAACAGTCCCTGGAAAGCGACGTAGTGAGAATTGCAATACACGGGTGGCTTGTTGGGACAGGCCTGAACCTGTTCTGGTTTCTGTGATGTGAATGGGTTGGCTCCGCTGTCCCTAATGTGCATCTCTAACTCAAGGAGGATCTGCAGCGAGTACTTTAGCTCCATGTCACTGTTGGAAAAGAACAGAATAAGATTTACTTCCAAAAGTACTATTTTCGTATGACTGACCTGTACATAGTGAAGAAGGCTGGGATGTTGTAGTCTCGAAGCAGCAGAAGAGTGGGGAGCCAACCTTCCACCAGACCTTGGTTGGCGTGGAAACCTGCAAATGATGATTAATGAACTCAAAACAGAATTTGCATAAATCATCCTGAGCATGGTGTCATTTATATACACAATAACAATAAGGCGACATTTCATTAGGATGACCGTACTAACTGAAATTCCACGGTGGCCTCCTGACACTGACATGTTGACAAGTGAGACCCGCAGTCCGGTTTCAACCTAACCTATAATCCTGCACTCGCATTAGTCGCCACTTGTCACTTCAGCCCTGACTGTGATTTATTGCGCAGTATGAATAGCTCGCCCTTCACCCAGTCATCTGAGCTCGGAAATCAGATACTTTAAATCCCTCACTGTTCCGTCCTTGAGTGGGCTCTTCGTTGATCAATAACAACCTCACGGTTTTTGGAGGACATCGGCTCATATTGAATGGCGTCAAAGCATAACTGTGCATAGCGAGAGCAAGCTATGAATTCATTTAAGCTTCAGCTGTTCCGCCTCACTCGAGGTTAGTGCTTCTCATCAAGATAAAACATTAAACAAGGATTTAATGTTTTAAACCTTCAGGAGATAAAGTGCTGCATTCTGGCTCTTCATCACCAAAATTGTGCAGCACTAAAAAGAATGTGGACTTTATGCAAGTGAAGATTGGAGAAATAGCTTTTAGAGATTCTCTGATACAATTAGGGCAAATGAAACGGCGTTTAGCTAAGTCTGGTACAAAAAGTGACGCCTTCAGCCTAAAATACTTGGAATTCATGTCAAAATATTGCATTTTAGTGCTTGCACATGGCCTAGACTGTGTTCTTTTATATAGTTTTAGTCATGAATTTCGTGTGGTTAGCGCGCAGACCTCACAGCTAGGAGACCAGGGTTCAATTCCACCCTCGATCATCTCTGTGTGGAGTTTGCATGTTCTCCCCGTGCATGCGTGGGTTTTCTCTGGGTACTCCGGTTTCCTCCCACATTCCAAAAACATGCTAGGTTAATTGGCGACTCCAAATTGTCCATAGGTATGAATGTGAGTGTGAATGGTTGTTTGTCTATATGTGCCCTGTGATTGGCTGGCCACCAGTCCAGGGTGTAACCTGCCTCTCGCCCAAAGACAGCTGGGATAGGCTCCAGCACCCCTGTGATCCTCATGAGGATAAGTGGTAGAAAATGAATGAATGAATTAAGTACAGCATGTAGTCCTTGTGGCCTTTTTCGGTACGTCTTATTTCATATATTTTTGTTTATCTATTCATGTTTTAAAAATTTAAATGTCCTATCATAACAATCCATTCCTGTAGCATTTATCTGCCTGGTCATGCTTCATGCGTCTCCAGAAGCCAGGCACTCAAGCAGTTTTCTCCCTGCATGATAGAGTTCTGTATGTACAGTATATTTAGCTCATGGTGATAAGTGAGCCACAGGGTGGGGGGTTTACGGGTGCGGCCTGTAGGGAGCTTTACTGCTGCTTGGCAGGTTAAAGGGTCACAGAACGGCAGGCATAGCGTGGAATGCGTGTGAGTTTATAGTGCTGCATTAATGAGCTGGCACTCTGTGAGCCTCCATAGAGGAACCTGTGTCATCCGACACACATTAGCTCCATGGCACTGGTAAATAATTATGGTTTTGTATACATGACATCATGCAGGGGAGCTAAATTTCAGAAGGTCAGCTTGTGGGCCTTATGCCGCAAGTGGCATGATTAAAATGTGATTAATCTAATTGAAGTTTGTAATCATTTGACAGACCCAATTTTTGTTAGTCTGATTTTGCCATTTTGTTTTCATAATAATAATAATAATCTTGGGCTGCACGTTATTCAAGTGGTTAGCGCGTAGGCCTCATAGCTCGGAGATCCGAGTTCGATTCCACCCTCGGCCATCTCTGTGTGGAGTTTGCATGTTCTCCCCGTGCATGCGTGGGTTTTCTCCGGGTACTCCGGTTTCCTCCCACATTCCAAAAACATGCTAGGTTAATTGGCGACTCCAAATTGTCCATAGGTATGAATGTGAGTGTGAATGGTTGTTTGTCTATATGTGCCCTGTGATTGGCTGGCCACCAGTCCAGGGTGTACCCCGCCTCTCGCCCGAAGACAGCTGGGATAGTGTCCAGCACCCCCCGCGACCCTGTTGAGGATAAGCGGTAGAAAATGAATGAATGAATAACAAACTTGGTCATTATTGCATATTTTTGATGACACCTGGAAAAGGTTATAAAGCCATTTCTAAAGCTTTGGGACTCCAGCTAACCACAGTGAGAGCATTATCCACAAATGGCGAAAACAAGGAACCGTGGTGAACCTTCCCAGTAGTGGCTGGCCAACCAAAATGACCCCAAAAGAGCAGCAACGACTCATCCAAGAGGTCACAAAAGACCCCACAACAACATCCAAAGAACTGCAGGTCTCACTTGCCTCAGTAAAGGTCAGTGTTCAGGACTCCACAGTAAGAAAGACAATGGCCTGCATGATAGAGCCCCATTGTTTGTTGTCCATAACGTATGTGCCTGCCCATACTGTAACCCCATTCATTGTGACGTTCATCCCCAAGCATCACCTCTTGTTGCTGCATGATATTCCACGGCCCCATGTCGCATGGACCTGTACGCAATTCCTGGAAGCTGAAAACATCCCCCATCACCTTACATGAGCAAACCCCAACCTTAAAATGCATTCACATACCAGGATGAAACCCGACCACCAGGTCTGGTTTGGAGGCTTCCTCTTTCTCCACCAGTTCCTCCCAGAACTGATGGTAGAGTCCCTTATAGGCGCTGATGTAGACCCTCTGCTTGGGCCCAAATGCTGTGAGTGGAGGCCTCATTATGGGTCCCTCCACTACCTCCGGTCCCACCATGACCACCTCCATGCCCTGATGTCCAGGGAACATGTTGCTGAGCTCGTCGTAGTCCGTCAGTCTGGCTCCCATGGTCTCATTATGGGATGCCCCAACTATGTGAATCGTGAGCGGTTTAACGTAAGGGTCTAGATTGTAGTGCTGCACAGCGACACCCACTGCGAGGACGCGGGAGAGGAATTCGCTCTGAATTCGCCACACGGACTGACGCAAGTCGGCGTCCTCTGGTCGGGGCCTGCTGGCGTTCTTCCAGAGGGCTTCCATGTTAGCGCATGTCAAGATGGCGTCCAGGCGGGGCGTGAGGTAGTCCTCTTGCAGGGGTAGCCAGTCCTGCCAGGTTTTTACCTCTGCAGCAGGCTTGGACCACTTTTCAGTCCCAAGTGGAAGATCTCCTGTACGGATGATAATGTTTGCTAGCACAGCGATCCTCCCCATGTTGTCTCCTCTTTGCTACTCACCGGTGAACATCAGCCACTCCACCAGTCTGTCGATGGCCACGAGACGCAACGTCTTGCATACCTTTTTATGCTGAGGCCAGTTGTTTACCTGGCAGTCTTTGGTGCAGTAGTACACATTTAAACACCTGTCAGGGTACAAGGGATATTAAAAGTGGTTTACCATGAGTACACACCACAATTATAAACATTTTTATTCACTTCATCTTACTGGGAATGCTCACCATTGGCTCTCATTAGCTTGTACATGTGTACCTAATTCACCTCCAAATTACTGAACATTGTATTGCAGTGGGGCTGCACGGCGGACAAGTGGTTAGCGCACAGACCTCACAGCTAGGAGACCAGGGTTCAATTCCACCCTCGGTCATCTCTGTGTGGAGTTTGCATGTTCTCCCCGTGAATGTGTGAGTTTTCTCCGGGTACTCCGGTTTCCTCCCACATTCCAAAAACATGCTAGGTTAATTGGCGACTCCAAATTGTCCATAGGTATGAATGTGAGTGTGAATGGTTGTTTGTCTATATGTGCCCTGTGATTGGCTGGCAACCAGTCCAGGGTGTACCCCGCCTCTTGTCCGAAGACAGCTGGGATAGGCTCCAGCACCCCCGTGACGCTTGTGAGGATAAGCGGCAGAAAATGAATGAATTAATCAATGAAAATGTGTGAATGGGGCTGCACGGCGGTAAAGTGGTTAGCGCGCAGGAGACCTGAGTTCGATTCCACCCTCTGCCATCTCTGTGTGGAGTTTGCATGTTCTCCCCGTGCATGCGTGGGTTTCCTCCGGGTACTCCGGTTTCCTCCCACATTCCAAAAACATGCTAGGTTAATTGGCGACTCCAAATTGTCCATAGGTATGAATGTGAGCGTGAATGGTTGTTTGTCTATATGTGCCCTGTGATTGGCTGGCCACCAGTCCAGGGTGTACCCCGCCTCTTGTCCGAAGACAGTTGGGATAGGCTCCAGCACCCACCGCGACCCTTGTGAGGATAAGCAGTAGAAAATGAATGAATGAATGATGCAATTCAACATGATGTAAATAAGCAAAGGTAAAAATGTAATTCAGTATGGTCCTACAAAAAGGATTTGGCTTTATTCCTTCTAGGCACTTGGCAGTAGTTTGCTGGGATAGGCTCTAGCATACCCCCTGTGGACCATAGTGATAATAAAATTAATAAACGACACTAAAAACAGAAACAAATAACATTATAAACTTCACCAAAAACATAATAAAATACTATAAATAACATCAACAACTCTAAGGGTGTACCCCGCCTCGCGCCCGAAGACAGCTGGGATAGGCTCCAGCAACCCCCGCGACCATTGTGAGGAAAAGCGGTAGAAAATGAATGAATGAATGTATTGCAGTGACTTGGCCAACTGCAATACAATCCTATGCGGTTGCCTCACATCCCTTACACACTACATATATCACACTATACTGACATGGAGGAGATAAATAGCATCCTGCTGACCTTGTCCGTCACCTTCTCACTCCACACAAGATGACATCATGGGTGGGATACGCAGTCTGACAGGAAAGCATATTCTTTTTGCATCCTTCCTTTACTGTACACATTCTAATTCAAATTGTAAGCCTGGGAAAGTGGCTTTATGTGCAAATGTATATTAACTTTAGTAAGGTAAAAAAAAAAAGTCACTTTTGGCAGTGACAGACAAGGAATGTAATTACATGCTGTCTAATCTGTGATAAAACATCAGCTGCTCTGAGTAAGTACTATTGAGAGAGGCAGAGGCAGCTGAGAATTTTTAGTGTGTGTGTGTGTGAGGCTTTTGGGGGGCTTCACATGCCACTCTAAAAACAAATTCATTTGGGACAGCTTTTCCAATTACCAACAGAAGTTGATGTGGTGATGTGTTATTTGATCAGTAACTGAAGGGGAACACAAACATAAGTCACTTGTGACATTGTGTCACAAAATATAAACATTGCTGTTAATTTAAGTCTGTATGCATGCAACACATTAGCTTTCATGCTAATGCTAACACAACAGGAAAAAAGTTGCGCAATTAAGAAAGAAGAGGAGAAACCAGCCACAACGTCGATCAGCCCAGGGCGTGATTCAATGTCAAAACCGCCACTGATGAGATGTGTCCTGGCTGGTCCACCAATATTATAGGCGACCCTTCGTTTTTCCATGACAATGGCATTGTTGTTGTTCATTCTACCAGGTAGTGTACCATCGGACATTTTTAGAATACTCCTCTGCTAAAATCCAATTATTACGTATTGTAACTTTAAATCCATATAATAAAGAGCAGGCTGTTATATAACCTCTGATGTACATTATGCGATATTTCGTGTGTAATATCATTGTATTATTATATTATTATATACATAGACTATATGCGCACAACTTCGTAAAATTAACATCAGCACAAATGAGGCCTACTGGCTGGTCCACCAACATTATAGGCGACCCATCGTTTTTCCATGACAATGGCATTGTTGTTGTTCATTCTACCAGGTAGTGTACCATTGAACATTTTTAGAATACTCCCATGCTGAAATCCAATTATTACATATTGTAACTTTAAATTCATATAATAAAGAACAGGCTGTTATACATATTCTGATGTACATTATGTGATATTTTGTGTGTAATGTCATTATATACAAAGACTATATGCGCACAACTCTGTAACATTAACATCAACACAAATGAGATGTGTCCTGGCTGGTCCACCAACATTATAGGCCATCACAACGGTTGTGATGCTGTTTTTTTAATAGCAATCAGCTTATCGCATATTGTTTGTTTAAAACCCTGTCATAAAAGTAGGCTGTGAAGTATATGATGGGATGTTTTGACATTAAAAGTGTCCATAAGTTTGTTTTATAGGCTGGAGAGTTCCTCAGAGATGAGTCACAGTCAGAGGGTCTTAGCTATATTTACACCTGGATATCTTCCACCGTGTCCTCTCATGGACAGCAATGTCACAGCAGAGCTCAGCCCTGGTTTCACTTGACGCTCGCTGCTAATCAGTGTTAATGCATCCCCGCATTTATTGGACTCACTTGACACATCGCTTCAGGATCTGACCCTCGGTCAGATGTTCCTGAAGTTTGTTGCAGCCGGTGCAGAACTTGAAGGTATCCTCCATCTTCTGGAACATCTCCTTGTAGTTACGGAAGGCGATTCCTTTAGTCTGTCCATCCAGGGCAGCCCTATTCAGAGATGACATGCGGTTCATTTTGAGTTAATCTGAGGTGGCATTTGGTGGCCTGTTGTTATTTTTACCTGTACTGTCCATAGTCAGTCAGGTTGAGATTGTTGAGGATGACTTTGGAGAGACCAGGAACATTAGAGTCCAGGGAGTAGAAGCCAGACTGGTCAGAGAAGACGCTGTCAGTGCCTGGAGTGTAGGACTGTGGGAGAGCTGGGATGTGTGATGCCATGGTCTGAGATGATTAGGGAATGAAGAAAGGAAGCAAGTAAAGTCCAATAAAAAAAAAATTAAAAATTAACATTTAAAATTTAAAAAATAATTTTGATTTTTAATAAAAAAACATTGACAATGATACAAATCTAAATATAAAAATATGACAATGATAAAACATTTATAATAATAGATATTTACACTAGTTTAAAAAGTAATTCATTTTTTCATTAATTTTCTGTACCGCTTATCCTCACGAGGGTCGCGGGGGTGCTGGAGTCTATCCCAGCTGTCTTCGGGCGAAAGGCGGGGTACACCCTGGACTGGTGGCCAGCCAATCACAGGGCACATATAGACAAACAACCATTCACACTCACATTCATACCTACGGACAATTTGGAGTCGCCAATTAACCTAGCATGTTTTTGGAATGTGGGAGGAAACCGGAGTACCCGGAGAAAACCCACGCATGCACGGGGAGAACATGCAAGCAAACTCCACACAGAGATGGCCGAGGGTGGAATTGAACTCAGGTCTCCTAGCTGTGAGGCCTGCGTTCTAACCACTCATCAGCCGTGCAGCCTTAAAAAGTAATATTAAGTACAATTAGTTAATTTTATCAGTATTTTAATATGTATTGTTATATATCAATCACTTGCTATTGCATTGCAAAATGTTATAGTTTATATTTTGTTTAGTATTATTATTATGCTAATAATAACACAATAAAAGAATAATTGACGTAGGATAAATAAATTACATTCTAATATAAAAGCAGTCATTTTGTCAACAAATTTATTTTCCACACACTATTCAGTTCCAAATGTTTATACTTTTCAGCAATCAATATAACGACACTGAGAAAGCATCCATTCAGATTGCTGTGAGGTCATGCACTGCTGCTAACAGCCACTAGGGGGTGGATTTACACTGCATGTTGAGATTACTATAGCATCCAATCCATCTATTTTCTATACCGCTTATCCTCACTAGGGTCTCACTTACGGTATGCTGGAGCCTATCACAGGCTGGAGCCTATCCCAGCTGACTTCAGGCGAGAGGTGGGGTACACCCTGGACTGGTGGCCAGCCAATCACAGGGCACATATAGACAAACAACCATTCACACTCACATTCATACCTATGGACAATTTGGAGTCGCCAATTAACCTAGCATGTTTTTGGAATGTGGGAGGAAACCGGAGTACCCGGAGAAAACCCACGCATGCACGGGGAGAACATGCTACACACACTAGGGTCTACGAGCTGTGGGGCCTGCATGCTAACTACTTGACGACCGTGCAGCCCTGTAAATTTTACATTCATTCATTCATTTTCTACCGCTTATCCTCATGAGAGTCGCGGGGGGGGGGGGGGGGGGGGGGGGTGCTGGAGCCAATCCCAGCTGTCTTCGGGCAAGGCAGGGTACACCCTGGACTAGTCGCCAGCCAGCCAATCACAGGGCACATATAGACAAACAACCATTCACACTCACATTCATACCTACGGACAATTTGGAGTTGCTAATTAACCTAGCATGTTTTTGGAATGTGGGAGGAAACCGGACTACGCATAGGGACAACATGGAAAAACTCCACATAAAGATGCCCAAGCGGAGAATCGCACCCACGCCCTGTGTGTCCTCCATGCTAACCACTCGGCTAAAATGCCAGGTGAATTTACGGTATTACGGTAAAAAAAAAAAAAAAAAAAGAATTTTCAAGCATGCTTTGACCACAGAATTAGAGTAGAAAACCCAGCCTCTATCTAATTAAAATGCTCCATATCTCCAGAACAGCAGTCCTTGTACTATTTAACCCAAACATTATCACATTTTCAGCGGTGCCTGTGCAGTCCCAGATACGTCCTACCACACACAACACACCAGCAGATAGCCCCTACCTTTTGGTTCCGAGTAAAAAGAACTTCCTACTGGCTGTCTTTGCTTGCTTCTTGGTTTAGGATTGAGGTGATTGACGGCTCCTTATGCGGGGGTGTCATCCTCTTATGAAGCCTCCGGGTTCTGGAACAAATGTCCCCTTGGGGGGACTGGACTGCTGGTGTAGCTGAGGTTTAGGGGTGGGGAGATGGGCAGAGTGGAGAGACAGGGAGCTGGAAAAGACTCGAAAGTAGGACAGAAGGACATTTTTAGAAAGGAGAGATGGATTACAGAAGGAGGGGGAGATTTGGGAGAAGGAGATTTAAAAAGAGGGAGGGGGGGCTTTTTGTTGTCGATAAGAGAAATGTCTAAAATTGAGCCAAAATGTCCCAAAAAAGGGAAATGTCGATGTCTAAAATGAATACAAATGTTGACATTTTATCTACAACATACATCCCAATAAGGAACATGTGAAAGAAGTGAAATGGACAAATTTGCTACAAGCTTCCCGCTCACTCAGGTCAGCTGATCAGCTGTTGCTGACTGTCTCAAAGAGGGGATGGTGCTTTCGCTGATGTCTGTAATTCTGATGTTTGTTTTTTTCTTTCTTGTCTTTTGACAGTATTCGAGTTGTTAGTTATTTATTGTATTTTATTATGTTTTTGGTGAAGTTTATAATGTTATTTGTTTCTGTTTTTAGTGTCGTTTACACTAAAAGGTGACAGAGCCTTCTCCATCGCTGCTCCCACCCTCTGGAACTCTTTGCCCCATTCACTCCGTGCTTGCCCTGACCTTCCCAGTTTCAAAAAACAACTAAAAACCCACCTGTTTAAATCTTTCTTTAATGTCTAACTTTTTATACCTGACTGCTGAGCCCCGCTTTTACTCATGTTTTAGCTGTGTATAAACAAATAAATGTTGTATTTTAATGTATCTTTTACTGTTCACTTGCATTTATTCAACTCCATTTTTCTGTAAAGCGTCTTTGAGTATTATATACATGTATATAATACATGTATTATATACAATGTCAGTATATACAAATAAAATGTATTATCAATTTTCTATGCCGCTTATCCTCACTATGGTCCACAGGGGGTATGCTGGAGCCTATCCCAGCTGACTACTGCCAAGTGCCTAGAAGGAATAAAGCCAAATCCTTTTTGTAGGACCATACTGAATTACATTTTTTCACTTTACTTATTTGCATCATGTTTAATTGCATCATTCATTCATTTTCTACCCCTTTTTCCTCACGAGGGTCGCGGTGGGTGCTGGAGCCTATCCCGGCTGTCTTCGGGCAAGAGGCGGGGTACACCCTGGACTGGTGGCCAGCCAATCACAGAGCACATATAGACAAACAACCATTCACACTCACATTCATACCTATGGACAATTTGGAGTTTGTATGTTCTCCCCGTGCATGCGTGGGTTTTCTCCGGGTACTCCGGTTTCCTCCCACATTCCAAAAACATGCTAGGTTAATTGGTGACTCCAAATTGTCCATACCCCACCTCTCCCTCGAAGACAGCTGGGATAGGTTCCAGCACCCCCGCCACCCTGATGAGGATAAGCAGTAGAAAATGGATGAATTTTCCATTGTTTACATAAGATCCAAATATCCCCATCAAGGCAAATGTCAAACATTTCTTCACATGTATAAGACCAACTGTAAGATCAGGGTTTACAATCCCGCTTTCAATGTAAAGTAACAAAAACTGATGCTTCATTAAAAAAAAAACGTTTATTTGGTCCAGTGGAACCTGAGATTGAAATATTAAAACAAAGAAATTTGTACACATATACTCATTCCCCCTGACAAAAAAGGATCAATAAAATATATATACTGTATATCACATTCGTAAGCTTGAAGCCGTAGTTTGTTGGATTTAACTACTTGAATGTTTTTTGTATTACCATTTGTTTTTTTTACACCAGAGCTTAGCTTTGCACCTGTACAATGTCATAGCAGAGAAAGGCCAGCTAGTGTTTATTGTCTCTAGCCTGTAACCTATTCTGACCAGCAGTAGGGGGCGCCAGTGAAACAAACAAAAAAACCCCAACACCACCACTGCTTAAACAGGAGAGGACACCAGTGAGAGCCAAAGTGACTATGAAGACAGAAAACAAACATTAGATGGAAGTCATCACCTTCCTGCAAACCAATAAAAAATACATTAAATTGCACGGATGTTCAGTGAAGGTATCTGGAAGAGTGGACATTGTATACATGGATGTCTCTTTGGAAAACTTATTTACACTTTTTAAACTCCCCCTGAAGGTAAAAAAATTGTGAAAAAGACAAAAATAAATCAAGTTTTCAATTTAAATCACTCCGCAGCTTTCAAGTAAGACAAAAATAAACCTAGTTGTCACTAGACTGTACCGCATTCATCTCCAGCAGCGGTTTCACGGGAGGAATCCTAACAGGGAAAAGTGTAAAATAGCCGTCAGGCATCCTGTCCTAAATCCTTTTCTTGCTGCAACAAAATGCAAGGGCCTGGATTCTCACTCATACATAAAGAGAGATCCCCCACCACCGTCCTAACAGCTCCTGTGGGACTCCCTTGACAACTCCAATGTATTTGTGTGTATGATATTACACAAACATCCAGGTGACCTTCCAATACAGCATTCATTCACTCCATTTAGTGACACAAGGGGGAGTAAACAAGCCTCCAGTGTTTAGACCGCACCAATTTGGGGGAAGAGGGACATAAAGGTGCTGGGATAACCTTTTCATTGGTTTATTAATTTTAATATTTAAATATTTTATCAATATATTTTGTTAAGTTTATATTTCTAGCTTTGTGGGAACAGTTTAGGAAGGCCCCTTTTCCGTTGCAAGGTCAATAAGGTGTGGTTTGCTGTGAAAGAACTTGGAACAAAATGTCTTGATAAGGAAAATCTCAAAATATGAGCTAAATGTCCTGAAAATGTGCTCCTAAAGACAGCTGGGATAGGGATAACCCTTGTGAGTATAAGCAGTATAGAAAATGGATGGATGTTTAAATGAAGGGGAATGTCAAAATCTGAATTTGAGTACAATTATGCAAATGAAAAAAAATTAATTGATAAAAATTTGGAGAAAGAAAAGTGCCTAAATTTCCTTCAAATGTCCAAAATGAATGAGATTTAAAGGGAAATCAGCAAAAATAAAAGGAACAGGTCAAAAATAAATACATCTCTCTTTGACGGAAAATTTCCAACATCTCTATGAAATGTCAATATTTGGTCTAAATAAACAGAAATGTCATTTAAATGTCCGAGTTAAGGAAACAACAAAATTTGATAACAGAAATTTAAAAATCAAATTTAAAAAGGAATTACCCACATGAAGGGAAATGTAAACATTTGGTCCAAATATCCCAATGAATGGAAATTCAAATTTTAGCCTAAAGTCAACAGAAAAGGGAAAAGTCATCCAACACGTTTGTGAAAAATATACTTCTCTGTACGTGTACACTAGCCATATTTCGAGATTTATTATGATAATGTCCCAGTTCCTTAGTCCATATCATGTCTAAAAAGAGGTAAAAACAATATAGGTAAAATATGGGTGAGTGCAATGCTGTCAGCTATTTAATAGGCTGTTTGACTTCTGTTTGTTGTTATGATGTCATTACACTGTATGTCCATGAGATGGCGACATATTAAACATTGTAGTAGGTTTTCTCTTGTAGGAACAATTCAATGACACCTTTTGGTCCTGAGATAAAAATAGAGCATGAACATGTAAGTAAAAATGATGGCTTCTTCTAAGACAGGGGTCGGCAACCCGCGGCTCCGGAGCCCCATGTGGGTTTTTTTAGGCTCCTTGTTGTGGCTCCCATGCCAAGCTCTGCACTCTGACTGCTGATTGGATAAACAAGAGAAGGTTTAGCTTAGCTAATATGCTTTCAAGAAGTGGATGTTAAAGGTTGCCGACCCCTGTTCTAAGACCTTCACACATGCACAACAATAAAAAGTATAAGGATGAAACATGTAAGACTGATACTGTACCTGCATTGTCAAAATTATAAAAAAAAACCTACATGGAAAGTGGTTTGGCTCAATTGGTACCATACTGGTGGGTCGGGTGCTCTTTCTGGTATTCAGAGTGGGCGGAGTTTTAAGGAGAAAGTCTTGGAAAATGGCTCAGTAGTTACAGCACTCCACCCTGACTTTTTGGGAATCCACGTATACAGCGCTTGTACGGAAGCTGTCCACACGTTTTGACACTTTAAAAGCGGGGCTTGAGGCTGAGCGTGTCCCCGACCCCCCCATCCCCCCGTTTCATTCCAACTTGGATGAAAGCTTCAGTGTTGATGAATACATTCACATGTGTGTCTTTCTCCCGGTCTTCCAGTGCTTTGACAGTCAGCCATATTGTTGGACGGTGGTCATAGCGGCCTGGGTCGGTGCAGCCCGTCAATGTCTGGGGTGAGCTGGGGGCTGTGTGTGGCTTTGGTGGGCGTCCAGTCGCCCAGAGATGCTTGGGCTGCCTTGCGATGAGCCAGTCGGTGCGTGATGGAGAAGCCGGCGTTTCCTTCCAGCTGGGAGAGCACTACCAGCACTTGCCTGTGGGGGGAAACAGAGAGCAGTGAAATGAGGAGTGGATGGGGAAGGGTAATGGTAATGGTAATGGTAATGATTTTACTTCATTTGAACATGCATCAGATTACATGCATCCCATAATCAGTTCACAGTTCCACATGTCCAAAAGGAGTAGGAAGAAGCAAAGCTTATTAAATCCTACCCCTCCATCTGGTACTTTTACAATCAGTAACTCTTACATTTGTTCACTTCCTGCTTTCCCAATATAGTTTAAGTTTTTTTTTTCTTAAATAGAATAGAAACTAATAGAATGGTAGCGTCGCGTCGGGTAACATTGAACGAAGGTTCATTTACTTCTCGCCTGAAGTAAGTTGGGATAGGCTCCAGCATACCCGCAACCGTAACATGAATGAAGTATTAAATGTACTATATACAATTAAAGCGGATTCATGAGGTGTAAATATTGATATAAAACCAAACCAGAATAGCACTTGGGTATTTTGCATGTGTGTGTGTATACCGGTGTAAAGGTGGGACGCTGTCGATGGTCTTGAGGCTGCCGCGCGTTGACACCACATTGAAACTGTCCGTACAGTCACAGGAGACGTGGAGGTAGTACTTAGGGTGGCGGTTTTCCACCACTACAATGAGTCCCGCCCAGCCGTGTGTCAAATAGTAGCACGTCATGCCCTCACGGCCCTAGAATGGCACACACTTTTTATGAGCCAACACGAGGTCCAGTAATCATCGATAATCATCCATAATGACCACACGTTACCTCGTGTCTTTCGCCTTTGTTTTCTGTCAGCAGGATGATGGCGTCTGCCAGCGTGGTGGCGGTCGCCTCTACCTGCTCCACCATCACCTGTCTGGAGCTGTAAATAGCCAGGATGTAGCCTGGGAAGTCTTGACTGGGTCGCCGCTGGGCTCCACTGGTTGGACTGGAGACTAGGACGGAAATGGAGGTCAGGTTAGGGATAGATATGATCAGAATATCATATTAATTAATATTAAATAAAAAGAGCACAACACATTATATGGAGATTCATATAGATTTTAGACCATATATTGCAGTGGCTGCACGTGGGGCGAGTGGTTAGCACGCAGGCCTCACAGCTAGGTGACCCTAGTTCAATTCCACCCACGGCCATCTCTGTGTGGAGTTTGCATGTTCTCCCCGTGCATGCGTGGGTTTTCTCCGGGTACTTCGGTTTCCTCCCACATTCCAAAAACATGCTAGGTTAATTGGCCACTCCAAATTGTCCATAGGTATGAATGTGAGTGTGAATGGTTGTTTGTCTATATGTGCCCTGTGATTGGCTGGCCAACAGTCCGGGGTGTACCCCGCCTTAGTGTTGCTTCCTAAATGGACAGCTTGATTTCCTAGATGTGTGACTGACTCAGACTTGTACTGTAGTGGTGTTTATTTTTTAGCATTAATAATAATAATAATAATAACAATAATAATAATAATACAATAATAATAATAATAATTCTCCAAGTACTCAAAGACGCTTTACAGTAGAGAAAAAAAGAAAAAAAAATAGAGTTGAGTAAAAACAGAGTAAACGATGCACTAAAATACAATATCCAAACATTCATTTAGAGCTCAAACAAGGTTAAAAGCGGGGCGGGGCACATCAGTCAGATATAAAAAGTCAGACATTAAAACATTATTAATATACATTATTATTATTACTTTAACAGACATTGTTATTTTTATTAAGCAATGAAGAGAATAGATGCATATGCTGTTATCTAAAGGCAATAAAAAAAACCCCTCTCAGAACGACAAACAACCACAGGAGGTAACAATGCACACTTACTAGGTGTGGGTGGACCTCCCGACCCACTGACGTTCATCTGCCAGTGGTTAAAGGCGCAGCACACCACGGCGTACTCCCCCGGCTCCAGCATCACATCGCAGCCAACAAACTTCTTCACTGCTCTCTTACTGTGCGCCAACAGGCGGCCCAGGGTCAGCTTATTGCTGCTCCCAAAAGAGGCCCGGAACACCATGATGCACAGATCCAGCAGGTGACTGTCGGCGGTGTCAGAGCGCCTAGGAGGTAATAGAGGAGGTGGGTCTGAAGGTGAAAGGGCACGGTACTTGAGGATGCTGCTTCATGTGGTGCGTACCTGCTTCCCTCCTGGAAGAGAGCAAACTCCAACGCCGTCCTCTCCAGCACGGTGAGGGCTGTGACAGTGACGGGACCGCTGGCCTTGCTCGGGAAGGATCCCTGCAGCCGCACCTCCTGCCAGTCTGAGTGGATCTTACAGATATCCACAGAGTCAAAGTACCTGTGGGAGGTGGAGACATTCTTCTTTAAGTCCACATCGGGGCGTCAGGAGTGATTGTGTTGCCTTTCATCACTCCTTTTTCCCTCTATTTTCCAATCCAGGCAGTCATCGGCTGCTCGGTTTAAATGCAAAGCCGAGAGATTACGTGTCTGTGGGAAATCGGCCAAAAAGACAGATGGGGTCCTCAGGGCCAAACACATTTTTCAGGTGGAGTTGTTCAAACAGGACAGCTGCCTCGGCCCTTGTGGACTTATTGCAAATGTTATTTTTGTAGACAGGAGGTACATGAATAACAAACACACAGTATACTGTATACATAAACTCAGACTTTAAATCACTACAACAACAATATTGCTAGAATGAACACTATTGTCTTTGGATGGCAATTTTCCACCTATTTTCCATGTTGCTGTTCCCTACAAACGGCATGGACACAGAACGGAAGGATGAATAAATTGGTAATATTTAGAGCACTACTGTACTTTTCTGTGTAAACGGCAAAGTCAAACTCCAGCCTTCAGCAGGTATTATTGCAGCTGTAATAAAACTGGGAAGTTACCTGTGAAGCCCCTTTTATACTGCCAGTAAAAAAGAAAACTGGCATTTCCCTGCCATTTTTCTGTATAAATGGCACTGCCACACAATGACAAGAGGAACATGTGTAGCCCCTTTCACACCTCCTGTAAAAGCCAGCATTTTACAATCTTTTTGCGTGCTACTCTTCTGTATAAAAAGCATGGTGCAAAAATGGGGGATATCAAGTATAATTTTCAGAGAAATAGGAAAACAGTAATCGAGGCGGAAGCCACCTGTGGAGGCCCTTTCACGCAGTCTGTAAAAGCAGGGATTTCCCATGTGAATGTGTTGCATAGTATAAAGTCCACCCAGCAATATTTCTACTCTTTCAGGGGAGTTCAGAGCTGTAACAGAGGCAGGAAGACACCACTGTAGCCCCTTTCATATTGCCTGTTAATGCCGGCATTTTTTAATGTCACCGCTTTTCTGTACAAAAGGCATTAACATAAAATGAGAGGTTAATTGGCGACTCCAAATTGTCCATAGGTATGAATGTGAGTGTGAATGGTTGTTTGTCTATATGTGCCCTGTGATTGGCTGGCCACCAGTCCAGGGTGTACCCCGCCTGGGGTAGGCTCCAGCATGCCCGTGACCCTAAGTGAGGATAATTGGTATAGAATAGAAGGCTGGCGACCAGTCCAGGGTGTACCCCGCCTCTCGCCCCAAGACAGCTGGGATAGGCTCCAGCACACCCGCAACTCTAGTGAGGATAAGCGGTAGAAAATGGATGCATGGATGTCTTGTAGATCTACAGGCAGCTAAAGGCATTCATGCATTTTCTACCACTTATCCTCACGAGGGTCGCGGGGGTGCTGGAGCCTATCCCAGCTGTCTTTGGGCGAGAGGTGGGGTACACCCTGGCCTGGTAGCCAGCCAATCACAGAGCACATATAGACAAAAAACCATTCACACTCACATTCATACCTATGGACAATTTGGAGTCGCCAATTAACCTAGCATGTTTTTGGAATGTGGGAGGAAACCGGAGTACCCGGCGAAAACCCACGCATGCACGGGGAGAACATGCAAACTCCACACAGAGATGGCCGAGGGTGGAATTGAACTCGGGTCTCCTAGCTGTGAGGCCTGCGCGCGAATCACTTATCCGCCGTGCAGCCCGACCATACAATTATTCATTCATTAATTTTCTACCGCTTATCCTCACGAGGGTTGCGGGGGTGCTGGAGCCTATCCCAGCTGTCTTTGGGCGAGAGGCGGGGTACACCCTGGACTGGTGGCCAGCCAATCACAGGGCACATATAGACAAACAACCATTCACACTCACATTCATACCTATGGACAATTTGGAGTGGCCAATTAACCTAGCATGTTTTTGGAATGTGGGAGGAAACCGGAGTACCCGGACAAAACCCACGCATGCACAAGGAGAACACGGCCGAGGGTGGAATTGAACTCAGGTCTCCTAGCAGTGAGGACTACGTGCTTACCACTCGTATGCCGTAAAGGCAGAGGTGGAAAAATATACGCCTTGGAAAAATATTGGATATCAGTGCAGAAGTGAAAGCTATATCTGCTAATGATATGATTTATTACTTTAATGGAATTCATTGGTTCAAAATTGGAGTTGCTTGAAAAACATCAGCATCTAAAATATTCCATTATGGGAACTGGCTTCCATTTTTTTTCAAATGAAACAGCTCTTCAATAGACTACATGAAGTGTCAATTAAAATGTGTAAAAGATGATTCTAATTCCACCAGAACAGGAGAGTAATAGTAAAAACGCCCCAATCACACAAGCATAGAATGAGTCCATTCCATGCTTGTCAACACAACATGCCATAAAAACAACAACAGTCCCACTGAGTTTCCTGCCAAAACCAGATGGTGAGTAAAATCCACCGAGGCAATGAGATTACTAAACACTTAGTCACATGACGCATGCCCATCATGGTGGAACTTAGATGACATTTTCAGAGTCCTTTTTATCACTGTTGTCCACAAACAAAGCGTTGACATTTGAAACGTCTCATGTTGAGTAGATCCTCACATGAACCCCGTCCCAGCTGGAAATTCATGCATTTTACATTTGCGACAGCTGCTTGTCTGGAACGAAGACAAAGTGTATGTTTGCCAGCTACCGTTGCTCACATTTGATAAGCATCAAAGCATCAGCACTGCTGAGTGCTGTGATTGACTGCGGCGCAGAGAGAAAACACCACAGCACGAGGGCATCATGACTCTTGTGCTGAGAGGAAATATATCAGCTTTTGGGAAGAGGCTGTAATGACTCTTGGGGGCCTCTAGGGGGCATGGAGGCTAGTTAAAAGTGACTGAAGGCTAGTTAGGCTGCATTGAGGAGTGGTGAGCACACAGGCCACACAGCTAGGACACCTGGGTTTGATTTCCCGCTCGGGCATCTCTGTGTGGAGTTTGCATGTTATTTGCTCCGGATGCTCCGGCTTCCTCCCACATTCCAAAAACATGCATGTTAGCTTAATTGGTGACTCGTGGGTATGAATGTGAGTGTGAATGGTTGTTTGTCTATATGTGCCCTGTGATTGGCTGGCGACCGGTCCAGGGTGTACCCCTCCTCTCGTCCGAAGACAGCTGGGATAGGCTCCAGCAAATGAATGAATGAAAAGTCTCATTCAAGAAAAGAAATAAATATCAGTCTATAGCCAGGCTGCACGGTGTTCAAGTGGTTAGCACACAGGCCACACAGCTAGGAGACCTAAGTTCAATTCCACCCTCGGCCATCTCTGTGTGGAGTTTGCATGTTCTCCCCGTGCATGCGTGGGTTTTCTCCGGGTACTCCGGTTTCCTCCCACATTCCAAAAACATGCTAGGTTAATTGGCGACTCCAAATTGTCCATAGGTATGAATGTGAGTGTGAATGGTTGTTTGTCTATATGTGCCCTGTGATTGGCTGGCCACCAGTCCAGGGTGTACCCCGCCTCTCGTCTGAAGACAACTGGGATTGGCTCCAGCGACCCTCGTGAGGATAAGCGGTAGAAAATGAATGAATGAATATCAGTGGGTTGCATGGCGGCCGAGCGGTTAGCGTGCAGACCTCACAGCAAGGAGACCCGAGTTCAATTCCACCCTCGGCCATCTCTGTGTGGAGTTTGCATGTTCTCCCCGTGCATGCGTGGGTTTTCTCCGGGTACTCCGGTTTCCTCCCACATTCCAAAAACATGCTAGGTTAATTGGCGACTCCAAATATGAATGTGAGTGTGAATGGTTGTTTGTCTATATGTGCCCTGTGATTGGCTGGCGACCAGTCCGGGGTGTACCCCGCCTGGGGTAGGCTCCAGCATGCCCGTGACCCTGAGTGAGGATAAGTGGTATAGAATAGAAAATGAATGGATGAAGGCTATTTCATTTTTCCTACTTGATGAAGTCGGTGTACTCCATCCAGAAGACCCCTTCACTGCTCCCGTGAGCCATTAGCTCATGACGCAGGTGCTGTGGCCAGTCCGTCCATTCGTCCGACCAGCTGCCATTCCACGAGAATCGACCCCACGGGTTACGGAGGCGCAGCAACCTGGAAGAAGGATGGTGAGAAGGGAGGGAAAACCACCTCAGAAACATTAACGTTTGATTAGAAAGCACATTTCCAAACTTGAGAGTAGTCAATGTAAAGCTTGTATAGATTTACTACACAATGGCCTTGGGATGATTGATGATGTTCATCAATCTATTTTCAGTCTTTTTTAAATTTTTGTAATTTTTTTATTTAAGTAAAATATTTATTTTCTTGTTACTTTTGATATGTTTCCCATGTATTTGAGTTCACTATAAATTAATATTCAATATTCAATTCAATATAAATTATTATTAATTTATGTTATATTATTATTTAAATCTTTTTCATTATTATTATTATTAATAATTTTCCATACAAATAAAAAAACAAGGTACACGTAAGTGGGCAATCCTGCCACCAAGTGTCCCTGCAGTGACCAGGGATGGTCCAAGCCACCCTTGGCCACTAGCCACCCCAATTTTGGGGGCCAATTTTGGCAAAACTCTGTAGTGCAGAATCTATCTGTAGTGAATCTATTTTCAGTCTTACTGCCAATAATATCATCAGCACCACACCAGAGGGCTCTGACTTTCTCAAACATCTGCAGTCGGGTGAAAAGCCGCTCCGAAAAACAGCTTCTCATGTCCTCCTTGCCATTTTGGATCAAGCTCTTCCACACCACCACTTGCTTTATGGCAGAAAATTAAAGTGTGCGGCTTAGAAAAGGACATCTGAGACTTTTCCTCACTTCCTCTCACAGGTAGAAGAAGCACCCCCACCCTCCCCATTGTGTGTTTTCACTGTGCGCGCCCCCCCAGCCCTCGTCTCACCCGATCAAAGGGATTACACCACAGTCAGGGTGCACCTGCTTTCTATTTATATCAAACCCTCTCCATATGAAGAGCACCTTCACAAAAGGATGTTTGATCCTTTATCCACCAAGAAATAAAATAAAACATACAAATGTCCATATTAGCATACATAATTCACATCAAATAATGGTAATGGTTTTATTTCATTTGAACATGCATCAGATTACAATTGAGTGCATCCCATAATCAGTTCACAGTTCCACGTGTCCAAAAGGAGTAGGAAGAAGCAAAGCTTATTAAATACTACCCCTCCATCTGGTACTTTTACAATCAGTAACTGTTACATTTGTTCACTTCCTGCTTTCCTAATATATTCATTCATTCATTCATTTTCTACCGCTTATCCTCATGAGGGTCGTGGGGGTGCTGGAGCCTATCCCAGCTTTGGGCGAGAGGCGGGGTACACCCTGGACTGTTTTTGGGGAAGTTTATAATGTTATTTGTTTCTGTTTTTAGTGTCGTTTATCAATTTTCTATGCCGCTTATCCTCACTATGGTCCACAGGGGGTATGCTGGAGTCTATCCCAGCAAACTACTGCAAAGTGCCTAGGAGGAATAAAGCCAAAACCTTTTTGTAGGACCATAAATTTTTTCCCTTTGCTTATTTGCCTCATGTTGAATTGCATCATTCATTCATTCATTTTCTACCGCTTATCCTCACAAGGGTGTGTATATATTTATTTATTTTTATTAATTTTTTTTTTACATTTTTGTCACGTACCAAAGTACTAGGTGATATGACCATCCAATGACATAATGGGTACCATAGTAAGTGTCAATATAGTGATATATATATATATAGCACATCATGACTGGTTCAAGACTCTTCATCCTTGTATTTAGCAAGCATCAACTGCTTGTATCGTTTGTATTTGTAAATAAGTATTGTTGTAAATAATCTTTGAATTTAGGTCAAAATGAGATTATGGAAAAACTTTCTAAGTGAGCAAAAGCTACTATTGTATGATTCATGCTTGCATTAATTAGAGCTGCAGCTGAAGGGAACGCAAGGACACAAAAAGGAGACTTAGAAGCCTTGGGTGAATTTAAATATGCATTCTATACGGTAAGTGTAGAGGCACTTCAACGAGAAGATACCTTTTTGTTCGTGAACGCACTTCAAGAGCAGCCACCACACAAGATAGCAAGGCTTTCTGTCATTAGATGTTTGTTTATACACAAGACGGGCGCACTCGCTCTTCTGTAGAGATCCAGAATGAGATCTGTTAGAAGTATGCCTTTGCAAAGACAACAATGCTCGTTTTACCGCATGAGAGAAAGGCATTCGCGGTGCGTGTCATAAGGTCTCGCAAGATTAAAACGTGACAAGATTTCTCATTCACGATAATAACCAGCGAATGACAAAAATCCGCGAGTTATTGAGATCAGTCACATTTTTGAATGGGAGTAAAAGTGACATCCATACCTGTATCCTTGAACGTCTCGTACATCCAAGATGGAGTAGGCATGGCGAGGCCGCAAACCCAGCGACTCGTAGACAGCATCGTCCACCTTCATGTTGCCTCCCCCACACGAGGCCCCCATCAGAAACCTACACAACAGCAGCAACAACAGTCGGCTTCCAATGTACTTATGATGCGTGTTATGCTTGGCGATGTATTGCAAAACACTCCTCCACTTTGCTGATGAAGCGTATGCCATCACTATGCTGTCATAACGTGCCTGGCTTTGATTTATTAAAACATACTGCAGCTTGTCTGACAGATGGGCTGCCGGTTTGGCTGCAGATGATGGAGCCATTTTGGGGCTCCGCTAGTTAGTCTGCTGCTTTGGAAGCACAAATATCAAAGTGAAGGTTACAGGACCTCTTTCATTACGAACATACTGTACTGTACGCAGATTGGAAAAAAAAAAAACACTCTTTGCCATTGGCTATAATTCGTCTTACCCGGCTTCCTTGGAGCTCAACATCTTGGCCCAGATCAGATCAGTGTCGATGGGTTCCTCCCGTGGGTTGGTGGAGCTGACCTGCAGCATCAGGGAGTCGCACGGAGCCCCCGTCAGTGTTGCCAAGCCCTCGATGGCACGCCCCGCTTGTAAGGCAAAGTAGGAGCCGTGGAGCTTTGCCAAGGCTTTCTCAATGAGTGCCACCCAAAGCTGCTTCCTCTGGGCCTGGAGTGACCACAACCAAGAGTCACATTTAGAGACCCTGACGACTATGGAACACTGAGGTTAGGCACTAAATAGCGCTGTTAATTGAAGCATTTATGATCGATACAAAAATAAGGACGCTGTGGCTTTTATGATGCACAGCATGCAATGAAAACCATCAACAAGATGAATGGCACATGGAGTGAAATGACACATTAACAGTCACATTCATGTTTGGCTGCCTTCAGGGGTCACAATCTGGTGCGTGCAGGACTATAAAAAGCCCGTCAGAAGGTGAACCCTCCACCTGTATCTTTCCATCTTCAATAACCTCTGTGGTTTAGAAAAGGACACAGCATAATATCCTCGCTCCCGTGCAATGTTTTGTGTTGCTTCATGTGTCATTTGTGCCTTGTGTGCGTTATAAAACCTGGGAGAATAGAAGGAAGCCGTAGTCATCGCAGGGCAGCATGTCATCCACCAGCACTGTCGTCCATGTTCCGTCTTTGCATAAGCGAACTTGGTAGGCTCCCTCAGTGCAGATGGTCCTGGTGATCATTACCCTTTCTACCAGCTCGGGACGCTCGGCTAGCACCGCCAGGGCACTGAGGAACCTGGAATTATTGACGGGGAAGATTAAATGTCAATGCAATGAATCATATCATAATAATGAGGTGTTGTTATGTAGTAGTTGCTATGGATATCACTGTATGGCAGCGGCCAGCAGAGGGCACATTAAATCCAGGCCCGACTTTACGTTTAAAAAATTAAAACGTTCATTCATTCATTTTCTGCCGCTTTTCCTCACGAGGGTCGCGGGGGTGCTGGAGCCTATCCCAGTTGTCTTCGGCTGAGAGGCGAGGTACACCCTGGTCTGGTCGCCAGCCAATCACAGGGCACATATAGACAAACAACCATTCACATTCACATTCATACCTATGGACAATTTGGAGTCGCCGATTAACCTAATAAATATATAAAATATAATATAAATAAATAATAATAAATAATAATATAATTAAAAATAAAATATCATAATAAATAGAAATAATATAAATATATATAAATAAATATAAATATAAAATGTGAAAATATTCAAAAAAAAAGGTCAAGTCTTCCACATGTCCATCCTATATTACTGCCGTTCTCATAACAAGAGTGACAGCCTCTGTTTTCTCTACTCTGCTGCCATTGGTTGGCTGCCGGCAGCTTGGTTGTTTGCCGGTTTATTAGGACAACTGTGTACGTGTGTGTGTCTGTGTGGAAGAATTTGGGTTACATCCTGTTGAGAGTGAGAGGATTTGGCTCGAGGGAGGGTTATTTTTGATAAGCTGTGTGCGCCGCTGATGAAACTTGTATTGGGACAACTTTGGGAGGGACTTTGTTGTGTGTGTGTGTGTGTGTCACCCAAAGGACACAGAACAAGGGCAGAGAGATAAAACATACTGAAGGTCCAGAGTCCAGATTTCTGTGAATTACCTTTCTGTCAGGTACATCTTTGCATAAAGCTTTAATTCTTTCATGTAATGTTTGTGTTGTTTTGCCCTTTTCTCGGAGCAACTTATCATTGTAGCACTTCCCTTGTCTTAGTCAGCTATAGCGCTTCTATCTTCAAGGCTGAAGTGCTTTTCAAAATGGCCGTCACAAAACAGTGATCACTATTTATTAGTATATAGCAATATTAAATATATTATTGTGGTAATCTTCATCAGTTTTGGCATTGAAAAACTGCACTGCACTATTTTTGTTTTATTTTTTTACACACTGAACAACCTGTAGCAGCAAAGATGGCCTCTCCATCCCGAGTGAAATGATACAGCCCGAGGAACATCCCGTTTCCATGTGATGTGTTCTGACAGCTCACCAGCAGTTTCCCAGCAACCCTTGGAGGATGTCAGAGGGCCGCGGTGTGCGGAAAACGGACCACTTGACGCCTCGGTCTTTGAAGTTGCTGCATTTGATCTCGTGAGGGCGGAGCCACTTCTTGATTCGCTGTTGGACGCTGTCTCCCTCAGGGAAGCCTACGGACCGAGGTCCTGGGGGGAAGCTGTCATCCACGAAGTTGACTTTGTTCTGATTGGGGGATGGACAGCAGAAAGTAAGGATGGGACAGAACACGATAAATATGAAATGTTATATTGGACTGGTTTTCAGGCTTTTAATGGAAAAAGAGGTTGGAGTGGCATCATTCAGCGACACAGCAGGAGACCAAAGTGGAACAATGTACCACCCGGGAGGTAGAACCATCACCATTACAAGCAAACTGCTTTAAAATAAGCAGCAGCATCTTTCCTGTCACAGACACCTAATGTGACACACTATCTGCTCATCTAAACCCTTTAGTACAGCAAGCGCTCCGGTTTCCTATTTGTGGTGTCAGAAGCGGGATTGGCCAGCATAGCGGATGTAATTCGGGCACCCCGCTGCTAGCCGTGAAGCAAATTGATTGCTCGCCAGCGCCCCTCCCCTCATAATTCAATTCCGCTGCCTTGATCTCTGTCATCCAAGGTTGTGATGCAGCTCACGGAAGTGCATAGTTCACCGTTTTATGCATGACCCTTTGAACTAGCTTTAAAATTTTATGGATGGAGGTGCCAATGTGGATTTACAGCGTCACATTCACGTTTGTACCTTTCAGCTTCTCGGCCTGTTTCAGCAGTGCATTTCTGAATTCCCTATTGGTGAACTTAACGATGACGGGTGTGGTGTTGTTTCTGCCACACAGTTCATCTGGTTCTCCTCTGTCATTTGACCTGGGTGGAATTTGGAGCCCCGTTAGGATCACATTGGTCATTGGTGCATTCTGATCCATCTCATCAGTTGTATTTTTCATTTTCATTTTTCTAATATTTTCCTTTGCTTCTTTCTCTTCCTCAAGAGTGGCATTTAAGGCAAGGTTATCACCTTGCACATATACATTTTTACATTCGAGCATGGAGGTTTCATACAATCAGCCTCCTTAAAGAGGACCTATTATGCTTTTTCCACTTTTCTGACTTATAAATATTGTTAGAATGTTGTATTATCGTGTTAAACTATGCCAAGGTTTTAGATAATGAGGTTTCCACATTTGGAAGTGAGCCCTGAAAAAAGTTTGGGATGGTTCTGAATGATCGGTTTCACTGTTTTTCCCTGTGATGTCACAGTGAGCCATACTTCCTTATATGGGCGTTCCCGAATACAAGCTGTAGACTTTCTCTCCCCTGTTCTGCTGCAATGTGAAGATTTCGCCGTGTTGGCAGGGCTAAGTGGAAAGCAAAGGACTAGGTGCGGACTCTGGAAGCTCTAGAAAGCTTTCTGTGCAGGTTATTGTATGAAGCAGCTCTATATATGTCCACAACTCAATACAAAAAGGCAGAAAAATGAAGGTAGAAGCACATCAAGGTTTAAAATCTGTAAAGAAAAACATGCAGAACTACAGCTTTTGGCTCAAGTCATTCAAATAAAATTGTGACCCTTGTTCTGCGTACAGTCCTCGATCTCAGAACGCTACTCCAAACTGAATTTCTACCTTGTGTTACTGGTATACAGGCTGCACACACTGCAGATATTTTCCAGTGATTCAGTGTCTGATCTGTTGCTGTCTACTAAGTGCGATTCCCTGCCTTCATAACAGTGGACACGTGCCAGCCTGCAAACCATAGACTGCAGCCTTCCTGACAGCTCCCAGAGTACGCAAACCTGGCAAGCATACAAGGACCCCTATTTAAATGGTGGAAAGCTTGTAGCCAAATATACGCGGTGCAGACAACCCCGCTCGTCTCCAGAAACGTGCCAAGGAAAATGCAAAGAAGCAGATTTCACAGTGTCACACTTGTTTAACGCACAACAAAAAGGACTTCTCAACACCTTAGTGAATTGCAAGAGATTCATAGGGGAAATGTATGCAACAATACACACAGTACAGTGCTTGGAAATAATCACTTTTGGCCAACCATTTCACTGGAGGACGTTCAAGACCAGGGGTCAGCAACCCACGGCTCCAGAGCCGCATGTGGCTCTTCAGCCTCTTTGTTGTGGGTGTTTAACACCCGGACTTGTTGGCACCAAAGTTAACATTTAAGTTACATTTAATTTACACATTTATTTATGTATATTTATCTTCAATATTAGCAAGATCCGATAATAGCAAGAGTTCTCTATCAACTCCGCTTTTCCTCCTCTGAACTACTTTGACACCCCAAAGTTCCCTCTAAATCTGGCAGTCAATCAAAATCATGGGAAACTCGCAATTTGCTCTGGATGTGAGCACGTCGCTGCTAGGGTGTAAGAAAATATTGTTTCGGCGACATATATCGCAATACTTGGTTCCACGATACTGTATCGATATTAAAAAGTATGATATGGATATTTTAGGCATTTATCATAGACTGGATATGGTATTTATTCAAGTGCAGACACGGCAAAGGTTCATTTCTGATTTGAATTTAAACCTCCGATCGTTAGGTGGCAGCACTTACTACGTAGTCAATTAGGCAAGGACGTTGAACGAGATTGACGAGTGAAACGTCCTCACACATAAACACAGTTCAACATGGCAGAATGCCAGCACATAACAGCGGCCCCTGTGGCGTACAAGGCTGACGTGTGGACACATTTTGGATTTCTACACAAAGTAGGGTGTGCAGAAATTGTAAAATGTGTCGTGCCCGAATAAAGTATTCGGGAAACACGACAAATCTGCAAGACACCATGAGGACCTGCCGCTAGCTAACAATGTGAAGGTCCTTTTGTATACGACAAAAGTAGTACTGTGATATTGCAGGGATTTTGTTTTTCAAATTGATATCACTATTTTGTTCAATAATGGTTATTTCAAGCATCCTAAAATGACTTTTTACTGATGTTAGTTACTTTGTTCCACAAAAATACAGTTCTGATGGTGGATAAGTCAGGGGCTGTATACTCTGCATTTTTTCACAGCTAATAGAATGTGAACATTTGAGCAGGATCTTGAGACATAATTTAATTTATTTGTTTTTTATGGTATTTTTTGTAAATTTAAAGCTGGATGTTAAAGCTTTATTTATCCAAATGCTACACTTTAAGTTTTTACAGAGTAAAGTTTGTGATACTGCATAACATACTGTTCTAATGGAATAAAAATTTGTTTAGTAAGTGCATATTGCTGGTGTAATCCAGTTTTTCCAGGAAATAATATTTAAGTACAAGAAAAACAAAAAAAATATTGTGTATGTTAACAGTATCATGATATATCGTATCATGAGCCTAGTGATACATATCGTATCGCCAGATTCTTGCCAATACACACCCCTAGTCGCTGCACATTTCTTCAGGCGTCAGGTAACCAAGATGATACTGTCATTGACGTCCATTACACACGCACACTGCACTTCTATTTGTTGTATTCTGCTGTTAAAAATGGTCAAATTAAGAAAGATTCAAACTTTCCAAAGTTTATAAGATATTGTTTTTTAATTACTGTATGTTTTGCGGCTCCTTGGGGTTAAATAGGCTCTTTTGATAGGAAAGGTTGCCGACCCCTGTTCTACACCAAGTGAGCTATAGAAGGGAAATAAATTCTTAAGTTGGTCAGTCACTATGCGAGAATTGTACCTTCATTATGAAAAAAGGCGAAGAAGAAATCCCAGTTGCATTTCAAGACTTTTGTGCACTTCTCGTACACATTTTATCGCAGAATAAAATGATTACAGCTTATGAAATTATGTTGGGGTTGCATACTTAAATTCATTTGCTTTGCTTCTTTGCCTTCAGACAAGTAGCTACTCACAGAGGAATGAGTAAATTACACTAAACCACTGTGGCAAAACCCCTCCGTTATAACATACTGAGTGAGATAGATGTCCATATCCGTTGAAGAGATTATTATTAACTATTATTATATATTATTTGTCTGTATTATCTGTTTACATGCTGGCTGACTGGGATGAACTACCCGCCTTCCCTAGCACAAAAATCTGAGCAGCTCCAGATAATACAGTTAGTGATCACCATAGGGAAGGGGATCATTTCTGCCCCGTTCTCAAGCTCCACGGCTAAAAATAGGGCATTCGCATGTTCACACACATGCAGTCAGGCATAAAACACTATGACATGGGGGGATTGACTGATTTTATATGGAGAGGGTGAAGAGTGCATATAGTTAATGTGAACAAGTGCAGGGAGGGGGCCGGTTGAGGATGAGGGTGGATGTGAAGGGTGTTGAGGGATCACTTTAACTCATTCGCTGCCAAAGACGTCTTTTCAAGAAGTAACGTTGACTGCCAAAGACATCTAAAGATGTCTTTTTTTTTTCCACGGGAGCCCTACATCAAAGTCTTAGGCATTTTGTGTGTGAATTTCAGACAAGTAAGTAATGTATTTCTGTCCCAGCAGGGGGCAACAGTTGATATTAAGGATCGACCGATACATCGGCCGGCTGATATATCGGGCCGATATTTGCGTTCTTTACTTGAATCGGTATCGGCCGATACGAGCGTGGGTTTGCCGATGTATTTTTCTGCCGCATGATTTACAGACAGGCATCCGCCGGGCAGCTTTATGTTGCCGGAGGACCCTGCCCGCGTCTCACTTCGGAGGAGCAGTCATCACATCGCACATTTTGCACATGGTTGAATATTTATTCATTTAAAGTTGATAATGCCGTTTAAATGTGTGCTTAAGAAAGCTGAATCCTACTGTGTTCAGTGTTTACATTTCAATAAATATTTCTTTAAACTTGAGACCTGTAATATTTGTTATCATTGTCATTTTTTCATGTAAATTGAGGGAGCAAAAGCAGTATCGGCCACAAATATCAGCCCAAGCAAAATCGGCCATCGGCTAAGGGTGATGGAAAAAAAAATGGTATCGGCCCGAAAAAACTCATATCAGTCGATCCCTAGTTGATATTTCCTCTTACCTCTCTGCAGAAGCTGACAATGTTCTCCCAAAGCTCCTTGGCTTCACCTTCATCATTTCGCCGACGAGCCTCGACGTGCATGCTTTCCCTCCTCTTCAGAGGCTTGACCACCTTGCGAAGGGTAAGGTACTGCTGGGGTGTGTGGCATGCCGCACAGTTCTTGGCCTTGACGTCATTGAGCAGCGTGCACGCTGGGCAACTCCACTGTCCTGCCCTCTCCAAGGAGGAAGTGGAAGAAGCCGAGGACGGGAAACCTCTGCCCTGTTTCCGTGTTTTATGACCCGATGAGGATGAAGAAGAGGTGGGATTACAGGAGCATGCTGTGCCAGACCCTGATGGGACCTGGCCACAGTGTGAGCAGCAACGTGGTAGGGGGGCCTGCTGCTCCTGGAAGCCATGCAGTTTGGAAGAACCACAGGCTGAGCACTTTGGAGCACCTGTGGGATTTCGCAGGGTGCACTTAGAGCAAGCCCAGGTGCTGAAGTCTGGGCTAGAGGGGCTTGCCGGGGTGAAGCGTACGGTCTCGCAACCCAAATCGATTAAGTCAGCACCAGCCCGTGATGATCGACAGGTGTCACACTTAGACAGGCCGCCTGGGTTAGCCAAAGAGCAGCCCGGGCACTTCCATGTGGGGACTGGATGATTTTCGGGGTCTTCTTCTAAAATACTGAGGCGCTTACTAGGGTATGAGGGCTCTTGTGGTTGGGCGTGTTTGGGTTTGGAAGGACGTTGTGGGCCAGGCTGTAGGGGGACACCCGTGCTTGAAGGTGAGGTGGGACTCGGCGTGTTGTTACCTGGGTTTGGTGGCCTCCCCGTAGGGGGCACTTCTCTACGACTTCGTGGCACGGGGTTATTCTGGAGGGAAGTAAAAGCACTAAACGCAGAAGAGAGGGGCTGTGAGGACACATGGGGAGGTTCTTGGGGGTCGCAGGGAGGAGCTGGAGGCGAATCATCTGTTAAGTCAATGACTAGTGGCGCTGTCCCTGCTGAGCCCACGGGGAACCCCAGTACGGGTGTGCGCACCTCAGGCACCACCAGAGCCTCAGGGGGGATTTTGGGTAGCGATAGTTTTCTGGGCCCACCGCAGGCTGAGCACGAGAGTGCAACAGGTGTGTTGAGAAGTGTGCAGCGAGGGCAAGCCCAACCCAGATGCTGCACATCTGACACGCCCACCTCTCCATTGCTCTCCGAACGTCTCAACATGTCGTCTTTCAACGAAACCTGTCCTTGGGGTTCTGAAAGCACCGTGGGCTTGACGTTCAGCGTTGGGGGTTCCGTAGGAGCAGGCGGGAGACCGTTTGACGTGGCAGCGACGGTTGTGATGGCAGGGGCCGGGGTGGTGGAGGACGGTCCGAACCCGCAGACGGAGCAGGCTTTCGATCCCTGAGGATTGTTGAGGGTACAGCGGGGGCAAGCCCAACGGTGCTCCTCGCTGCTGCTCAGGCGAAGGATCTGGTTGAGGTCAGGTTTTTGGCGAGGGGCCTCACAGATGGAACAGCGAGGTGCTCCGCCGACATTTAAGAAGGTGCAGCGTCCACATGACCATTCACTGCCTCGGACTGCAGCGGCCATGGAGCCAGGAGAGTGAGAGTGGCTGCAAAAGACCAAAAAAATAAGCAGTAAGAACTAATTCAAGAAATCTGGGCTCCCCCAACCATTATATTACAGGGGCACCAAACAGGAGTGACTGTCGACCAATCGGAAAAATACAGCATGCAGCTGGACATTGGTGTAAACAGGAAGTTCAACGTGAAATTGCAAGCGGCATGAGAGCGATGGATGAAAGCTGGTGAACACGCCGTGTGTAACCAGCGCCACCATATGTGAATGGATTGTTGATGTTTGGTATCTGCTTTAACTGATATCTGAGCTTTCATTCCTGAAAAGCCCTCTGACAACTCCGACAATGATAAGTGGGAACCCGACATGTTCGATGGTGAAATTGCCCTGCTGTTCAACCCCTCATGTGTTTCCGTGTACAGCGTGAGTTACTTCAGTTGTAGTTTAGTTTTAGCCTTGGTCCGCACTGCTATCTAGGAGTCCAATAATCGTCCTTTAGAGTAGATTGCTGCATTAGAGACATGAACTCCTTTTGTAACCCTTATTTCCGACATGGTGTCAAGCAATAGTGGAGAACGATTGCTGAAACAAGTACAAGGAATATACAATTGAGATGGCGGAGACAGGTGTGATTAAAATGAAGTACGGAGAGAAGAAACGCTTGCTTCTAGTGAGATAGCGGTGATTATCTGAAGGAAGAGTGGACAAAAGCCATCTGAGATTGCATGAAGAGGGAAGAGACAAAATGAGAAAAGAAAAATGGAGTGTGAAAGCAAAAGATTGCCCAGCTCAGAGGAGGTAACATTAAATCTCCTTGCAGAGGGCACCGAGGGCAGTAAATCCATATACAATCACTGTATGATTAGTGACAAAAAAAGGCAGCATGAAGAGCAGGGGACGGAAGATAGTCATGAACACACAACAAGGTATTGTGGGTAGTTCTTCACATTGACTCCTACCATCGAGATGATGTCTGCAATATGACTTCGGGATGTCATCACTAGGGACGACGTGTCGACGTCATCGATAACATAGACACAAAAAATATGTCGACACAAGAACTGCATGTCGATGCACCTTCACTCCGCTTCATTCAGTAAAAATAGCCGTTCATTTCGGTCAGTTGGTCGTTAGCCTGTGATCTCCCCCTGTGCATAGATCCGGGCAGTCGTGATCAGTCGTCAGTCCGTTCACTCATGTTCACGATCGTTCCGACTCAACAGCTCACCAACTAGTGCTGTGTCGGTCATGAACAAAACAGCCGGCGGACTGAACGGGTGTTATATGGGCGGTTCATTCATTCGCAAAAAAGAACTAGCTCTTTTGACCCGTTCGTTCACGAACGCCACACCATTACTCAGAATCAAAACATGGCGGCGGCCGCGTCAATAAGTTTCAGAGAGTCCGGCCAGAAGAAAAGATGGTAATGGTAATGGTTTTATTTCATTTGAACATGCATCAGATTACAATTGAGTGCATCCCATAATCAGTTCACAGTTCCACATGTCCAAAAGGAGTAGGGAGAAGCAAAGCTTATTAAATCCTACCCCTCCATCTGGTACTTTTACAATCAGTACATTACAAACTCTTACATTTGTTCACTTCCTACTTTCCTATAATTCCTACAATAATAATAATGATAATAATTAATTTGATTTGTATAGCACTTTTCAGAGTACTCAAAGACGCTTTACAGTAGAGAAAAAGAAATAAAATTATATAATAAAATATTTAAATTTTATATAAATATGTATACATTTGTTCACTTTCTGCTTTCCTAATATTGTTAAGTTATTTGATTAATTTTGTATTTATTTATTCATTTATTTATTTTTTTACTTTGTCACGTACCGAAGTATGAGGTGATATGCCATACAATGACTGATTCAAGATGGCGCAACATAGTATCCAAAGTATGGGAATACTTCACGCCAAAAGGTAATGATGTGGTGGTTTGTTACCTACGCAAAATTGAGATGGCACCAGCACCTATTGAGGAAGCACCCGGGAGCTGTTTATGAGGAGAAGACGCCGTAAGTTTTCAACTTTCTATATTTCCTTGTTTGCAATGATTAACCCCGTCATTCATCCAAACCGCCACGTAACTTGTGCTCCAGCTTTGCACACAGAGCATGTGCCCACACAAAAACACACTCCTCACACACTCATGTCTTGCTGACACTTTTTTAAAACTGACACAGACACACACTCCTCAAATACACGCTATAGTTAGTTTTATTTCTATTATTATTATTATTGTTATTAGTATTATTCATGTTATTATACTTTATTGATATGGGCAGATCATTTAGAAATATATATTTTTATCAACCTGTGCATGTGGTTGTGGATTATCTTTTCAGGGACTAATCAGGGACTTTCAGGGATTAATCAATGCTTCGAAAAACTATTTTCTAGATTAATCGATTACAGAAATAATCGTTTAACCCAGCCCTATTACAAATATATATTTTTATTAACCTGTGCATGTGGTTGTGCTTTACGTTTTCAGGGACTAATCGTGGACTTTCAGGGATTAATCGATGCATCGAAAAACTATTTTCTAGATTAATCGATTACAGAAATAATCGTTTAACCCAGCCCTATTACAAATATATATTTTTATTAACCTGTGCATGTGGTTGTGCTTTACGTTTATAGGGACTAATCATGGACTTTCAGGGATTAATCGATGCATCGAAAAACTATTTTCTAGATTAATCGATTACAGAAATAATCGTTTAACCCAGCCCTATTACAAATATATATTTTTATTAACCTGTGCATGTGGTTGTGCTTTACGTTTTCAGGGACTAATCGTGGACTTTCAGGGATTAATCGATGCATCGAAAAACTATTTTCTAGATTAATCGATTACAGAAATAATCGTTTAACCCAGCCCTAGTCATCACATATAATAAAAGGCAGAGGTGAATAAAGCCATTGGATACTGACCCTCTTCAAATGGGTTGCCTACAGCCACAACTGTTACTTAGTGCTGATTAGAGATGCTAGCGGGTATTTCTGCATAGCATGGAGGGGAAAAAATTATGGTAGTACACTTGTATCTATTTGTAGATACAGAATAGCCATACACTTTACTTTTGTGCTGAGGTTGGTCTGTACCCTCATCCTTTAGCCCGAGGACAATAAAAGCACAAGGTAGAGGTTTCAGTGCTTTATGTCAGTAGCCATTAGCAGAGCATTTATTCTCAGGGGCTGAAGTCAGCACTCCAACCTAAGGGCGGCTCCCAAGAGAGAGGGAGAAGGCTACCAATGACTACAATCTACAAGCTGTAAACAATGTGGGGAATAAGGCGCAATTTGTGGTTAATAATTCGATTACAAGGGACGTCAATCAGTCTTGGGTAATAAGGAAATACTGCGATGCCAAAGTTTGTCTGACATTAGCATCGGTGACACATGCTTGCCAAGTTCTCCAAAGAAAATGTCCCTCCGGTCTGTCTGTCAGGACCTGCAACAGCCATCACAACAACCGGCGTCAGCATCTCATTTTTGATGACAGCTCCTTCCCTTTGGCCATTTCCATAACCGTCAGGCTGTTTCATCTACAGTAAAACGGCAAAGTCGTGGTGTCAGCCGCATGGAGAGCTTGTCAAATCAATTGATTTGGTTGGCACCGGAGCGAAGGGGATGGCAAATTTATCATTTGTCTGCAGCACACGTCAAAGGGCTTTCACAATGAATTGATCATCCTCTGGAGGATATTTCAAATAACCCACTTGATTATCTCATTATAAGGGTACACCGATAGGGGACGCGAAGGAAGTCTGGCCTGTGATCCCAGGATGCTACTTAAAAAAATATTCTGTCTGTGTGTCGCCACTCACTCAGAGACCCGTGCTCGCTTGCGCCTTTTGTCCTTGGCCCTGTGTTCAATCAAACTGCTCTAAAAGTGCCCACTTCAGCTCCTCGGTTCCTCGGTGTCGCACACCGGGGCAAACGGCCAACAGCTTACAGTAGAGAGACAGCGTAGAGAGCGAGAGAGAGAGAGAGAGAGAGAGAGAGAGAGAGAGAGAGAGAGAGAGAGAGAGAGAGAGAGAGAGAGAGAGAGAGAAAGAGAGCAGCTCCACGTTTAGGATAATGATCTTTTTGCAATGAGGGTTTCAATGCAAAGTGCATAGTCTGAATAAGTAATCAGTGCATCCATGGCTCAGAAAAAAATAAGTTTGAAGCAAATTAAATCGACAACTCCATCCAGACTACAAAGAGAAGACGGCAGCGGGTGCACGATGCTTAAGTGAGGTCGTGGGGGCTGCTGATTGCTCGGATTCGCTCTGCATACTGAACTCTGCTGCGAGATCAAGCGAGCCGAGTCTCGCCAGCTTCTCCCCACCTCACTGTGAGACATTTGGCCTTTGTGCGACAGTCATTAGCACTGCCTTTCCAAGCTTGGCCCAGGGCCCGGGGGCCCTGGGGGGGTGGGGGAGCATGGCCAGCTACTTGAGGAACCTTTTTACTTTATTAATCTAACACAAAAACGAGTGCTATCCTGAAAATTGATGGCTCTGTGTCACAACATATTAACACCACCACAACTACTTTGGGCTAAACTCAAGAGCAAAGTACAAGGACTGTAGATTTACTATCCTCCCCAAATGACTCAACACACAGCCGTTAGTGTCTTAATAGCTGGCAATGTAAAGTCATAAGATAACCGTGTCTTTCCTACAGTCAAGCATGGTGGTGGCGTCATGGTCTGGGGCTGCATGAGTGCTACCAGCAGTGGAGAGTTGCGGTTCATTAATGGAAAACATTAATTCCAACATGTACTCCCACATTTAGCACCGTCTTTGGGAAACTGGCACTGTCACCCGGCAGTTTGTGGTTGCACAATTCATTGATTGTACTCACACTAAAGCTACACACAGACTACTCTAATTTACAGTCCAGTTTCAGTTCTACTCGATAGTATAGTCCCTGATACCTGAAATGTGTATTGTGTACTCCATTTTGTGACTTTCTTTGACACTTTATCGTCTTCAGTTTGAACCAAGCCGTACAATAAACATGACTCAGCAGTGTAGCGACATTACACAACCTGACAGGCTGTCAGTAAGTGTCTCACTATGACTGTCCATCTTGTGACCAGTTTTTTGGGTTCCAAAACAACACATTTCCACAACAATTTATGAATCCCATGTTTAACAAGTTTTCTATTTTGTTTTTTGTTTGTTTGTTTGTAATTTATTTCAAGAAAAACAATGCCATGTTGCAAAACATACAACAGAATGTATACAAAAATAGCACAATCAAGTCCACAATAGTCTGTGAGCAAGAAGAAATAATATAAAACACATTGAAAGCTCGAAATGGAGTGGGAAGAAGTAAAACTTATTAAATACCACCCCAATATCTCTTGGATTCATTTTCTACCGCTTATCCTAACAAAGGTCGCGGGGGATGCTGGAGCCTATCCCAGCTGTCTTCGGGCGAGAGGCGAGGTACACCCTGGACTGGTGGCCAGCCAATCACAGGGTACATATAGACAAACAACCATTCACACTCACATTCATACCTATGGACAATTTGGAGTCACCAATTAACCTAGCATGTTTTTGGAATGTGGGAGGAAACCGGAGTACCCGGAGAAAACCCACGCATGCACGGGGAGAACATGCAAACTCCAGAGATGGCCGAGGGTGGAATTGAACTCGGGTCTCCTAGCTGTGAGGTCTGCGCGCAGCCCCTGGGGTACTTCAATGAAAACCAAAAGTTGCTTCTTTTCTTTTTCTTTCCTAATAATACATCAGCATTTACTAATATTTACACATGTGAAGGGATTTCCAATACCAACTTTAGTAATACAAGTACTACAATGGTAGGCAACATCGGACATACAGTGAATACCAGCAATGGTAAAATGAAAACCACAAGGTGACAGTTAATCATCCACACAACATGAACACAGTGAGACATGAATGTCTCTGTATTGTAACATACATTCTGTTTGTATAGACACTGGAAACAGCCAATGTCTTGACATTGCTTCTGTTCAAGTCCCAGACTATTCCATAGCTTAACCCCACAAAAACAAAAATTTGCCAAAACCCTCGCAAATCATACGGCGTATCTCTGTGAGAAAATGTGTGTTGAATATTAACTATGAATATTATGTATTGTGAAATACTTTAAACATCAACTTTTACTGTATGCTATTCAGTGCAGCTCCACTTCTATTCCATATCTATATAATATTTTTATTATATAAATATATATAAATATTTGTATTATATAATATTTGTATTTCTTTTTATCTATTGTAAAGCGTCTTTGAGTACTCAGAAAAGCGCTATACAAATAAAATGTATAATTATGATTATTATTATGATCATCCCACAATATTCTGGGCTAGATGTGCTATATATATATCACTATATTGACAGTTACTATGGTACCCATTATGTCATTGGATGGTCATATCACCTCGTACTTTGGTACGTGACAAAAAAATAAATAAATACATTTTAAAAAATTACAAAAAAATAAACAAACAAACAAAGAAACTTAAACTATGTTAGGAAAACAGGAAGTGAACAAATGTAACAGTTACTGATTGTAAAAGTACCAGATGGAGGGGTAGGATTTAATAAGCTTTGCTTCTTACTACTCCTTTTGGACATGTGGAACTGTGAACTGATTATGGGATGCACTCAATTGTAATCTGATGCATGTTCAAATGAAATAAAACCATTACCATTTTCTGGGCTAGATGTGTCACTAATGCATTACACTCTGCCTCATTTGAACTAAATGCTCCCCAAAGTTAAACTACTCGAGGGGCAGGTGTACAATAGCAGCCGGGGATTAGCATCAGTCTGTGTGAGGCATCAACTTATGCCGCTCTGACATTATTGCAGATTATTTCCAGATACGACACATTTCAATATAGTGAGGTACTCCTGAGATAAACTGGAACTGCCACGGTTGTGTTTGAATGCCAGCACAGGGCTGCTGATGTAGATATTACTAAAAAGATAAGTGACATCAATGTAGGTGGTGATTATCAGACCTCCTGGCTGGAAGTGTGTTCAGATTCACGTTGAGAGCGACTGTCTGTCTCTACGTTGCAGTGCACGCTGTTCCTGCAGAGGTGGAGCTGGGAGCTACTTTGCTTTTTCCTGTAAATGACCTGTAAATGTTGTATTATTGTGTTAAATAATAACAATAATGCCTCAATAATGAGTTTGCCGCATTTGGAAGTGAACTCTGGAAGACGTTTTGGATGGCTCTGAACGCTCGGTTTCAGAGAATTTTTCTAACACCTGCTCCCCGTGACATCACAGCGAGCCGGACTTCCTTATATGGGCATGCCCGGGTACAAGCTGCAAGGTGGGCCGTGGGTGGAATAAATTAAAAACAGACCATTTTGGAAATCCAAGGAAATACATCTGAAAAAAGGTGCAGATTCTGGAAGATCTAGAAAGCTTTCTGTGCGGGTTATCATGAGTGTAGCTGCTCCACAACTCAACACAAAGGACTGAAAATGAGGAAAATAATCCCTTTAAGCGCATGGATAGCAGCAAGTCAGTGCCAGATTGTCCTCGTACTCACTGCTCCTTGCTCTCGCTATTATTACTCTATGGTCATTTTTGTTTTCATTTTTTGTTCTTCTTCCTTTTGGCTCTCACCCTGAATATTTTTGTTGTGTTTGTGGACTCTCTACTTTTTTGTTCTTAAGTGGTGACTCTCTGCATCTTGGGATCCAAACCTGGCCTTAGCCGTAGCGTGACACACCTTCAAAACACAATCATCATTCATATGATTTGAACAACTAGCACTAACTGACGAGGACAACGCTAGAATCTAAATACTATTCCGAAAAGGGCAAAGGAAGAAGATAGATGAACAGAAGCACCTGACCTCCTGAGATGCCCTCAGTGAATATTTCATGACCGGTGCTCATTTTTGCAGAGAGAATATGCCAGCAGTGGAGACAGCTTGGGATATTTGAATATATACACGGAGGAAACTGTCTGGGTTTTACAGCACGATGGCAGAAAGCTGACAGGAAGCTCCAGCGTCAGGGAGAAAGACGACGCAGCCATCACTTTCTGATGTCTTTAGTGACCGACTCAAGCGCCTCCTCAGCAGGAGCCATGCTAACACAGCAAAGCCTTTAGCAAGATGGGAACTAAGTTACAGCAAGTGTTTTAACACAATTCAGACCGTTACAATCACTGACTAAATACTGTATTTTCCGGACTATAAGTCGCACTTTTTTTCATAGGTTGGCTGTTCCTGAGACTTATACTCCAGAGTGACTTATAAACAAAAAAACTGTTTGTTGTATAAAAACTGGACACCTTTTCTGTTCATGTTTATTTTTAGTGTAGCTGAATAACCATTGTGTTAGCATATCTTACACCTATTCAGCCTGTTCTCTTTTCTTTTATTGTTATTATTATTCCATTATTATTCCATTATTACATATACACACATATATATATACACACACACACACATATATTACATTATTACACACACACACATATATAATGTAATATATATGTAATAATATATATGTAATAATGTAATAATATATAGAAACAGAAATATATAAGATATAATATATATAACAGAAAAGGTGCCCAGTCTTAATGGAACATAAACAGTTTTAGTATAATATATATAAATATATATATATATATATATATATATATATATATATATATATATATATATATATATATATATATATTTATATTTAAGTATAATATAAAATTTATATATAATATATAATTATAATTATA
This sequence comes from Doryrhamphus excisus, assembly GCF_030265055.1. Classification (NCBI taxonomy): domain Eukaryota; kingdom Metazoa; phylum Chordata; class Actinopteri; order Syngnathiformes; family Syngnathidae; genus Doryrhamphus; species Doryrhamphus excisus. The sequence continues at coordinate 8,987,171 of NC_080487.1, read as the reverse complement.
AGATTGTTATTACTCATTATTGTTATTGCTTGCCTTCCAAGAGGACGTAATGTCTGTTTTGGTCAAGTAGTTTATAAAATAAATTACCCGCAAAAAATGCGACTTATACTCCAGTGCGACTTATGTATGTTTTTTCTACCTAATAATGCATTTTTGGCCTTGTGACTTATACTCCAGAAAATATGGTAATCACCAAACGCAACAAATTTCCACAACAACCTAATCTTGTCTTGCAAACACCGCTGCATAGGCTGCATGCCAACTATGTTCTCTGACCCCATCTTTAGAAGACAGCTTCCAACAAGGGGAGGACACACTGAAATAACTCAGACATAAGCACGGCTAGGAGCCATGCAGCTCCAGTCCAGTGTTGGACAGTTTTAATCCAATTAAAAGGGAGAGGAAAGCCTATGGAGTAGAGGGGCGATAAATGCAATCATCCATCATGTTGAGGAAGAAGCGACACAGGGATCGACTATGGGAAGAGAACAGAGGGACTTTTGGGGCTCGGTTCTCCCAAGGCCATTAGCAACACCGTGCATTAAATCATGCTGCTCCTACATATGTGTAGATTCTTCCTACTCCTTTTCATACAGGTTGAACTGTGTCAATGTGTATCTAAACCATACACTAAACGACTAAAGAGAAGGGTGTTGTGGGTAAGAGGAGTCATAAAACATCAGTAAACAGTCTCGGCTGGAAATGAAATCCTGCAAATAGATGATTGTATTTATTAAAACGCAGACATGCATGAGAAAAAATGGTTTATGTACTTGCCTGTGACGGCTTTCCTGAGTGAACTTAACCAGCGGCACACCTTGCATTCCACACTAACACTTCAATAAGTCAATGGACCGCAGATGTAGGAAAACACAAACTGAAACTCATTCATTCATTCCGTTTCTGTGATGCTTAATCCGACAAAGTGAAACCATCGAAGAAAAATAAGGCGAATAACATCGTAGTGAAGGAAATAGGATTTAGAATAGAAATGTACATGAATGTCTTATGCAAAGCCGAGCGTGTTGTTTCTATATTTTATGCTCTGTCACAGCTCAGCAAAGCTTGCCTAACGTTGTTGGACACACTCACACACACACACACACACACACACACACACACACCAACAGCAGAGTGTGTGTGTGTGTGTGTGTGTGACAGAGAGGGTGTAGCAACAAAGTAAAATTGCACAATCTTCATTGCCAGAACATGTGTTCCATCTGTTATGTCCAATAAAAGTGATGACGGGATCGGGAATGTTGATAATCATACACAGTAATCCCTCATTTATCACTGTTAACTACTTGCAGACCCGACCGTGATAAGTGAATTTCCGTAGTAAGTAGGAAGTATGAATCCTTCTGTATACATACATTCATTCATTCATTCATTTTCTACTGCTTATCCTCACGAGGGTCGCGGGGGGTAGTGGAGCCTCTTTCAGGCGTCTTAGAGAGGCGAGAGGCGGGGTACACCCTGGACTGGTCGCCAGCCAGCCAATCACAGGGCACATATAGACAAACAACCATTCACACTCACATTCATACCTATGGACAATTTGGAGTCGCCAATTAACCTAGCATGTTTTTGGAATGTGGGAGGAAACCGGAGTACCCGGAGAAAACCCACGCATGCACAGGGAGAAAATGCAAACTCCACACAGAGATGGCCGAGGGTGGGATTGACCTCAGGTCTCCTAGCTGTGAGGCCTACGTGCTAACCACTCGTCCGCCGTGCAGCCCTTCTGTATACAGGGTCAGGCAAAATGATCTGACACATTTGTAGGTTAAATAAAAGGCAAATAAAATAAAGAAACAAAAAAGTGTTTTTTATTTTCGAAAAGTACATATAATGCCATTTTGCTTTGTTTCTTTATGATGCCATTGTTTTTGTTTTCTTTTTCAGTTGATGCCATGAATTGGACTGGTGAGCATGGCACTTTCAAAGTGGAAATGTTTATCAAAACAAAGGAATCTGTAACTGCAACACAATGAGCGTTCCGTTTGCACTTCAATCATGGTAGACATGATCCCGTACCAGCTGGAAACACCATCTTGTTATGGGTTACCAACTTCAGAGCTACTGGATCTGCATTAAACAAAAATCAAGCGGCTGACCTTGGACCGCCAGAACTGATTTCATTTTTAAAACATAATGAAACAGAATGGCATTATATATACTTTTCGAAAATAAAAACACTTTTTGTTTCTTTACTTTATTTGCCTTTTATTTAACCTACAAATGTATCAGATCATTTTGCCTGACCCTGTACATGTGTAATGCAAAAGTGATCTTTAATGTATCTTTGTTCAGCATGCTCAAACTAAACCAAAAATGTACCAAAGTATGACAACATGACGGTTATAAGCAAAGTAAACAACAGAAGTACAGCAGCTTACCAGTGAGGAGCAGGTACTGTGAATGATAAAACCCCCAACTAGGCGACTGATGTTGAATAAATAATGGAATCCATTGTAGGGAAATGTGATCGGTTTCTCTGAATATCAATAACTAACAAAAAGGGCCTGCAATGCTTTGGCAACGACTTCCAATATGCTTCAGGCGGGTCAATGACTACGTGTGTTCTCGTTCGATTTGACGCCACACAGAAAGCTAAAGGCTAAAGAAAAAATACCACATTTTGAGATGATCATCTGCGGGATAAGAGCCTGTAAAAAGTGCTTGATTATGGCTCATACATCCAAAATCATCCACGCTACTGATAGGCCATTTCACTGATTATTTTTACAGCAGTATACAGTCCATTCAACACTTGCTGTTTACAGTAGATAAGAACCTCCGGGGGACATAAAAAAGTGTTACACGGCTCTTTAAGAATGCTTATGCTCCATGGAATCTCCATGGAATTTTTCATTAACTCCCCAAAATGGTATCCAGGAGCTTAATAAAGAGCTCACGTTCAAAATCGGCCACCCTTGGGCTTGTTTTCACTCATGGGTTCAAAACAGTCAGATCAATCATCTCTCAGGGCCAAGACCATCAGCACCATTGCCAAAACAGTCCATAATATGCAGCTGTGGGATAGCACAGGCCAAGGGAAGTCCAAGCGAAATGGGACTTTGGTTTACAAATCCAGCTCAGCCAGATTTGAAATCTATTATAGGGGGAAAAAAAGCATGAAAACATCGGCTTTGATTTGATTTGATAAGGGTTTATGAAACAGCATAGCTTTGAGGTCACTAAACTCTCGTTGAGATGTTCAAGTATGGGGTAAATTATAATATATGGTATTTCACCTCACAAATGTTCTTTGGAATAAGTAAAACTAAAAGTCTAACCCAAACACTCAAAATCGTGTAGAAAGTCTGTGGTTACGGCTTCGAACTCCACATTTTCTTCCATTATCACATCCACTCTCTGTAATGACCAGGTGAATCAATACTGGTGTCGATGTAATGACGCCTAACAGTGATGGGAATTGTCATTTTGCTGTATAAACTGCAACAGAGATAAGTCAATATGAGGTTTCCTTCAAATTGTCACAGATCTACAGTCGCTCACAAAAATATACTTTTTTTTCCAATAGGAGTACATCTCACATTTCAGCATGCATTTTTATTACGGTACATCTTCTGAAGGAACATCCATCCATTTTCTGTACTGGTTAATAGGCTAAAATGCTTATAGTCATCTTTACCCAATATAGAAGATATAATAATCGAAAATAAGCCATTAAAGACATAAAAAAGGAGGGGCTTGTGTGTGTTTCAACAAATATTTTCCAGAAGTAGAAACAGGAAGTGATGTTAGGGATTCAGAGTGGAGTTTTAGCTGGAGCACATTATTATTATTATCAGTAGGCCGTGTAATTGTGTTAATGATGATGACTATTTTTATTATTATTGTCCATGTTCTTGTCAGGGTCGAGTGGTTAGCGCGCAGGCCTCACAGCTAAGAGACCCGAGTTCAATCCCACCCTCGCCATCTCTGTGTGGAGTTTGCGTGAGTTTTCTCCGGGTACTCCGGTTTCCTCCCACATTCCAAAAACATGCTAAGTTAATTGGCGACTCCAAATTGTCCATAGGTATGAATGTGAGTGTGAATGGTTGTTTGTCTATACAGTGAAGAAAATAAGTATTTGAACACCCTGCTATTTTGCTATTTCTCCCACTTAGAAATCATGGAGGGGTCTGAAATTTTCATCGTAGGTGCATGTCCACTGTGAGAGAGATAAACTAAAAAGAAAAATCCAGAAATCACAATGCATGATTTTTTAACAATTTATTTGTGTGATACAGCTGCAAATAAGTATTTGAACACCTGTGTATCATCTAGAATTCTGACCCTGAAAGACCTGTTAGTCTGCCCATTAGAAGTCCACCTGCACTCCATGTATCATCCTGAATCAGATGCACCTGTTTGAGGTCGTTAGCTGCATAAAGACACCTGTCCACCCCATACAATCAGTAAGACTTTAACTTGTAACATGGCGAAGACCAAAGAGCTGTCCAAAGACACCAGAGACAAAATTGTACACCTCCACAAGGCTGGAAAGGGCTACGGAGCAATTACCAAGCAGCTTGGTGAAAAAAGGTCCACTGTTGGAGCTATCATTAGAAAATGGAAGAAGCTAAACATGACGGTCAATCTCAATCGGAGTGGAGCCCCATGCAAGATATCACCTCGTGGGGTCTCAATGATTCTAAGAAAGGTGAGGAATCAGCCCAGAACTACACGACAGGACTTGGTCAATGACCTGAAAAGAGCTGGGACCACCGTTTCCAAGGTTACTGTAGGTAATACACTAAGACGTCATGATGTGAAATCATGCATGGCACGAAAGGTTCCCCTGCTTAAACCAGCACATGTCAAGGCCCGTCTTAAGTTTGCATATGACCATTTGGATGATACAGAGGAGTCATGGGAGAAAGTTTTATGGTCAGATGAGACCAAAATAGAACTTTTTGGTCATAATTCCAATAAGCGTGTTTGGAGGAAGAAGAATGAAGAGTACAATCCGAAGAACACCATCCCTACTGTGAAGCATGGGGGTGGTAGCATCATGCTTTGGGGGTGTTTTTCTGCACATGGGACAGGACGAGTGCACTGCATTAAAGAGAGGATGACTGGGGCCGTGTATTGTGAGATTTTGGGGAACAACCTCCTTCCCTCTGTCAGAGCATTGAAGATGGGTCGTGGCTGGGTCTTCCAACACGACAACGACCCGAAGCACACAGCCAGGAAAACCAAGGAGTGGCTCCGTAAGAAGCATATCAAGGTTCTAGCATGGCCCAGCCAGTCTCCAGACCTGAACCCAATCGAAAATCTTTGGAGGGAGCTCAAACTCCGTGTTTCTCAGCGACAGCCCAGAAACCTGACTGATCTAGAGAAGATCTGTGTGGAGGAGTGGGCCAAGATCCCTCCTGCAGTGTGTGCAAACCTGGTGAAAAACTACAGGAAACGTTTGACCTCTGTAATAGCAAACAAAGGCTACTGTACCAAATATTAACATTCATTTTCTCAGGTGTTCAAATACTTATTAGCAGCTGTATCACACAAATAAATTGTTAAAAAAATCATGCATTGTGATTTCTGGATTTTTCTTTTTAGTTTATCTCTCTCACAGTGGACATGCACCTACGATGAAAATTTCAGACCCCTCCATGATTTCTAAGTGGGAGAAATAGCAAAATAGCAGGGTGTTCAAATACTTATTTTCTTCACTGTATGTGCCCTGTGATTGGCTGGCCACCAGTCCAGGGTGTACCCCGCCTCTTGCCCGAAGACAGCTGGGATAGGCTTCAGCACCCCCGCGGCCCTCGTGAGGATAAGCGGTAGAAAATGAATGAATGAACCAACACTGCAGAAAATAATCAAAGGTAAAATTTTGCTGCATGCTTTGCTGGGAAAAAGCAGTGCCATCTAGTCGTCAATAAAAAATAATAGTTGAAGGTTCAAATCTGATAACATTTCATTCATTTATGTGAAGAGGGACATTTTCATTGCAGACTACTGCTCATTAACATCAGCAGTATCTGTAGTGTACTCTATCGAGAACATTTCAATGCTTGTCTACAGTTACGCGTCATGGGGCTTGCGCCATGGTTTGGGGCTGCATGACTGCTGCGTGTGACTGAATTCCAACTTACACAGTGAAGCATTGGGAAACTGGGCCATATGGCAGTTTTCCAACCAGATAATGTAGTGTCAACATGTGATGTGAGCATGTGAGTGCGGTGGGGGTCATGCTCTGCTATACAAAGTCACAGTGTTTCCATCAATGAAATGGCTGACTTAAATCTACACTGCTATACAAGCTGTACACTGACTACTCTAATGGCTGAATGCAAAAAATGGCTGCTGGGACACAAGGGATGTAATTACCATTGTGAGTTACAGTGCTGTAAGTGACAGCTCCAGTGTAACACAACCCGTCATCATTTCTCCAGTGACCTCCATGTGTCATTTACTGCCTGGCGTGCCCTGCTGAGTGCATCCAACGGACTCATACGCCCGGTTGCTTCTTCCCAACCTTGCTGTTTCTTACCTGCGCTCCCGGTGAGGCAGCGGAGGTTGCTGCTGCTGCTGCTGCCGTGTGATAAAGCTGGTGCCCCACACCGGGCTGCTGTGACTGGTCCTGAGCCAGCCCACCGGGGGCGATGATGGGTAGGGGTTGCTGCGGAAACCATGGTCTGACTCAGTCTCTGCGGTGAGGGATGAGGCTGAGCTCCCCATCACCGCCAGTGATAGGAGGAGGAGGATGGCACTGGTGGAACCAACTTAAATTAATTGTGGATTTAACTTCCTGTTCGGCTTGCCACAGTTCCTTTCAAGAAGTTAAATGCGATACATGTGTGTCCGTCTTGTTGACTTTAGGCTTTCCACAACAGGGCTGCTATTAATTCCTCTTGCATGCCTTGGGACGCGTCTCTCCAGTTTGTGCAGGCTCATGCTTTCCTTTCCGAGAACTATGCCCAACTATGCTGGGTTCACAGAGGCCATCAACAATAGCCTCATAGTCCACCAAGACAGTTGCAAACAATCAATAAACAGCATGGAGCTCGACTTAGGTCCAGTAAGAGAAAATCAATGTGCTGCATTTCCTGGGGAGGGCAAAACTACAAGCATGACGCTAATTCCCCCAAATCTCATCTTTCAGACATGTGGTCTGGCTAACAGCTGGACTGAAGCAGAGGCACTCAAACGCCACAGCTGCATAGCATCCATCAGCTAATGGGAATGAGGTTTTCCCACGCGGAGGGTTTTAAGTTGGACCTCTGAGACATGGGAACATAAAGAGGAAATGGGATGCTTGTAAAAAGATAACAGGATTGCCATGTTTACAACTGCAAAAACACAAAAAATTATATTTTACTATTGAGGTTCTTCCAAACAGGTCGGTCCAGTTGGTCAACTTGTCACAGGATGTGCCTCCTTGTTATTCAGTTGCGTTATAAAAAATCCATAGGGAGTTTTAAGGGCAGTGAAAGCAACTCGCCCAACTTAAAAAAAATGATGGCAGGTAGCTAATTTATCCTTAGATCTGACATTGTAAGCGCATCGTGCTGCTTGGCTGTTCCATGCCTCCTAATTAGCCTATTCGTTTAAAAAAAAATAATAGTCTTGGTGGTACAGTATGCAGTGGCCACGGAGCGTGTCGTACGTGAACGCAACACGCAGCCTGAGAAAGCGTGACACACACAGCACACAAAACAATATCCAGAAAGTCAAATCTTACAAAATCTGAACCCGAATCTCCTCCAGTATGTAATCATTTCTTAATTCAAGTCTTTCATGGGTTGTAGACGGCTATGTATTTTATAGAAGACATGCATCGCTCCGGTCTCTCCTTGAATGCCGCTTCTTCGAGGTGCTCCATCCCACGCCGGCTCTATTAAACGGCTCCACGCGGGTCGTCCCCGTTGAATAGACGTGTTGTCTCCTTATATTTATCATGCAACATGATTTAAATCCACCCAAGGGAAGAGCAAGTGAACGCGGATGCAATCTCGCTCCAAAACAGCGGATTACTGGAGAGTCAGCAACGCGCATGCGCACTGGCACCACAGGCGGCGGCGGCAGCAGCAGCAGCAGCAGAAGCTGGAAGGTTGCGTTTAGGAGCTTTAAAAATACCTGTCAATACAAGTCGGAGCTGTGATGTTTCACTCGTTCATGTGAATGTGAGCACATCAGCAGGTTATGGGGCAACGTCAGAAGCAAATATTTGCCATAAAGTCCGGATATTACACACACAAACACACCTTAAAGTCAACTGTCCTGAATATATGACAAATAATTCTTGTGGGAACGTCTAGAAAGGGTTAACTAGAAGACCGTGGTGACTGCACTGCTCATCACCTCTCAGCTGTCCCTTCACATTACTGAGATAAGCCTTCAAACTTTCCCTTTGCCTCACTCCTCTCTTTCCACTTCGGATCACTTTGTTGACCTCATTCTTATCTCCCATTACTTCTCCAAAATCATTATTCACCCCCAGGAAACCAGAAAATAAATTAACGTGACTCACATATTTGTCCAATCATCCTCAATGCGCAGAAAGCAGGTTAAACATTAGGTCGCCAGCACTCATTTGACTGGAACTGAGCTCAGCTTGTGTTAAAAAGGGTGTGTTTGTCAGCTGAGTATGACTCCAACTTCCTTTGTTAAATGTGTTGTTCACACACAAACTGGTTTAGCTGGTAAACCTGCTTCTACGACTATGACGTGTAGAAAAATGTAGAATAATTTTACAAGAAAATGCATTTTCAAGAAAATAATTTTTACATTTACTTGTACAGTTGCAATTGTTTTCTTGTAATAATGCAAGTATTTATTATATTTCCTTGCTTAGCACTGTGGTCATGTGACTTATCCTGCATTCACTAATCATTGCATTACACGGTGTTAACGTAGAAGTGAGTGAAAGACATTGACAGCTCTTCACTGTAGCTCTTTTGTTCATGGTGCACCTGTCCAAGAGACACCTGTCTCCCTGGATAGAGCAGCTGGGCAACGCTCACAGTAGGAGAAAGATTGGATTTCTCAAGGGATAGTTCTCCCTGTGCTTTTGTGCTTTTTTTTGTGTGGGTACTCAGGCGTCCTCACATCCCAAATACAAAAATGTTAGGCCACTTTCACTTCCCCATACGTGTGATAGTTCTCTGTGGCAGGGCTAAATCCTCAAAACACAGAAAAAAACAAAGACACACAAACACCACAAAACAAATGCACCGGTACCATGCTACAGTCACAAGCTTAAAAACGCTTTCCTTTTTAAGTCAGCTGGGATAGGCTCCAGCTCACCGCTGACGCTAATGAAGACAATTCATAATGAAAATTATTAAAGAAAACAACCTAAATGGACTCTCCTGTATTGTAATGTAACTACAATTGTGTGCAGTGGTAAGCTGCAGATACATAAATCATGATCTGACCTTTGACCCTGACCTGCAAACGACGAACGTGTCATCCGCAGTCATTTTAAACCAATTCTTCAGAGAATTAGTGGGGAATTAAACTAAAGTAGTGTCACATAATCAGTCTATTTGTGGACAAACCCAGGGAATGGTGCCAGTGACACTAACATTAGCTTGACAGCATAGCCAGCTGAGGCGCCGGGCACCTTGTAAACAAAGCCACCACACACGATCGGAGCAATTCACAGTGCAAAAAATGAAGTTTACTCCATTGAGTCCATGCAAATATAAGGTATCCTCACCTCAAGCGGAACCGAAAGGGCAGATGAGTCCCGTCTTTGTCGTCGCTGTGCTAACTTTTCACATCCATGAAGAGGTTAAGTTGTTCCCATGTCGCGCTGCGGCCAAAATGAACTTTCCCTGCGTTAGCTTGGCGTTCTTCGCTTGCAAAACATATCGCGGACATCTGTGCCAAACGTTTAAGGTTATTTCAACAGCGGCTCGGGTCCTAAAACTAAGTGATGAGTTAGCGTCGCTTTACCTATACAACAGCTTCAGTAGCAAGGAGACTAGACTTGAACAGGTTTGTCAACTCACCATTCACGTCCGTCGTATGCACTGCACAGGTTTGGCCGCCATGATGGTGAGCAGCATTTACAATGCATTGTAAACATGCCCACATCCAGCCCTGCAAGCGTTTGGATCCGGAACATCAATTGCCTCCAAAGTTTGACTTTATCACACTAAATTAGTGGCAGAGACAGTAATATTTCATTGGGTGGCGAATGTGAGACGATTACTCCAATTGAGGTGGCAATAAGTTGATATATGCAATGTCTATATGGCTTTTGGGGTGGCTGGAGAGTCACCAATACAGTCATTAAAAAAAACGAATATTGTGTGGGACTCCCACACGATATAGCCCATTGTATACTTAGCTCAGAGCTAGTGAATACATTGTGAATACATTGTACACTGTTGTTTGCCTAGCCCTCCCTTGCTCACCATCATGGTGGACCTTGGTGGTACTACACTCTGTTCCATTCATTTGCCTTTATAGGCAGTCCTTTTCAAGTCTAGTATCCTTGCTCGGTAGGAAGCGGAATCACTACGGAACACATTCGTGACGATAGTACGTCAAATACGTAGCATAGGACATCTGCTGTTTAAGAATACATCTAAACTTACGTAAAATGTAATGTAGAATACGAGGTAAGAAAACCACAATTCCCATTTTCAACACAAGCGTTCCCAACAAGGATATCCGGTTTTCGTCTTTGCTACAATATAGATGAATGTACATAAATGAAAAATTGATGTTTAATTTTTGGTTTATTTTAACACAATTGAAGTTATTTTTCCTAGAGTTCAATTAAAAAAACAATGCTTTTTATTCGTCCCTCGACAAGCATGAACTACTTTTACTTTTACAGTACTTTTACTGCCATCTAGTGTCAAAAATATGAACCATCAGAGTCGACAATCACAATGTGCCACAAGCAGCCACATCCAACACGATATAATATTTACAAATATTGCTTTTATTTTCATTTAATCATTTTTATAATACTAAATAAATGTGTCAGGTCTGACAAAAAATTTAAAATGATAAAACTATATTATTCTTGTATTAAATGGAATGTTTTTGATATTTAATTACATTATTTGATTTATTATCTTTATGTATGTCGTTTATCTGTTTTCTTGATTTTCTTTTCTTTTTATTTATTTTTTTGCCTCAGTTAAAATTGAGATCTAATTAGGAAAAGGTGTAGTTTAGCATGTGAAACATTGTACGAGTGTGGATTATCCGTTAATGCTGGTGTCAGCCCTGTTGTTTGAACCAGGATTAGCTCTGTTGGCCACTAGTTGTCCTAATGATCCCTTGGAGTACCTTAAAAGTCTCATTAAGATAATTGCCATTTGCACAATCAGTCATCATAATTGACTATAAAACACAGTAAAGTTAGAGAAAGTTTATTCAGCATGATAACAACTCCTGGAGCTCCTTCTGACATCAATCAGAAGACACAAACCATGCACCGCTTGGGGTTGGCGTGATTTATTCCCTGGGTCTGTTCAGAGCGGGCGGGGCAAAGCATCCTCACATAGACGCGAACACAATCCTGGGCGAAGTTTATCACCGGGCGACCCCACATGTTGCCGAAGTACTTTTCAGGACTCTCGGTCGGGCGTCTGTCCACACTGCTGCCGGGGAAATGTTTGCAAAGCCTCGGTGGAAGTTCTCGGTGTAACTTCGTTGAAGGGATATCATCGTAGACGAGGAGTTTTGAAGAGAAAAGACGATTTCCCTGCCAAAAAGGTAGGGAAGCGGATGCACCTTCTTTTGTTGTTGTGCACTTGCTGCTCGCTGGGACGTTAAACAAAACACCCCTTCGGCTATTTCTCCTTTCTTAATGCTCCGGGTTAAAAGTTGTAAACTCGTTTCAGTTTTTGTGTGGCTGCGTACACACTGTTGTCATGACAATGCTAAGGAAACCGAGCGAGGAGGCACGTTAGGAGTACACAAAAGACACCAACTTGAGTGTTCAAACAACCCCCAGAAGTTCTTCAATTCAAATCCTTCATTTCGTTGCATTATGAAAGTTGCGTTTGCTTTCCCTGGAAAAACGGAAAGAAGAGTACTATCACGTGGGAGGTCAGTAGGATATGTCCAATGTGTTGAGCTAAGGTGTGTCCTGTGTTTATATGAGACCATTCGTGACCCAGCAATAGCCAGGAAAGGGATGCTTTTAGTTGTTTTGTAGCCAACACACATGTGGAACTGACATGGCTTCCACAATGGAGTGTGAGCCTCACAGTTGTCCAGAGAGAGGAAAAAGGAAAATGTGGGGGCAGCATTTGTGTGGTTGGTGTTTGCTGAAGTCACTACATGAAAATTACAACACATATATCATGTCAATCAGCTCCATGTGACTCAGGATGAGCAGATGAGTCAATATTGTTGTTATCATTACACTGGTGTTTACTCTTGTGCAAGCACACATGCCTCAAGGTGACAGTCTGGTGGAATGGTGCCATACTTTTCATGAGAAACTCATAATCTGTTATGTTTGTGCTGTTTGATGTCAGTGGGACATGGTGTTATGCATATTAGTATGCAAGCATATGCATTGCGACGCTTTTACACTACCTGCAAAAAGTGTCTTTTTTGCACATTCTTTAGGAACGAAGTTGACCCTGCAATTTATCACCTGGTGGATGTAGTATCAGTATCAGTAGTAGTAGTAGTAGTAGTATCAGTAGTCTTTTTCACACAAAGATCCTGCAAAATTGCCACATCAGAACCCTGACGCTAGTTTGTCATTCATTTGTCTGCACAAATATTCATTCATTCAGTCATTTTCTACTGCTTATCCTCACGAGGGTCGCTCACACGGGGGTGCTGGAGCCTATCCCAGCTGCCCCTGGCGAGAGGCGGGGTACACCCTGGACTGGTGGCCAGCCAATCACAGGGCACATATAGACAAACAACCATTCACACTCACATTCATACCTATGGACAATTTGGAGTCGCCAATTAACCTAGCATGTTTTTGGAATGTGGGAGGAAACCGGAGTACCTGGAGAAAACCCACGCATGCACGGGCATAATCAATTGTTTATCATGGTTAATTGCTTCCAGATCCTTCCACAAAGTAGGATTCCTTATTTATAAACGAGAAATCATATTTCCTATCATATCATAATCATATTCCTGATGGTGTTAGAGGATTCTGCTTCACTAATGTTTTGGAATGTGGGAGGAAACCGGAGTACCCGGAGAAAACCCACGCATGCACAGGGAGAACATGCAAACTCCACACAAGCCACGTATACATGGACCCAAATATTCCAATTCCATTCGGGTTATTTGCTTAAACAGAAAGAATGTAACCTTTGTATACACCTCATTCCGAAAGAAAAGTGCCAATCCGAATGAATATATAATGGGATTCCCAGGGGTGGAATATTCCTTTCCCCAATCCGATTGAGGTATCTTGTACCCACTCAAACGGAAAGTTGTCAGACTGCGTTCTTCTTCGTGGTGTTTTTCTTCTTCTGTTGTTTATTGGCGGTTGGCAAGCAGCTCTGGTGTGCATTAGCGCCATCTGTGAAACAGAATCTAAACCCTTCTATACGCCATTCACAAGTCCAGTTTTATTAAAAAAGAAAATACATATCTATATAAAACATGTGCCAAGCTTAATTATAAAATATTAGCAAGATTGAACTTTATCTTTTCCTGTTCCCGGGTGCGTTCTTTCAGCAAATGCTGAGATATGACGTAACACGCAGCTCCAGACGTTCTTCGATTTAAAACAATGGAGGCGAGCAATCGGCACTGGACTGCTAAGGAAAGTTTGTTTTTGATTCAAACTAAATTTCAAGACTGGACGAAGGAAAAACTGGCAATACGGAGTTATTCCAACAAGTGGAAGAAAAACTGGAGGAAGTCGGTATCACGTGATGTTTTTGTTTACGCTTTACTGGGCATGCCCCATTGACTATTCTGGTTGATTATAGCGGCGCATGTAGACACGCCATTGGAATATTCCTTTCCATGTATACCGTTGCTTTCGGAAAGATTCCATTCGGAAAGAGAAAAACTCATGTAAACGCGGCTACAGAGATGGCAGAGGGTGGAATTAAACTCGGGTCTCCTAGCTGTGAGGCCTGCGTGCAAACCACTCGATCACCGTGCAGCCTACATGCCTAAAGATGGCAGACAAAAATATAATATCTAACACAGGCATGTGTAAACACTGGGACACCCCATGATTTAATACTACTCCTGAATTACTACACTCTACACTCATGTGTAAAAATGTGCTTACTTGTGCAAATGTATGCTGCGTTTTTTTGCTCCTCTAAAAGGAGTTGAATTTGGATTTTTTTTTTTTTTTTTGCCCTCCCCTGTCCTTCTCCTTCATCACCCAATCATCCTGTCCTGTCTACCCCTTGTCTGGCTGTATAGTATGACCATATAGTACTGTATCTAATGATATACCAGGAATATACTTCAATGTTTTCTTATAACATTTCCTCTGAGGTTTCATTTGTTGTTGGAATTGGTTTGGTGGGCTGTCACGGGTGGGCTCTCACGGGCTGCATATGACCCATACGCTGTGGGTTGGCCACTCCTGTGTAAGTATATTGAGGCATCCATTGTTGCTAAATAAGAATCCTTGCCCTATAAAGGTCAGTATTCATAATTAGTATTTAAATTTAAATCTTGGCATTTAATTATATTTCCCCTATAAAGGTCAATATTCATAACTATTGTCATTTAACTGTTTTTAAAAATGTAATTTACATTTCTAAAGTTAATTATTTAGAGTATCCACAATGATTTGTATTGTATTTTATAATATTGCCTATTTATATTCTTGTATAAGAACTGACAACCCACTCAGATTAGGTAATCTCTGATTTGTAATGTAACCCCCCCCCCCCCCAAAAAAAAAAACCCCAATATGTTGTGCAAGTGTACCTAATGTTGTGACCAGCAAGTGTACAGTATGTGTCATGCATTCCATCATTTAGTTTCATTGATTATTCGTCCTGCCAAGCATCTGTCGTCCCTCCCCCCTCTGCTACTATATGTTGGGGCATGCAGCAGTGCGGTTTGCACCCGTAGGGCCTTTTTAAGCACATTGACATAGGCACATATGCTGGCTTGACTTAGTGCGCCCCCTAAAGGGCACAGGTCTTCTGTTAGCACTCTGATGCAGTTCTTTGCATAATAATAATAATAATAATATATCATAATAATTCATTTCATTTGTATAGCACTTGGCTGCACGGCAGTCGAGTGGTTAGCACGCAGACCTCACAGCTAGGAGACCGGAGTTCAATCCCACCCTCGGCCATCTCTGTGTGGAGTTTGCATGTTCTCCCCGTGCATGCGTGGGTTTTCTCCGGGTACTCCGGTTTCCTCCCACATTCCAAAAACATGCTAGGTTAATTGGCGACTCCAAATTGTCCATGGGTATGAATGTGAGTGTGAATGGTTGTTTGTCTATATGTGCCCTGTGATTGGCTGGCCACCAGTCCAGGGTGTACCCCACCTCTCGCCTGAAGACAGCTGGGATAGGCTCCAGCACACCCGTGACCCTTGTGAGGATAGCAGTAGAAAATGAATGAATGAATGAATAAAGCAGCGATGGAGAAGGCTCTATCTCCCCAGGTTTGAAGCTTGGTCTTACAGGGGAGTGCCAGGAGGTTGGAGTCTGAGGAGCGAAGGGGACGCGGGGGATTGTGTGGATGAAGGAGGTCTGTGAGGTATGGAGGGGTCAGATCGTGGAGGACTTTGTAGATGATGAGAAGGACTTTGATATGGATACGTTGGGGGACGGGAAGCCGGTGGAGGTTTTTAAGAACAGGGATGATGTGTTCACGGGAGCGGGTGGAGGTGTGAACTGAGTTGTGAATATATTGTAGTTTGTTGAGAGTTTTGGATGTTGTACCGTAAAGAATACTGTTGCAGTAGTTGATTCTGGATGTGATAAACGCGTGGATCAGGGATTCAGCGACAGAGAATAAAAGTGATGGATGGATCTCTTTGGATGTACTTGTACCCAGTACTTGTACCCAGTACCATGCAGTGTACAGTATATTTGTTCATCATGTGTGTAATTTGTCCTGACTTGAACTCAAGTTTACCTTCTCAAATCATTCAGCACTTTCAGTTGAAGGGAGCATCCTCCAGCCTGACAGCGTGTTTCCTCTCTTGCCAGATGTTCTGCTTAATTAGCATGCACACTCAGAGCCAGCTTGAGGGTCACTTCACTCGCCACCCTTATGTTTTTTCTTTTTTCTTTTTTTTTTAATTCAAGTGCTCCATCGCTGCATAATTAGTCTCCATTATCAAAATCATGGTGTTTTTCCTCCAGGCGTGAGAGAGAGAGCTGATTGATCGGTGCTCTGGAAGGTTTGCAAGCAGTGATGAAGAACCTTTTAAGTTGTTGGGTGGCTTCTTGAGCGGTTTTCTTGCCATCCATTAAGTGTATGAAGCTCGGGTTTCTTTATGAACTACACAGCAAAGTCAGCATTGGAACTGCACACTCCTCATCACTGAGAAGCCTCTTAACACCCTGAAGAGATCCTTTGCTGTTCAGTGTCATATTTTAAAGCCATTTGATTGGTTGAATTTGAGGTTGTTCATAAAAAAAAAGCAATTTGTGATGAAAACATGGCAAAGCTACACAAGACTCATCAGTTATCAGATTAAACTATTATTTTATATTGACCACTAGATGGCAATGCTTTTTCCCATTCAAAGCATGCAGCTAAATTTTACACCTTTGACTATTTTCTGCATTCATTCACTTTCTACCGCTTACCCTCACGAGGGTCGCGGGGGGTGCTGGAGCCTATGCCAGCTGACTTCGGGCGAGAGGCGGGGTACACCCTGGACTGGTGGCCAGCCAATCACAGGGCACATATAGACAAACAACTATTCACACTCACATTCATACCTATGGACAATTTGGAGTCGCCAATTAACCTAGCATGTTTTTGGAATGTGGGAGGAAACCGGAGTACCCGGAGAAAACCCACACATGCACGGGGAGAACATGCAAACTCCATACAGAGATGGCCGAGGGTGGAATTGAACTCGGGTCTCATAGCTGTGAGGCCTGCGCGCTCACCACTAGACGTCCGTGCAGCTGTGTTGGATCATTGTGTAGTAAAATATAATTTTGTTTACTAAAAATAATTAATATTTACAGCTTTTTATGAGAAGCTTACATTTTTTGTCATTTTTATTTTTGATAAAATTGGTTAAATTTTGCATGAAAATCAATCTTACTGCCAATCATGGGGCCTCTGAATAATATACTGTTTTCTGATTTCATCCAAAATGTTCCCCGGTTTGCCATGTACTGTGTTATTCTACAGACAGTATAATAACCCGCCATGGGGCCGAATAAAGTTATAACTTTTGAAAACTGAGGTTAAATATTCAATTAGCCTTTGCATTATTTTAATATAAACATTCTGCACTATTTACTGCATTTAATTATTGTCTATAAAATGTTTTTTTTGTTAATATGTGAATCTTTGTTTTATGCACTCTTCTTAGGTGGGAGTCCACAATTCCACCCTGAGAGAGAATAACCATCATCCCAAACCTGGGGAGCCAATCAAGCCCGGGGTTGCTGGAATGGAGCAACTCATTGAGTAAGTGACATCATGTCTTTATTCGCCTCCCCGTCTCGTTTGCAGTTTTTCATTGCGTTTACTAAATGCACTTCCTGACTCTATTTTGGAGTTTCCTGGTACTGTTGTAGGCCATTCTTTCGCTGAAACAAGGCAGCGGGATGGGGGTTTGATTTTAGTGCAACACACTGCGGTGTCCTTCACACTTTGTCTCATGGATACATTGGGAATGATGGCTTTGAGGAGCAGCAGGTGCATTTAAGCAGGAGATATCACGCCAACGCCATTTGGGGTTATGAGGCTCACCAGTGTTTGGCTCTGAGCTTTGGAAATGAGATTTAAGACTAGGCTAAGTTTTATGCAGTCATTGGTGAAACGGTGTGCGTGCATTTGTGCTTGTGTGTGTGTCATACTGGCCATGACGCACCAGGGATTGTTGAACTCAACTCATTATGAACATTCCTGACTCCTTCATGGTGACGTCACACCTCACCTTCCATGCCACACTCACACTGGGGTCGAGTGACAGGGAGGTTGTTGACTTGCGCAATACTCTGTGATTCACTGGCTGGTGAGTCATCGTAACAGGAAGAAAAAATAATGGGGGGGGGGGGGGGGGCATGATGGTAATAGAGCGTAGCTATGTATGTGTGTACACTGACACTTTCCCCAATCCGGTTGAGGCTTGGACACAGGCTTGGACACACACTCGCCACACTCTCACACACTTTCACACTTCCCCCTCCGTCACACACACACACACACACACACACACACCCGTTAACGAGGAAACACAATAATCATTTGTGCTGATTTTCTGGCTTTGTATTTCCACCCCAAAGAAAAATCAATGATTATTTGACAAAGCTAATTGCTGTTGTGACTTGAAAATGAGATAAGCATAATGACGCTTGAATTTGTGCTCAACTGGAAGGAGAAAGGTGAACTAAAACGCCACTAGAGGGAGACAAAGCCATTCATTTTTAAAAAAACTCATACAGTAGTCTGAATGAATTTGATGTCATTGACAGTACCACACATAACAGAGTTGGGGTGTCCAAACATGTGGCCCCAGGATCATTTGCAGACCACAGTTAGCTTTTTTATCTAGCTGCAACACATTTTTAAATGAAATTGGAAAAAAGTTGGACTAGGTATTGGCTGATCCTCAAAAAAAAAACAAAAAAAAAACGGATGCGTAACATGAACATATTTCTTTCATATGTCTTTCTCTTTTGTGTTCTATAGATATAAAAACAGCAAAAAAAAAAAAAAATTCCAAAAACCATGTTCATGTCTCATAAGGATTCTGGATGTTGGGCAAAATTAAAAAAAAAGGTGCAAATTTGTTAAAGGCGATTGATCTAGCAACTTTTACTCAAGTCTACCAGTGGATCTTGACAACATGGAGTACTGTCAAAACTTCACATACACAACAATGAGATCAAGATGGTGATGAATGACTTTTTGTGGAAGGCTACTCTTTAACTAGCCATGTTGCATTCACTGTTTCGGTGAAAAAAGTATTTACTTAGGTCAATCAATCTTTCTGTGTGGATGGAAAGAGGCTGAAAAATATTCAGCATTATACGCTGGTAGTGTATTGTGTTTTTAATCCACCTATTGTTTTTTCAAGAAAATATTCAGTTTTATATTATAATTTCAAAAATGGTAAAAAGGGCATACTGTAAATGAGAAAAATCATCAGTATGACTCCCAAAGTTTGTGGTGCGAGTAGATTCATTCGTCTGATTTGCAAATTCAAGAAACAATACAAGCAGTTGATGTTTGCTAAATACAAGGATGAAGAGTCTTGAACCAGTCATGATGTGCTATATATATATATCACTATATTGACACTTACTATGGTACCCATTATGTCATTGGATGCTCATATCACCTTGTACTTCGGTACGGGACAAAAAATTACAAAATTTTAAAATTCAACAAAAAAAACCCCAAAAAACCTTAAACTGTACTATGAAAAGCAGGAAGTGAACAAATGTAGCAATTACTGATTGTAAAAGTACCAGATGGAGGGGTAGGATATAATAAGCTTTGCTTCTTCCTACTCATTTTGGACATGTGGAACTGTGAACTGATTATGGGATGCATTCAATTATAATCTGATGCATGTTCAAATGAAATGATACCATTACCATTATCAGCGGCCTGTGTCCACAGTACCCAACAAAGGTAGCAGGGTACTGAACACCACCGCTGCTTTCCACGCTATTGGAAGTGTACTCCCTGCAGCACAGTTTTTCCGTGACTATTTTCCTCCATCACAAAAAACACCTTAAAATACTAATTTGCACTCCAGTGACGTCTTTTTCCTGACAAAACACACATTTCACAGAAGCCCACCACTGCTTCTGTTTGTGCAATGTCTGACCGACTGCCCTCAGTGCCTCATTATGTGGCAGATTGGTTCAAAAACATCCTTTCCATGTTTCATTCATCCCCGATTACGCCTCACCGCTTTTGTGTTTTTTATTTTTTTTGCCATGTTGGACACAAAAGTGCTAACGGAGGTCCCGGCGCGGCAACCAAATCAGAATGGCTTTAGGACGTGTGAAGTGTGTTTTTGCAACACAGCTGAGATGAAACTGACACCAGCGACACAAACACGGCAGATAAGAAGAGGATGTGTTAGTCCGTCAAGGCGCACATGTGAGTGTTTTGTAGGTTTTGACAGTGTGGTGACGGTGTCTATGTGCACATACACACAGATGTAGACCTTCGAGCTATGCTTGTGACGGTGTCACTAAATATCACACAAGGATGCATCTTTGTTGTAACGCATGCATGAATGAACGAGGATGAGTACTATACAAACCTCAAGGGATGAGCTGTCAGGGATCAAACAAACGCGGAGGAGTCTGCCAAACAAATACACAACCCATGCCCTGACAAATAACTCTGAGAAAACCGCTACAATATGAATGAGCTCCTGTTTGCAGTTTGCGGTTTGAGCTGGAAGCAGCCGTCTAAATGCATGTTATTACATCCCGTAAGCGGCGACGACAACAACAAAAAATCTGTCACTTTGACAATACTGCTGCTCAACAACGCCTCTAGATTTCCCAAATGGCTTCGTATTGACGTCGATCATGCGGCCGAGCATTCTGCAATGTCAGCAAACACACCGGGGTTGTTATAGCGGTTCTTGGGTAAACCGTTCCTGTGTTTGAAGAGGAACGGGCCATTAATTGCTTTTAGTGGAGGATGAAAAGGCATCATACACTTATAGACTTAATCCTGCAGATGGTTTCTCACCTTTACACTCATATTACCCAATATAGTAAAGACTATAATGAGAGTAAATTAGACATTTAAGCCATAAATAAGATTTGTGCTAGTGTAACGTATATACAGTATAAAGTTCATGATCACGACACATAAATGATATAACAGTCATAGTAACTCATGATGAATAAATGATAAAATGGTAAATAGTTGACATAAAAATAGTTTGATGTTGAGTGATTACTGTGAGGACTGACAATTTTGGCAAAAATCTAAATCACAATTAATTGTACCTCCAACCTCGATTTCATTTCATGGTACGGTTATTCCACTTGGAACTTTTATTATTACTATTTATTATTATTATTTATCACATAAATGAATGAAATGTTATAATGAAATTTTAACCTTAAATTATTTTATTATTTTAAACTTAATTTATTTAACCTTAAATTATTATTTTTATTGACCACTAGATGGCACTGCTTTTTCCTATTCAAAGCATGCAGCAAAATTTTACACCTTTGACTATTTTCTGCAGTGTTGGCTCATTCATTCATTTTCTGCTTATTCTCATGAGGGTCGCGGGGGGGGGGGGGGGGGTGTTTGCTGGAGCCTATCTCAGCTGTCTTCGGGCGAGAGGCGGGGTACACCCTGGACTGGTAGCAACAACCTTTCACACTCACATTCATACCTATGGACAATTTGAGTGGCCAATTAACCTAGCATGTTTTTGGAATGTGGGAGGAAACCAGAGTACCCGGAGAAAACCCACGCATGCACAGGGAGAACATGCAAACTCCACACAGAGATGGCCGAGGGTGGAATTGAATCCTGGTCTCCTAGCTGTGAGGTCTGCGTGCTAACCACTCGACCGCCGTGCAGCCCCAATATAACAATATAAACAATATCAATAAAAACTATATTTAGAACAGGGGGCAATCACACAGGGGGCCAAAACTCAAAGCCAACTTTAAGTAGTAGGCTGAACTGGACATTAACCCCCCACCCACCCACATTGACCTTTTAAGTGTAGGCGTAGGATTATATCGGCTACAATTGCTTGGATCCTCTATTGGGATGACTGGTCTATAGAGTGAGTGTGCGTGCATGCATACAAGTCATTTATTTAGTATTCCAAGAGGCTATCAAGCATTCCGTCTTCGTTGCAGCCTGATGGGCTTCATTGTTGAATAACATTCTGTGAGTGCGTCTTCTATTGTCAACGGTCCTGTCCAAGAAGTCCCAGTCAGCCAGGAGGGCTGATTCACACTGTCGCAGTAATTACAGAATGAACTGACTTTTTCTACTCTCGGTGTAGTGGTGTCTGGAGACTGATTGCCTAGATTTATTTGACACTTTGTGCAGTTGCATTGTTGCACTCTGAATCAATCCTGATAGTTATTTAGTGTCTCTTAAAAGGCTGACGTCACTGTTTTGCGCGTGTATGCATTCCCTATATGCACATTAACAACAGGATGTTCTCAAAGAAGACACTTTTAATCCACGACATGAGGCCTGGACACTTTCCGGTAATCACACAACCGTATTTTAACATCAGAACTTCAGTTTTTGTATTCACAAATAGACTACACGTTGTATACCTGAGTATTTAGCAGCAACAATACTTAAGTTAGTTATAATTCGTGTCCTAATTAAACCATGCTGTTCTCTAACATTTCTCAATCCACAGGTTTCATATCAATGTAGTTGTACATTACTTACAGACACTGAAGCATATCAGAAATGCAATCATCCACAATAAGTGACAGAACATAACAGAATATTTTTGTAGGTTGAGCATAGAAAACTTATTTGAGTCTGTAATTATGGGTTTTAACATTATTAGAGTCCTGTAGACATGAAATAACACAGCTATAGTCACATTTAGAGTCCCGTAGACATGACATAACACCCCTACAGTCACATTTAGAGTCCCGTAGACATGACATAACACCCCTACAGTCACATTTAGAGTCCCGTAGACATGACATAACACCCCTACAGTCACATTTAGAGTCCTGTAGACATGAAATAACACCCCTACAGTCACATTTAGAGTCCCGTAGACATGACATAACACCCCTACAGTCACATTTAGAGTCCCGTAGACATGACATAACACAGCTACAGTCACATTTAGAGTCCCGTAGACATGAAATAACACCCCTACAGTCACATTTTCACTCCTGTTATTGCCTGTTTACACCACATTGCGCAGGCTACAGGATCACTGCAGGGACATGAGACGCCACTGCTAGCTCAGTAGCTCGCTTTCCAGTTTACTTATCCTAAACTTGTGTGTTTCAAATGTATACACACCGAATTGGAGGATAACTTTTGACTAATTATGAGTAGGAATGTCACGAGACATTCCATAAGAGATCAGGTACGCGATACGAGACAAGATATTAACATTACTTTTTTGTAGGACTGTCGTAATAACAAGAATTGTCCTACAAATTATTAGCGATAATCAATATTATTGACATTTTTTTGAAACCATTATTTTCATGAATTCCACCTGCAATTGGTTAGTGACCAGGCCAGGGTGTACCCCGCCTCTCACCCGAAGACTGCTGGGATAGGCTCCAGCATACCGGCGATCATAATGAGGATAAGCATAGAAAACTGATGGATGTATAATAATCAATCACTAAAAGGTTGCGAATGATATTTGTGTTATGATCTTCTCTAGCCAAGTCTTATGCTCCCCACATTCTGTGATATAGCCAAAGTGCTCTTGTTTTTATACTGGGAGAAAATAGCCCTGGAAATATTACGCCGTATGATTAATTCATCAGCCTAAAACCATTTTAGAGCCGACTGCAGATGAGAGGCAAAAAGGGAACTGTTATCAATAGTTGCAGTGGCTCAAAGGACCAGTGGTCGCGTCATTCCGGCTGTATTTTTCCTTCCTTTCTCCCTCAGTGCGTTCATTCCTTTCTCTCGCTGTGCCTCCTAATGATGATTAATGTCTGTTTCTCAAGCCATTTAAAAATGACAACCTCATTGACTAAAACTGCACTTTCAACAACATTACAAACATGTGTGAATATGAGGATTCTGGACATGGAGGAACACCGTACTGACACCAATATTAGATGGAAAAAAGTCTGTAAAAAGACCAGGTGCCTGATATTGTGGAGTTCTACATGCAAATGAGCAGGTGACACCAAATGACTGATAATACCCAAATGAATCAGACCTTTTTTTTTCCTGTCACTCACACACTCCTCAATTACACTGGATTCCCAATGGAGGTGCTTATATAATATCTCTTTATAAAGTGGTCTACATATCCTATATGTGTGTCTAATGTACAATTTACTTAGAATTTATTAGTTTACAGGTTAGTAGTTTGGATTTATTGCCATTTACTGTTTATGGAGGAAGCACATTGGCAAGTCATTGATTTATGTCTGACTTTTAAGAGATATTATTCCAATCTAAGGATTTCCTTTTTTTTATATAATATATAGTAACAGCCTCCTCTGAATGAATGCCTGGTACTCTCTGCCAATGAGTAAATACACATCATCTAAATTCAACATGTTGTCATGACATAATTCATTCATTCATTTTCTAACGCTTTTCCTCACGAGGGTCGCGGGCGTGCTGGAGCCTAACTCAGCTGTCTTCGGGCAGGAGGCAGGGTACACCCTGGACTGGTGGCCAGCCAATCACAGGGCACATATAGACAAACAACCATTCACACTCACATACCTATGGACAATTTGGAGTCGCCAATTAAACTAGCATGTTTTTGGAATGTGGGAGGAAACCAGAGTACCAGGAGAAAACCCACGCATGCACGGGGAGAACATGCAAACTCCACACAGAGATGGCCGAGGGTGGAATTGAACCCTGGTCTCCTAGCTGTGAGGTCTGCGCGATAACCACTCATCCGTCGTGCAGCCCATGACACAATCAGTTTATTATAGTGATGAAATATTTCAACAAAACATCTTCAAAAGGGGTTGGGGGGCTCCATGGCGTCGAGTGGTTAGCGTGCAGGCCTCACAGCTAGGAGACACGAGTTCAATTCCACCCTTGGCCATCTCTGTGTGACGACTCCAAATTGTCCATAGGTATGAATGTGAGTGTGAATGGTTGTTTGTCTATATGTGCCCTGTGATTGGCTGGCCACCAGTCCAGGGTGTACCCCGCCTCTCGCCCGAAGGCAGCTGGGATAGGTTCCAGCACCCCCGCGACCCTCGTAGAAAATGAAGATGAATGAATGCAGTACTTCTGACACAATCCATGTCCTAATCTGTTTATTCAGGCTTTCGCTCTCCTTCCACTAAAATCTGTCCGCGCCACGTGCACACTATAATCAGGCTGCGTTACCTCTGAGATCGATGGCCAGCCGGTGGAATGGGTGGAGTGAGTCATGACAGAAGCGAAGATCAATAAGATGAACTCTTTTGTAAAGGGCACCCAGCTTTCTTCCCCTTGGGATCATGGCACTTGGGTCTATTAACATGCAGACATGCTTAAGAGAGAGTCTTAAGAAAGGATAAAGATGGCTCCATACGGAAGGACGACTATCAGACTTATTTGTTTGTCTGGAAGTGATGCATCCACACACAAACGAGCTCTTCATTAAGAAGCCTCATCCTCAAACTTCCCGTCTGTCCAACCCTCCTACACCTGCTGCTGCCCGCAGATTTATTGGATTTCCTGTCATGTTTCACCATTTTGTGTGTTTACTGAAGCAGTAAAGGCATAAAAAATTCCACAAATGGTGAAAACCAAAATATTCCACAAATGTTAAACCTCTGTCACGCAGGAAATTGGTGTATTTCAGCCTTGACTGCCTTTTGCATGACACAAGAATGACATTAGATAATACTACTAAAAATAGAATTCATGTAATATATTAGATAGTAATAATTTCACTCACGGGCTGGCCCATGGTGGGGCATGCCACATAGCTTGGAGACCCGGGTTCGATTCCCCCCTCTCTGTGTGGAGTTTGCATGTTCTCCCCGTGCATGCGTGGGTTTTCTCTGGATATTCCGGTTTCCTCCCACATTCCCACAAGACATGCTAGGTTAATCGGCAACTCCAAATTGTCCATAGGTATGAATGTGAGTGTGAATGGTTGTTTGTCTATATGTGCCCTGTGATTGGCTGGCGACCAGTCCGAGGTGTACCCCGCCTCTCGACCAAAGACAGCTGGGATAGGCTCCAGCATATGTCCATTCATTTGAGTAGGGAAAATTATTTGGAATTACTACACTAAATAGACTGAAAAAATTCAGGAATGATATTTTATCAATCATCACATTTATTTTAAATTTTTTGAAGTATTTGAATTTAAAAAATTTGCATTATATATTGGGACATGTTTGTCTCTGTTGTGGCTGAATCTCTCCGCATCTGTGTGTGACTGACAGGATGAAAAGCTCTGACTCCAATGTATGAAACCCGGAATATAAGACAGTAGATGTCTGCTGGGATGCATTGTGGTATTCTATGGCCATATTTATATCTCAATAGGGGGGGTGCAGGTTCACACCAGGCAGCGTCTGAATCCGAGACAGAGCTCAGACACCGCTAGTCACGAGACAAATGTGAAAGCATTTGGGCAGATGGAAAAAAAAAAGAGCGAGAGAGAGAGAGGTGAAGGCGGGGTGGGTGTGGAGGGGGGTTGGGGGGGTGGATGGGGAGGGTTAGATGATGCTTGCGTACAAGCATCACAGCGGCACACAAGAGGACCACTGCTGATCCATCACCTCTTCTCGATTCTTCTCCTCAGGGGGGCACTGCTCCTGCCATGTCGATTTGGTAGACACTTACAAACGTTACTATTTTAAGAAGACCTGCTGTGTGCGCAGTAGCAAATGATCGAAAAAGAGAAGGTGGGGGAGAGAGAGAGAGAGAGAGAGGCAGAGCGGAGCGTTGGTATTTTTTTTGGTCTGTTTTCTGTACATTGAGTGCTTTGCATAAGAGGCTGATGGCGCAAGGGGAGACTCAAACTCACAGCTGATGCCAAGCTGTGCCACAGCATCCACGTCCACAGGTTGCGGGTGAAGCAGTTTTTTTTACAGAACAGGACCAGAAAGCCAACTGCAAAAAAATTAAAAAATAAATAGGCGAGACGGAGGAAGAGACGCAGACGATGGCGACTTTCGGGAAACTCACCGACTACTTTAATCGACGTAAGTCTCGGGAGGAGCTGAGGGTCACCAGGAGCTCACGGCGTAGCGGCAGCTACTGCTGCACTGTGGCAGAGGCCAGGTAACCCGTGTTTGTGTCTCATCATCGGCATGTCCGTCTATACGCATGCATGCATTAACGCACTCATGCGTTCTGCTTTGTGTTGTCAAAACTTTGACATATGTCAATTATGTTTACCTGTCTCAAATGTGAGAGTTTTATACTGCTTACATGGCTAAAATATACACCTTTTTATGTGTCATATCATTATCTATACTATCAAGTATTTATTTTGCCATTAAGCCTGTCACCGTAATCAATAAATCAATTCATTGCGTAATAACTGAAAACAAACTCTTGCTTGCCTCGATAAAATTGTGCATGCGTCTTTGTTTTCCTCCTCTCTCTCTCTCACTCTCGCTCTCTCGCTCTCTCTCTCTTTACCAAACAGGCTGGATGACAAGAGGGTTCACTCTGTTCCTGTCAACACTTGGTTGGCGTTGGTTCTACAGTGGAATGAATGGAGAGAGTGAACCCTCCCGCCAGTCATCCAGTCTCTTTGTCCCAGTGGATGGAGTCAGGGCTGCTATCGAGGTTGGCAGCCTGCAAGCAAATGCAAATATGAATGAAGACACAAAAGTGATGGTCTCTAAGGCGGATGCCACAGCCCCAGTGTGAGAATATTTTGATTTGAAACAGAATTAACCAGGTGAGCCCATGAACACCTCAAGCACGACCATCCTGTCCTGTTATCCCAACTGGGGGAACCCCCCCCCCCCCCCCCCCCCAAAAAAAAAACTACCGCTCAAAGTGCAGCACAGCCTTCATCCCGCCAGTCAGCACAAAATGGTGCGCACTCACAGGAGATGTTGTTCGCTTAAGCCATGCTTGGTCTAGTTTTATGTTATTGAAGTGCGATGTTTGCGAAATGAGACTTATTTTTGGATTTTTCTTTGTCTTTTTTTGTTTTTAATATATATTATGTTGTGTTTATTTTATTTAAAAGCTAGTCCAGACAAAATCAAAGCCAAATATGCGTGTCAAGTTGTATTAATATACCTGTACATAATTAACATGAGGATGTTATTTTGTTATTTTAAAGCTTCATGAAAGGTGTACATAATAAACAAAACCAGGCACTCCTCCATGTAAAATATGAAGGAATGCCTGTTTTAAGAGGACATTTGTCAGCAACTCAAAAATACTTTATATTAAAGAGTAGCTGACTTCCTGTTTCCATGTAGTGGTCAGCTAAAAGGATGTAAACCAAGACGTTTGGTGCTAAAAAGTACATTAATAACACAATTGAACTCACACATATTAACCACATAATAATGATCGCATCATATTTTACATGTAAAACTGATTTTTTGAATGCTGTTTTATTGGGTTGGTATAAAAATAAAATGTAAAAATAAAAAATTAATATAATAAATATAAAATATATATTATAATATATATAATATAGCCCTGTGATTGGCTGCCGACCAGTCCAGGGTGTACCCCGCCTCTCGCCCGAAGACAGCTGGGATAGGCTCCAGCACCCCCGCGACCCTCGTGAGGAAAAAGCGGTAGAAAATGAATGAATGAATATATAATATATTAAATATATTATACATACATATATGATATACATATTATCTGTATATTTTTTTATTTTTGGGGGCTTTTTATTGCTTATTTAGTTTTTTTAAATTAGCCATTTTTCTTCGACCATATAACTCCATCAAATAGAATGGCTCCATGGATTTTTATTACTTAATGAAAATTTCAAAAATAATTTACATTATATCCATCATGACTCAATAGTTGTGTTATGATTTTGTGGTTATTCTGGACAAAATTACCGTAATGAACTGAATATACATAAGAGAAAAAAACCTCAAATGATGCATCTTAAATTTAGCCATTAAAGATTTATACGTGCAAACCAAGAATTGGCTCGAGAACGTCTTGTCGAGTCGGAGCTTTTTGTCCTTTCACTCACACACACACACACACCTCTGTGACATAGTGAGATGCAGCAAACTTGTCTAGTTGGCATAGAACAGAGGAAGGAGTTCATGTGTTGTTAATTTGACGATAATGCTGATCAATGAATCAGAGTTTTCAACAAAGCTAAGAAATATCTTATTTATTCCCGATTTTTGCCCTTTTTAAAGTGGTCTTGAAAAATGAGGGTAGTCTTAAATTCAGGCAAATACCGTACATAGCCCCTAACAGACTTTACAGTGAACCATATATGGGTTTATTCCAATATGCTTTGTGATTCCATCATCTCCATGTGGCATCCGTGTGTTTGCATGCATGTCTCTCTTCATGCGCAGTGGCAAGCATTGTGTTACATAAGTGTGGAGGTGCGCTTGGATACGTACTGTCATCATCCGTGATGCCGGATGCTATGGATTCCTTCCCACTGATGCTCAGTATAGAATGCTCTTTAAGAAATAAATATATATCCTATATACACTTGGATAAAAATAGAGGAGAGAGGAAGGAGAGCTTTTCCAAGCACATACTGTCACACACGCACACATCATGGTGTCCCACGCGGTGACAGTATTTGCTGCTCATCATTAAATTTAGCCTTCCAGTGACGAGCATGCCAACGCTACAGCTGAAATTCCAAACTTTAAAACAAAAATTTGATTGTTACCGGGGACCTAAACCTACTAAAATGTGTCATGAGAACCTGAGGTATCATACTGTATTGGTCTTACCTCTCATTAAACCAATGTAAACACATTGACCACATCATTACGGATCCCTTTGCGCTATAATGCTAAAGCATCACGAAGGCTCAGTCACGGTACAATTTCAAAACATTTTGTCTCCCACAGCGTTGCTAAAAATGTATTAAATCAAATTATTTAAATTAGATGACACACCTCCACAAATAGATTGCAGTCCTGTGAGAAACCAATGAATAAGCTGGCCAATACAGCCTAGCTTTACAAAGCTACTAATGATAGAATTATAGTATTGTATAGTATTGAATTTTCTGTACTATAAGTCGTTCTGGAGTATAATTCGCACAAGGCCAAAAATGCCAATACTTGGGTAGAAAAAAACATACATAAGTCGCACTAGAGTATAAGTCGCAGTTTTTGCAGGTAATTTATTTTCCAAACTACTTGACCAAAACAGACATTACGTCCTCTTTGAAGACAAGTTCTAACATTAATAAAATAATATAGAACAGGCTGAATAGGTGTAAGATATGCTAACACAATGGTTATTCAGCTACACAAAAAATAAACATGAACAGAAAAGGTGTCCAGTGTTTATGTAACATAAACAGTTTTTTAATTTATAAGTCGCTCTGGAGTATAAGTGGCAGGAACAGCCAACCTATGAAAAAAAGTGCGACTTATAGTCCGGAAAATATGGTAGTTCAGTTTGGTACCATCAGGGAGGTATTACTATGTACCTGTTTACCATTGAAGTCAAGAAAAAAAAACATCCATCAAGTCTCCTATCATTCACTGGCAGTGCAAAGTGTTGACGTGGGTGGACATCATAACAAACTCACTCTCAAGCGTGTAGTCGCTTGTCTCTCCAACTCGCTGTCTGTGTCTGGCACATCCCTCCATCTGCAGGTCCTCTCTCTCTCTCACTTTCTAAATTTGTCTCATTATTCTTTTTCTTTCACTTCATCCCTATAGTTCTGTGTGGCGTTCAATGAGCAGCCATTCGGAATGGAGGCTAGCGGCCTCCTTGCTAATTCTGTTTGAAGAGTCATTGTGATGTTAATGAGAAGTTGGCTTATCTTTATTGGAATGGAGCAACCCTTTTCCACCTTGTGATTGCGTTTCTAAAAAAAAAAAAAAAAAAAAAAAATGAAATTCCACCTTTCAGTCTACACCTAAAAAGACAAATTTGCAGTCTTGCCGGAGTGCACCCTATCTGGTACACGGCCAAAATGAATGGTGACAAGTTGTTCAGTGTGTAATGAATCATGAGCGATATTTAACTAAAAGGGCAAAGTGTTCATGTTTGCTGCAGAGTGGCAGCGGCCGTGGCGTGTCAGAGAAGATTATTAACCCGCCTTCGCTCAGTCTTGCCGTTCTTAAACAGGCTGTACGCCTTCACCAAATCATGAAGAGAACTCCAGTAGCAGCAGGGTTTGTCTTACAGTTGTATTCAGCACCATGGAGAGCAGACCACTTCATTCAATGGGATAAATAGAATGCTGGATTTCCTCAAATAGTTCCTAAATGTTCTTCCACTCTACAGATACCTCGTCAATTATTAATTATACTACCTGTATTGTATCGGGTCTTGACGGCATTCAACCAATAGTGCCATGGCATCAAAGTGATGTCATGCTGGCAAAAAAATCTATACAATTTGCTTAAATATGCATATTTTTGGACTAATGATGGGCTGTATTCAACCATGAAAGAGCATGATTTATGAATTAATATGTTTGTAAAATCGTCTGTGAAATTTTACGACTTTAGACCGAAAACAAAGGATGACTATGCAAGCAGAAAGCAACATTTCAGCTTTAATTTCAATTAATTTCAATTTCAATCACAATTTGGAAGATTGAAGCCTTCCTTTGAACACATCCATTTTTCACGTGAGCAAAGATATTGGAACATGTGACTGGCAGGTGTGTTTTGTCACCTAGGTGTGTCTTATTCAATCAATAAATAGCACTGTATGTCTACACATAGTTTCAGTTCGGGGTAGACTGCATTCAGAGGTCAAAACAACATGAAAAAAAGTCATAAGATGTGACTGATAGGTGGGTTTTGTCGCCCAGGTGTGCCCTACTGCGTTGCTTATTCAATCAATAAGTGTAGACTGTATTTAGAGGTCAAAACAACATGAAAAAAGGCATGTGGTCATAACATGTGACTGATAGGTGTGTTTTGTCTCCCAGGTGTGTCCAACTGCGTTGCTTATTCAATCATTAATTAGCACTGTATATCTACACATGGGTTCAGTTCGGTGTAGACAGCATTTCGAGGTCAAAACAACATGACAAAAAAACCATGTGGTCAGAACATGTGACTGATAGGTGTGTTTTGTCGCCCAGGTGTGCCCTACTGCCTTGCTTATTCAATCAAAAAGTGTACACTGCATTTAGAGGTCAAAACAACATGAAAAAAGCCATGTGGTCATAACATGTGACTGATAGGTGGGTTTTTTTGCCCAGGTGGGCCCTATTGCATTGCTTATTCAATCAATACGTGTAGACTGCATTTAGAGGTCAAAACAACATGAAAAAAGGCATCTGGTCATAACATGTGACTGATAGGTGGGTTTTGTCGCCCAGGTGCGCCCTTCTGCGTTGCTTATTCAATCAATAAGTGAAGACTGCATTTAGAGGTCAAAACATCATGAAAAAAGCCATGTGGTCAGAACATGTGACTGATAAGTGTGTTTTGTTGCCCAGGTGTGCCCTACTGCGTCGCTTATTCAATCAATAAGTAGCACTGTATGTCTACACATGGTTTCAGTTTGGTGTAGACTGCATTTAGAGGTCAAAACAACATGAAAAGCAAGCAATTGTGAATTTGAAAGAATCAATCAGAAACATTACACAAACATTGGTCGTAGCCTGTACAGCCATTTGGAAGGTTCCTAAGGAGGAAGGTGAACTTACCACCAGAAGAGGCAAACCACTCATTAGCAAGAAGAATAGGAAGGCCAGGCAATGGTAACAGCAATGAATGCAATGGTTGAAACCTTGCAGAGCGGCTATACTACCGTGTAATAATTGGTGGTGTTAGATTCCATTTCTGAGCCTTAAACTTGTACTGGCTGTTAAACCTCTTGATACGGAAATGTGAGCAAAAAAAAAAAAAAGGCACATTGCGGCTCACAGTGAGAAAGGCGATTGAAGCCAAGTCTTTTAAACCCTCTTCACTGTCAGTCAAGTGCCGAGACAGATAAAGAGAAGAAATCCCAAAAAAGAAAAAAAGGCTAGAGGGTGAATGTTGAAACTCGTCAATAGACACATCATCCTGTTCCTGTGTGAATGTTCACCTCCTTCCTTTGGATGTATTTCAACCTCATCACTTTCCTGTGTGAGCAAAAACTCATCATCACCATCATCATCATCACATTTCTCAGTGTCCATTTATGGATGCTCTCAGTGTCCCAGGCTGAATATTCAACACCCACCTTTTGACTTGCTGACAGTCAGCACATGTCTGTAGTTTACTTTTAAAACCCCTGCGGATGTGCTTACTTCAAACTGCCCTGTCAGTTTAGCCAATGGTCCTGAGGTGATGAATGCAAAATCCACAAGCCAGACATCCGACAGAATTTAAACTCTACTAAAGTATGTCCGTAAACTTGCAGGCAAGGGACAGAGGACGGTGTAGAAATAGTCCTCAACTCCTCTTGCAGACTCATCAATGCTGCCAAAGTGGCTATTTTTCCTGATTAACTGTTGGCTAATAACCTCTCAAGACGCAATCAAGCATCCAATCCACCAGATTTGGCTTTTTGCTTATCAAATCCCCTAATAACTGGGGCAGGGGGGCCCCAAACTTCTTCCACAGAGGCCCACGTAGTGAAAAATGAATGGATGCAATGGCCACTTTCATTCATTCATTTTCTACCACTTATCCTCACGAGGGTCGCGGGGGTGCTGGAGCCTATCCCAGCTGTCTTCGGGCAAGAGGCGGGGTACACCCTGGACTGGTGGCCAGCCAATCACAGGGCACATATAGACAAACAACCATTCACACTCACATTCATACCTATGGACAATTTGGAGTCGCCAATTAACCTAGCATGTTTTTGGAATGTGGGAGGAAACCGGAGTACCCGGAGAAAACCCACGCATGCACGGGGAGAACATGCAAACTCCACACAGAGATGGCCGAGGGTGGAATTGAACCCGGGTCTCCTAGCTGTGATGTCTGCGCGCTAACCACACGACCGCCGTGCAGCCCTGGCCACTTTCATATTCTGTAAATCAGGGGTGCTCATTAAGTCGATCGCGAGCTACCGGTCGATCGCGGAGGTGGTACTGGTCGATCGCTGGTCGATCGCGGCGTGACATTAAAAAAATATCATCCCAGCATCAATGCCGTCACTTGATTGATATACAGGGCAGCCATTCAGATGACAACTGAATGTTGCCCTTCGGGCGACCAATCAAATCAAACAACGTCTCTAAGTGCAGCAGAACTTACGATGTCAGCCTATCAACCATCCCCGTTACTTGATTGACATACAGGACAACCAATCAGATGACAACTGAATTTTGACCCTTAGGTCACCGCTCATGCGTAAACAACGATGCAAAGTGCGAAGCTAGTCTGCGAATTGCGAGATTTTAAGCCCTCGCTAAAGTTTATGGTCACTAAAATGATTGAAGGAGCTGAACCAAGTAAAAAGGCAAAAACTGGACCAAGTAAAAAGGCAAAAAACATATCACTTCCATACGGATATGGAATATTATACGGATATTATGATACGGATATTATCCATAACTGATAAACATTTGGAAGTGTGCTTGAGGCTGGCTATCAGCAGCTATGCATCCCTGGCTGGTTCAATTCAGTGCAAGTCATCAAAGTAAACTCAGGTAATTACAAAAAATGTTAATAGTTAATTATGTGTGTTTTGCAATATTGGCTCATTTGGTTATGTAAGGTACATCAACATACATTGTACGTACAAATAATCCTCAATACATTTGAAAATAAATAGATGTTTTGCATTTTTGTAGTGGGTAGATCATTTTGACTCGGTCATTTTAAAAGTAGCTCGCATGCTGAAAAAGTGTGAGCACCCCTGCTGTAAATCAACACATTTTGCCTGTTTTTTAATTTTTTTTAAATTGAATAAGCTTTCCTTCTCAATGTTATTCCCATAAACTTTTCAACCTCTATGAAATCCACGGGAATTACGGATGCAATTACCACAGAATATACACACTATATACACCACAGACAGTGTGCAGCTGCAGTATTTATGGATTTGACAAAAGCTTTTGATAAAATAAATCACAACATCTTAATTACAAAATTAGAAATATACAGAATCACAGGATTAGTTTTGAATTGGGTTAAAAGCGACCTATATGTGAAGGTAGAATACATCTACAAATTTAAATATTATTTGAGGGGTACCCCAAGGGTCAATACAGGGACCAAAGCTGTTCAACTTCTACATCAATCTGTAAAGTTACGAAATACATAAAACTTTAATTTTTTGTGGATGATACTGCTGCCATTTGTTCTTGAAAGTACAGATGAAATGGCCATATTAAAAAATGGTTTGATAAAAATAGATTATCCTTGAAAGTAAAAGCCAAGCAAAGTAATGCTATTTGGCAATAGAGGAAAAGACGCGTATGAGCAAATGGTATATTTCTGGTATATTTCTTTCCACTCCTTTTGGACATGTGGAACTGTGATTTGAATTATGGGATGTATTCCCATAGACTTTTTTCTCTTAATATTTTGACTTTATTCTCATAAAATTACAGCTGTTTGTTGAATTTTTTTTTTCTTGTATTTTTTCCTCGCAATTATAACTGTATTCCCACTTTATGCTTGTAACATTAGAACCTTTTCCGCAACCTAATTTTCCTAAAATATCAATGTTATATAATGTTATTTTCCTCAGTAAAATCATGGCTTTTTATCATTGTATTGCAGATTTTTGGACTTTATTCTTCTAAAATTACTGCAGATTATTAAATTTTTGCTGTTTGTGTTATTTATTTTTTTGTGTTGAATTAAAGATATTTTGTCCAAACTTTGGACACCCCAGATTCCCTGAGGATTACGTTGCTGATACTGAAAAATATTGAATCATTGATCTTAAAAGACTTCAATCCTGACTGTGACTGAGCAGTTTGCTCCTTACTGTTGTTACAACATTGGTTCTCTTGCTGCTGTGTTGTGCATTATATATTTTCAACAATCGTGGTACGTCAAACTTACTCATGCACTCCCAAATGTTTCAGTTTAGGTAAATAAATACCCCCGCTATACTCGCACCAATCCAAACCTGGCCTTCCCTTTGCTGTTTGGACTTAGCGGAAGAAATAAACCTCCAGTCTTCCAAAAAGAAAGTGACAGTCCCCTTCAGCTTCTATATAATCAACTGCTTCCCAGGGTGGATTCTCAGTTGTTCCATAGACAAAAATGTCACTCCGTGGTGTGCCGTTGTGAGTCCGGCGTTGGAGATGCCGACCACGTTTCAATGGATTTGATCACATCGGCGCTGCAGGCGGACTAGGAGGAGGAAGAGCGAAGGGGATTGGCTGCAGTGACTCTGGGTTGTCAAGGTTCATTCGAGGTCTTGGCCGCATCTAAGTGATGCTTTAATACTCCTTGTAACTAGTATTGCATTTTATAACACCCACCAGCTGTTTCACCAGAGGGTTCTTTCTTATTCTTATTATTCATCTGCGTTTATAGCGTGAAAGCAGTGCGGCGCTTTTGTGTATTGATTGGCTTCCCACTGGGGAGTTGTGTGGCATCAACCACCATAAAAGAAAAACAATTTCTCTTGCTTGTTTTCCTAAACGGCCTCCGACTTGATTATGCTGAGGTGGAAGTAATTTCACGATTGATCCGTACAACTGCTCTCTTGTTGCTCCTTAACAGTAAACTGGCTTTGTGGGGGTGTGTTTGAGTGTGTGTTAACGTGTGCACCACTGCTTGATAATCACCCTATTGGAAAGATAATGATACACAGAATGAATACTTGAACACCGGCTTTTCAGACATGATCTAAATGAAATTATACAACCTGCAGTGAAGGAGTGAAGTCGATTTGTCCAACCTGCTGCTTTAGAGAAGGAATATAAGACGACCTGTCTTTTCTTTTTTTTTTTTTTTTTTAGACACATTTGACACATCCATCCACCCATGTTGATATTTTAGTATTGGGATTCCATCAGGGTGTGTAATGAGGTCATTCATGGGGAGTGGAGCAAATACCAGCTGCACCAAAGTCATGCAAACCGCTATACTGACACTAACATTGCAATGTGTTTTTTTTTTGTGTGTCCTCCCCCCCGCCCCCAACCAGGTCACTTGAAAGGAAATTGCAGAGACCAATACTGTCCAAATCTCGCACGCTTCCCAGCATCCCCCAGTCCCCTCGGGTTTCCAGGTCTCATCCCTCTGATCTCATTGGTGGAAGTCCTCCTCGCAGGAGGAACCCAACCACTGCCAGTAGCCACCCAAAGGCCTGCACGCTGCCCCCTGCAGGTAGGCACAATATTTACTCATTCATTCATACCTCCTTTGCAGCAC
Source organism: Doryrhamphus excisus (assembly GCF_030265055.1). Classification (NCBI taxonomy): domain Eukaryota; kingdom Metazoa; phylum Chordata; class Actinopteri; order Syngnathiformes; family Syngnathidae; genus Doryrhamphus; species Doryrhamphus excisus. The sequence goes on along the minus strand of NC_080487.1, from coordinate 8,949,970 downwards.
ACACTTCACACAAGCAGCATTAGCCACTACTGACTATTGGGATTTTATCTCAGCTCCTCTCGATGAATTAGAATTAGCACATTCGCACAGCTGGGAAATAGCTGGGATGTCCTCCTTATTTGTGATGTTTCATGCAAGAGAGGCTTGCATATAGGAGCCGTTCTCGCTGCCTCGCTGATGCTAATCTATATCCGATAAATGCATAACACCAAAAAACAGAAAGGATAAAGCAAAAGTGTAAAGCAGGGGTGTCCAAACTTTCTCCATCGAGAAATCTTATTTCGACTATTTGTACTACTTGTATTGTACTACCCATCGGGCTGTTTTATCCCCCCCCCCCCCCCACACCCTGTTGTTTCTGCTGCTGCTCTGTTGCAAATATCAAAATTGAGAGACTTAAACTTGGCCCCTTGTTGCTTAGCAACCGTTGTCATCGACCATAATGCCGCTGAGCTTTTGTCTGCCCCCCTGCTCATTGTTTTTTCTGTTCTGTGCTGAAAGTTTTTTTCCCCCCAATGTTAAACTCTTCAATAATGCACTTATACACCATGTCAGTCATTCCTCAATCATTTTCCTCGAGGGATAGGGGACCATTTGTAACTGTCAATAAATATGACCTCATGATAATATTACACTATTATGCCCATGCATTTTATTATTCGAATTTTACTAATAAATTAATGCTTTGAAATAAAATTTTTTAAACAGAAAATACTGTTTTTTTCTGTCAAAATGAAAGAACAATTATATTTAGAAGGGAAAAAAGTGAAGTTCATTATTGACACACAGTCACTGTCAGCTGAACCAAATGATCACATGGTAAAAAAGACATGAGAAATAGGAATCAGCATCAGAATCAGAATTGCCTTTATTGTCTGTATTGGGGAGAATATAAGACAACCACTGCCACTACCAATCTTTTTTTGATGTTTGTCACCTGCTGCTTTATTTATATATATATATATATATATTTAGACGCTGAAATTATTATTTTTTTGTATGTGGGTCAGTATGGTAGCTGCGGATGTGTCCTACATTGGTGCTACAAGACATTTGTTGTTGGACTCGTTTAGTACCAGATCCCGACAAGCACTATGAAACACTGAACAGCCACTGTGTGTGTCTTGCACGCTGTTACGGAGGCACTGCTGTCAGGACAACGCGTGACAAATGTCAAAAATAGAGTGATGGGCGTCAGACGTGATTAGCACATTCTGACAGCAAGCGAGTGTGAACACGGGAAGACAAAGCAGCCACGAGTCTGCTTCTTCCTGCCTCTTGCTTTTACATAATGGCCCATCTCCATTCAGTGTGTGGACTCAGGCAGCATGAGAATAAAAATGTTTCTGTAACATTTTGGGGTGCTGCAGCTCCTTCAATGTCACTGCACATCTGGATAAAGGTGAATTTTTAGCATTTCTCCACATGAAATAACATCAATATCCCCCCTTCCAAAGGGGAACTGTGGCGCTTGGAGGATGACATGGAGGCCGAAGACGAGCCCGAGCGATGCGAAGCCAGGCCTCGCTCCCAGTCACCCTTCTCCCACTTCCGGGCGCGTGCAGCATATCTCCGTAAGAGCATCTCTGCAGACAACCACCTTGACATGAGCTCAGACGACAACGGAGGGACCGTAGCGGAGGGCAAGCTGGCACGCAGCAGTAAGACCAAGCTGAAGCGGAAGTTTGTGAGTCTGATGCCTTTATTTTCATCTTATTTTTAGCAGTGTTTAAAGCAGTGTGTTTCAAAACATCCAGAGGCATGACATGATTGTCCTATTACAGGAAGTGCCACTAAATGACACAAGGTGACATACATTAATTCCATTATTAGTCAAAACACATTGAAATAGAAGTGATATGTAGTATTCTGATCAGTAGGTGGCAGTAATGACACAAAACTTTGAGACATTACCTTACATGACATTACCTTAACACTGCATGGGGTCATGAAGTCAACTATGGCATGTGACATGATAGAGTGGAAAAAGGTTGTTTTGTCGAGTTAAGTTTAGAAGAAATAAACTGGAGGCTGCAGCACGGCGGTCGAGTGGTTAGCGCGCAGACCTCACAGCTACAGCTAGGAGACCAGGGTTCAATTCCACCCTCGGCCATCTGTGTGGAGTTTGCATGTTCTCCCCGTGCATGCGTGGGTTTTCTCCGGGTACTCCGGTTTCCTCCCACATTCCAAAAACATGCTAGGTTAATTGGCGACTCCAAATTGTCCATAGGTATGAATGTGAGTGTGAATGGTTGTTTGTCTATATGTGCCCTGTGATTGGCTGGCCACCAGTCCAGGGTGTACCTCGCCTCTCGCCTGAAGACAGCTGGGATAGGCTCCAGCACCCCCGCGACCCTCGTGAGGAAAAGCGGTAGAAAACAAATGAATGAAACTGGAGGCTAGTTGGTAAGCTTGCAAGGTCACTAGCTTGCTAGCTTGCAGCCGTCTCCAGTCTCTGAGTTGGGCAATATGTTGTAAAGAAAGACTTATAAGCGTGTAAAGGTGACCATATGGGTGTTGTTTCATGACTACATGGCTATAACCCTATTGCAGTTGACCCGATGACTTCCAGACCACTGCCGAAACCTACTTTCTAATTTTGTTGGTATAGGAGTTGGTAATAAATGAATAACCCCATTAGATAGCTATTTCAAAAAAGTGGTTAGGAGCAGCTAACACGATAATTCAACATTTACAGGTCAGAAAATTGGAAAAAGCATAATGTTTAAATAAATAATGTAAAATAATGACATTTTTTTTCCTTTTTTGATTTGTCCTACTCCCAACCTCTCCCAAGGACTTCCAGACTACTGCCGAAACCTACTTTCTATTTTGTTGGTATAGCGGTTGATAGTAAATGAATAACACTATTGGATAGCTACTTCAAAAGTGGTTAGGAGCAACTAACACAATAATACAATATTCGATCAACATTTATAGGTCAGGAAAAAGCAAAATGTTTAAATAATACCTATTAAAATAATAACTTTTTTTTCTTTTTTGATTTGTCCTACTCCCAACCTCTCCCGAGGACTTCCAGACTACTGCCGAAACCTACTTTCTATTTTGTTGGTAAAGGGGTTGATAATAAATGAATAACCCCATTGGATAGCTACTTCAAAAGTGGTTAGGTGCAACTAACACAATAATACAACATTCTATCAACATTTATAGGTCAGGAAAAACCAAAACGTTTAAATAATACCTGTTAAAATAATGACTTTCTTTTTTCTTTTGATGGCCATGATTCCAGACGGGCACCAGACCTGAAGTAGAGTATTAGCATTAAAGATTGAAGAGCTTTCTGTTGTGTCCTGGTCACTGGATCAGGTAACGGGACACCTCATTAGCAGCCTCAGCTGTGTAATTGGTTCTCCTGTGTCACTTGTGCAATTGGATCCTTCCATGGGTCATCTACTCTCTTTGGGAGAACTTTGTGTACAATGACTAGCGCTTCACATGCTTCACATGGATGGAATTGTTTCTAATTGGTTCACCATTGGAAGATACCTTATTCAAACAATTATTAATATTGCTTTGTCATAGTATTACATTGGTTCTTAACCAGACATTGCTGCTTGGATTCGGAGAGCAACTTTATAGCTGAGAAGGAAGCCAAGGAGCCAAGATTTTATACGTCTGGTGGTTTGACTGCTGGTGTTATCATGGCGACTGCTGTGGACCTTATGGCCTGCGGTTGTTTTGGGGTGAGAACACACACAGCTTCCCATTCTAATGGCTGTTCATCTTTTTCCGATTATGTATAGACTCCTCTATAATATCATAACATCTAATACAACAACCGTTACTACTTATAGTAGTACTCATAATACATTTGCTGCCATCTCCGGGAGACGCCTTGTGTGGTCTACAAAAGCAAATAACTACAGGAGGGTTGACGGTAACAGCTGTGGCTGTAGGCAACCTCCTATAGTTCATTTGATGTATGCACTCAGTTGTTGGTGTTAAACTTGCTGCTTTGTTTTCTTATTATATCATATAATATTACACTTTGTACTTTTTGTTTACAATGCGCTCATCAGCTAGTGCTATTCCAACATTGGTTGTGTTGCTTTGTTACTTGTTAATAAATGACCCCGTGGTCAAAGAGAGATAAATTTTCTCCTGTAGTTGCCGGGTGGTTTGTCTACAAAAACAAAACAAAAAACGTTTGGGTCTCTAAGGTCCAAGGTACCACACAATATATTTGATCTCCTCCGCGTCTTTTTTTGACATGATTTAGTCAATAATTAATTTTCTCAGTTTGTTGTGACTACAAGTGGAGAATACTTACGAGAGCTTCCCATCGTAGTCCATCACTTTTAGAACCTTTGGTACTTTTTTCCCCCCTCCCCCTGGTGATAGAGGCAACAAAGAGGAAAGATGCAGGAGCACATCATCAATTAGAAGCTGTGCACTCTGGTGTGCAGTTATTGGATTAAGTGAAGTTGGCTTAAGTCTGATCATTTGTTTATGCATTATTCATACCAAAGTACCGAGGCTGCTGTGACTTGTTAAAAATGGATAAAAAATGCTCTTTAAGACATCCGAAAATACAATAAGAATGCCACTTTGATGGAATTGGATTGGATGATGTTTGCAATGATACTGATGCAGTGTTGTCCATCCTTTTGCTCCTGTCAGCAAAACATCTATGATGTTACTCTGTTACTCCTCCTATGCACTTCCCATAGAGCAGCTATTGGACAATGTAATGTACCCGCAATGAGAAATGATGTGTGCCATCATTAGTGTTAACCACAAGCCGGTAGAAGTACACAGTGTATCATTGCTGTTGATTGAAATGCTGTAAATACATAATGCTTTCGTCACATTTGTTTCCGCCACTCTTGTGTGTTTGCAGTATGACGCTGTTTACGCCGTGACTCATGCGGTGTCTTTATTAAACACAACAAGGGGGAGGCCATTATTCTTTCAAAGCATATCATAAATGAAATGTGTGGTGGGGGGGTGGAAGCACATGACTATTTCTTTTAGCCAGAACCAAAAACAACCACAGGAGATGGCACCAGGGTGCATTTGTAACAAGATCATGTACGCTCACACTCACACTGATCTCAGTGGTGCCCAATTGGCCCAATGACGTCAATGATCTTAAACTCGTGGGCTGCCTGAATGGTTTGTGTGATATGTCACTTCTCCCCCCGTGGTTGAGAGCCCACTTTGATTGGATTTATTATCTCTGTATGGGGAAAACACGGCCAGTGTGATCACACATGCAGAAGCCTGTGCTTAATAGACAGTCAGACATCCTCCGTAGACTGAATTAATGATATCAGTTACCATCTTCCAGTGTTTATAATTCATCAATAATGGATGACAAAGGGTCTACAAAATGATTGTAAGAAGAAAAACACATTATATAAGAGATTAGCCTGTGATGTCATAATATGCACATCAGATGAGTGAATTTAGTCCCATCACAAACTTTGGGTCATACTGATGCTGAACCATACATTTAGACTGCTTCACTTTCAAAGACAACCGGAACCGTACAGTTGAGATCGATTCAATGCCCTGAGAAAACAAACTGTGAATTAATCCTTTGACGCTTCAAATTTGGCTGATGTTTCAAGTTTTGTAGGATTTTAGATTTGTGTTTTTCTTGAGGAGTTTGGCTGAATTCTATGTAAGCTGCTTTCCGCCAATGAAAGCAAAAGTTATCCCAATGGTAAGTCATAATTATGAGATAAAAAGTCATAATTATGAGATAAAAAAAGTTACAATTATATGAAAAAAGTCGAAATTATGAGAAGAGTGGAATTTATGAGATAAGAAAGTCGATATTATGAGATAAGGAAGTCCAAATTATGAGATAACAAGTCAAAATTAGGTGCTGCCTTCTTCATGCGCAGTTTGTATCTCATAATTTTGACTTTTTATCTCCTGATTATTTTTTAATCTCATAATTTTGACTTTTTATCTCATAATTTTGAGTTGTTCTCTCATTATTACTTTTTAATGTCATAATTTTGACTTTTTATCTCATAATTTTGACTGTTTATCTCATAGTTATGAGTTTATCTCATAATTTCAACTTTCTTATCTCATAATTTTGACTTTATCACATAATTTTCACTTTTTATCTCATGATTATGACTTTTTAATGTCATAATTTTGACTTTTTATGTCATAGTTATGAGTTCATCTCATAATTTCAACTTTCTTATCTCATAATTTTGACATTATCTCATAATTTTCACTTTTGATGTCATAGTTATGACTTTCTCATCTCATAATTTCAACATTTTCATCTCATAATTTTGACTTTCACTCATTTTCTACCGCTTATCCTCATGAGGGTGCTGGAGCCTATCCCAGCTGTCTTGGGGCGAGAGGCGGGGTACACCCTGGACTGGTCGTCAGCCAATCACAGGGTAATTTTGATTTTCTTATGTCATAATTTTGTCTTTTTATCTCATAATTATGTCTTATCATTAGGACATTTTTTTCCTCTGGTCTTCCATAAAATTCTGAATTGTATGATGGTAGGATTATTGGTAGGATGGTGGAGCTAGAGATTTTCCATGCAGAACAGCCTAATAACATCAGTAAGGTTGGAAGTTGAGAAGGTTGTTCCACAGTATTATGACAGTGTTTGTGTACATGCAGATCATTAAATGATGGCAGTGTACAGTAGGCATAGAGGGATAGATGGGGGTGGGCTCAGTGTACATAGTCACTTAATTCTCTGATTATAGTCATTAAAAGTTGACCCGGTTGTCATAGCGACACCAGGATGATGATAATAATAGGGTTTTTACCGGGTTGGGGGGTCCTGTTGAACCGTAATGGAAATGTCAGGTTTTATACATTGTGTACTTCAAGTGCACTAGGACAGATGTTGAACGTCTCCGCCAACTTCCAGTGGCCCCAACTGAAACAGGATACAGGAGCGCAGCCTCAAGGCCTTTGTGGCATTAGCACAATGTTTACTCGGGTAATTAGCCTGATGATACGGACAGACGATGGGAACCCCTCCAAGCTGTTTTCTTTCCTCCCTTTCATTTCTTGCTTCTTACCTATCTCACTGTCCTCTTCACTTACCGTCATTACAGTGTCTTTCCTCACGGGGGTAATAGGAAGCAGGGCCACAAATGTCGGGCAGAGGATTCCTGTGGCGACTTGGCCCGAGACTTCCAATTAAATTTGATGTGCTCAAGTTACTTAAACGGCTGCGGGTCCATGCCAAAGTGCTTAAGAAAACTTTCAGCGCTGATTTAGTTCACAAATCCACACTCGGCTGTCCAAGATCAACATTGGAGCGCTGATAGGGCGTGGATTTTCAAATTTGCATTCAGCTTAGCCTCATCCATGGCGAGTAATAAGGCCAGGAATAAGCTAATCTGCTTAAAGTGAACATTTGGAAATAACGTTGAGAAGTGACAGTGGAGTTAGTATGGTATGTTATATTATACTGTGTATATATACATAGACATGTTTACTTTTGTAAGTTGTAAGTTACTTTTTTCTGTGTATTTTATGCCTTTTGGTTTCAGATAATAAAAGAAGACATTTTCATAGTTCATTCATTTTATTCCCCAGCCTGCCAACTATGGTCATTTCACATGTAGCCACACGGTGGCAGCATAAAGCCATGAATGCCTTGGTGTGTATGTGTGTGTATGTGTGTGTGTGTGTGTGTATGTGTGTGTATGTGTGTGTGTGTATGTGTGTGTATGTGTGTGTGCTATCAAGGTGGCAGTGATCTTTCCCTCTGGTGACTCATTCATCCACTCAGGCACCAAGTGCCACTGGAGCCAAAATAAAGTAACATACAATATAAAGATGAATATGGAGGGTCGACATGTTGTGAAAAACAATATGATAATAAAACCACATTTTCTTTCAAATCTGTGTGAGCAGATGCGTAAATTACTTAAATCCATCCATTTTTTCTGCCGCTTATCCTCATTAACGTCGCTGGGTGTTGTACTGGAGCTTCAGCTGACGTTGGGCGAGAGGCGGGGTACACCCTGGACTGGTCGCCACATTCAGACTCATATTCATACCTATGAACAACGAACCCAAGCAAATCAATCTCCTCCATCCAACCCTGTCTTCTGCATCCATGTCTCTCCAACTACACCAACTACCCTCATGTCCTCTGGACATGTCCCAACCATCTCAGTCTGGCCTCTCTGACTTTATCTCCAAGGCCTCTAACATGTAATGTCCCTCTGATGTACTCGTTCCTGATCCTATCCATCCTGGTCACTCTCAATATCTCTCCTCTGGACATCTCAGTCTGGCCTCTCTGGCTTTATCTCCAAGGCCTCTAGCATGTAATGTCCCTCTGATGTACTCATTCTCGATCCTATCCATCCCGGTCACTCCCAATGAGAACCTCAGCATCCTTATCTCTGCTACCTCCATCTGCTTCCTGTCTTTTCCTCAGTGGCATTGTCTCTAGACCAAACAACATGGCTGGTTGTTTGGTCACAAGCCTATTCCTTGATTTGGTCTTTAAACAAACAAAAAAAAACCATTCAGGGTCATCTTACATGTGGGTGAGAATTGTATTTTATTTTTGAATGTTGGTACTGCATATAAATCCGAAGTGATGTTAAGAAGGCATGGGAATGTTTTCCTGCCAGTGGTAACCAAGCCAAAACCATGTAGACCTGCCTCTTGTTCCAGCTCTCCGTCATCGTCCAGCTCAAAGCTACTTGTGCTTTTTAGTGACATGGGAGCTTAGCTAATGACAATCAACAAATATGCATTTTACACCAGGTACCACCTCCCAACTATACGGCCAGTACCCGCATCTTTACAACTGCTGATGCATGTTTGCGCTACTTTGAAAGAGCTTTGATATGATTTTATTTCCAGTGTTGTGTTAAGAATAGAGCGTGCCTTTAGAGTGTAATGCAGGCCGTATGGAACATGCAGCCTCTCCGCAGCTGTCGGCCGCTTTTGATGAAGGGAGCTCTCTGCAAGCCCTTTTCCAAACAGAGGCCTGATACACAGGCTATGCGAGGGCATTTGGCATGCCCACGAGCTTGCTGACTTAGACCCTGCGGAGCCACTTGAGCGCTCCATTTTAGAAGATCCGCCGGGGCCTGCAGCGGCACGAGAAAGATACCTGTTTGAACTTTAGCACCTACTTTGTGTGTGAAGTATGAGGGTCCCAAACCTTTGGAGCAGAGTGTACAACCTGTGGATCTCTTGTAGATGGTGGTCATTTGATGTAACTTTAGCACCCCCATGTGGTACAAATAACAGACTATCAGCAGGTTAGCTATTGCAAAGTAATATTATTTGCAAGTATTTTTATACCATTGTAATAAAAGCTTATTTAAATTTAGTGCAAACATGGATAAAGGTGCAGATGCAAGCATTCATGCATTCAGAGAGGGTGTAGCTTCAAAGTAACATTGCACAATCTTCATTGCCAGAACATGTGTTCCATCTATTATGTCCAATAAAAGTGATGACTGGATCAGGAATATTGATAATTATACACAGTAATCCCTCATTTATCGCTGTTGACTGCTTGCAGACCCGACCGTGATAAGTGAATGCACGGGGAGAACATGCAAACTCCACGCAGAGATGGCCGAGGGTGGGATTGAACTCATTGAACTCGGGTCTCCTAGCTGTGTGGCCTGTGCGCTAACATACTCATCTGCATATGTATATGTATTCAATACATATGTATTTAGAATCTAATTAGGCATGCAAAGGATGGGATGGTCACTTATCAACGCACCGGTACTGTAACTTAGGGTACAAAGCGAGAACTGTAACTTCATTTATGAAATATTTACATTTAAAAAGTATACATATGCATAAAATAAACCCCTGTTCATCACGGTTAAGTGCTTCCAGATCCAACCGTGATAAATGAATTACCATGAAGTAGGAGTCCTACCTTTTAAATAATTCTAAATAAAAAAACAATATTCTTTCTCAGCTATCAGTCCACTATCAGCAGATTCCCACTTCCATGTCTCCTGCGCTCATAGCCTGTCCTTAATCAGCCCACTGCATTTGCACCCCAGGATCCAGCCAGTTGTCAAACAGATCCCTGCCTGTTGGGGTTAGCCTTAAGTGGGCCTGATCCAGGGCCAGAGCCCAGCTTTTTTGGAGTGGTTCTCAGGGTCTAGGGCCCTCAGGCACAAAAGGAGGGCCAAAAGCATTTCTTTGAGAGCTCCAAATCTCCTGTCCCCTCTCCTCCCCTCTTCCCGGGCCTCCTGTCCTCCATCCCCGCTCATACCCCCCTCCAGACTCTCTGTCTGCGCTGACACTGCCTTTAATAAGGAGGAGGTTGGGTGGGGGGGACTGTTTATTTGTGTGGTGCGAGGTTAAAAACTTCCCCCTTAATTGACATTCCGGTAACACTTTCCAATAATGGGGCAAGCAATTTCCTTGAAATTGATGTGTGTCCACCACAAGTAAAAACACCACTTGGAGCTTTCACTCACCCGTGGATGACCTACACTTGTGCTTGCCTTTCTTGTGTGCATCTACACATGTGTGCGTGTCAGCGTGAGAAATTGTGTGACTGCTGTTCCAGCGGCAGCCTCACTTATTGTCGTGTTTGTGGGAGGGATTGCACGGATCAAACACACGCTAATTCACACTTTTGTATATTACAGCTTTATTTGGATACTCACAATTACTAGGCGTGGGCGTGCTGGAGCCTATCCCAGCTGTCTTCGGGCGAGAGGTGGGGTACACCCTGGACTGGTGGCCAGCCAATCACAGGGCACATATAGACAAACAACCATTCAATTTGGAGTCGCCAATTAATCTAGCATGTTTTTTTTAACAACATCCCAATTACAACATTAGAAAGGTATGGAATCAGGGGATTAGTTTTGAATTGGGTTGAAACCTATCTACGTAACAGGAAGTGATATGTAAAGTTAGGAGAGTATACATATGCAAGTTCAAATTTTACATGTGGAGTACCCCAGGGCTCAATCCTGGGACCAAAACTGTTCAACTTGTATATCAGTGGCATAAGACTGAAAGTATTATTTGCAGACGATACTACTGACTTTTGTTCCCACACAAGAGCTAATTTTGGCTATATTAAAACGATGGTTTGATAGAAATAGATCATCTCTGAACTTAAGTAAAACTAAAATAATGCTATTCAGTGATGGTAGAAAGGACATGTACGAGCAAATACAAATAGATGGAGTGAATATTGAAAATGTGAACAAAATTAAATTTCTGAAGCTCATAATAGAAATCAAAAATCACTTTATATTCTTTATTGTTCTCTGAATTCTCTGGAAAAAAATGGCATGAACTGACGTTCCTCATTTTTAATCGGAGACCCCTGCCATGGGGGTGGTATGTATTGTGTAGGGGCCTCTAACAATGTTAAAACTGTATTTGTAAGATTGGAAACAGGTTTCTATGCTCCGACAAGAGAAATATTCCATTCATAAAGGAGGACTACTACTACTACTATGGAAATTCACTTATCACAGTCTGGTCTGGAAACATAACTGCGATAAACGAGGGATGACTGTAATTCTAATGATGCTAACTTAATTAATTTTATTTAATTTTAGTGTAATTTGCATTTTCCACCCATTGCTGTTTTTTACTAAAATGTTTATTTGATTACTGCAACATTTTTATATAGCAAAAAAATGAGGTCATTTTCCTTAGCTGCTCGACACTTGTGTGTGAGTGATAGGACAAAAAGCTCTGATTTGTTTAGGGAGAATTTGGCTCCCCCTGCTGACTTCCATGTATAAATCTGTGCACCTCGAATATAAGACAACATTTTCAGTCAGTATGGTTAAAATAGTTGTCAAAATAGACTGCAGTACTTGGTTTCAGTCAACAGGGGCGCTGTTGATTCTGTTTCCACTCGTTTGGTGAATAAATTAGTACATCAGTACAACACGAATACATGGAAAATGTATCAGTTTGATTCATAAATTTAGTGCAATTAAGACTATTTCTTGGGCTTCATCTGTCAGTTACTGAGTGAATATTCGAAGAAAATGTTAAATGTATGTAATTATGTTATGCTCCTTCTGTGTAGGCATGTGTGTGCCTCAGCAATTATCTTATTTTCAGCTATTTTGTCATGCTATTTTTGACCGGTGTCCGTTTTTCATCCTTGTGCCCAAAAGCGCATTGACTTAATGAATAAATAAACAGCCGTATTTTCATTTTCATTCATGCCGCACACCATTGAGTGACAGTGGCACCACATTGAAATCCCCAGTAGAGAGCCTACAGTCTTTTGGAGCCTCCTCTGCCCTCCTGCTCAGTCAGCGCTGGTGTGTGAGAAAGTGTGCAAACACAAACATCTCCCTGGGTTGCAGACTGCATCCTTGGCCCGCAGGGTGACCGCCAAATAGGACTTGCGGTGCGATGAGTGTTAAACGTGTATGTGTGTGTGTGTGAGGGGTGAGGAGACAGTGAGTGTAAGACGCAGCATGTGTCAATAGGTGCGCGGGTAAGTGTGATGAATATGTGTGTGTGTGTGTGTATGTGTGTGTGTGTGGCTGCAGCAGGCAGACGCTGGCTGGTTCCTGGCCTTGTCATGCTGTCTCCCACACGCCCTCTGATGTGGTTGGAGGCTGCGGCTTTCACTATCGAGCGGGGTGGCCGCACTGTGCACACTCACTGTTCTCACATGTCTGTGTAAACACACATTGCGCACATTGGTATGCAGTCACATTCTCAGAGGACACACACACACACACACACACATGCAAAGATGTAGCGTACAAGCGCAGCGTACCAAAGCGTCTAAATGGACGCGCATACACACACACACATGCAGACGCCATCCATGGTGTTGGTGGGCTCCAACAATATGCGGTTAATTAAATGATATCAAAGACACATGTTGGCAGCAGGCCCATCATACCGGTGTGTGTGTGTGTGTGTGTGTGTGTGTGTGTGTGTGTAATTAGAAGATAAATTGTGCCGATCCTTGAGAGCACTATGTTACATTGGAAGTTAATACCTATGTGTACATAACTGTACACTCATTTTTTTTTTAATGCAGATGTGTTATAAACATAAAATGCAGACTGTAAGGGCCTCTATACACTCTACCGACCCCTTCAGGTCAAAAGGTGAATTGAATATAATGAGACTTGGTAATAAATATAGATAATAAATAGAGAGCCTGCTGTCATGCTATTAATTCAATATAATTGCCACTATAAAGTTAATTATACGTACTTTTTTATACGTTTTGGGGATGTTACATAATCTCCAAGGTACTCCCCCCCCAACGTGATTTTTACTTTTTCCAGTACTTAGGAAAGCAGGACGTGAACAAATGTAACAGTTACTGATTGTAAAAGTACCAGATGGAGGGGTAGGATTTAATAAGCTTTGCTTCTTCCTACTCCTTTTGGACATGTGTAATAAGATGCTGATTTTGTGAGTAAAAACGTATCCCTGGATGATAATTGTCATATCACCTAGTACTTTGCTACGTGATGAAAAAAAATTAAAATTTTTATAAAATAATAATTATTATAATAAATTCATTATTAATGATTATCTTATTATTATATAATAATTATATAATATCTAATTAATATATAATTATATAATAACATTATATAGTAATAATAATAATAATAATAAAGTTTGAAAAAAACATATATAAGGAAAGCAGGAAGTGAACAAATGTAACAGTTACTGATTGTAACAGTACCAGATGGAGGGGTAGGATTTAATAAGCTTTGCTTCTTCCTACTCCTTTTGGACATGTGGAACTGTGAACTGATTATGTGATGCATTCAATTGTAATCTGATGTATGTTCAAATGAAATAAAACCATTACCATTGCGATTATAAATATTTTAAAAGACCTAATGTATATATGTTGCAATGTGAATTTGGTGCAGGCATTTATTTTCCATTTCTTAAAAGATTTCTTAATTTATCTGTGACTATTGCTTGAATCGTAAGCAGGAGGTGTACAATTTGGTGGCAGTCCAACTTAATTGGAGTTCCAAGCATCCCTCATAAACAATGTCCACCTCCCGCCGTCCCTCACTTTTTGCAGGCCTGTCTCTTTAAGGTGCTGTTTGTTTACTTGGAGGCTTAGTTCACTGAGACCTGTGCAGGCTCAGTTGCGAGACTCCTTTCATAGGGGCTCCATTTTGTTCTTAATAAAATGGCACTCAGTGGCCAGGGGACTGGCAGGCACCCAGCTGCCTGGGAAAGCAAAGAATGCCGGCCTTCATTTAGCAACAAACAGCTACTGCCTGAGGAGGCTAGCGGCGCTGCAGTCTGTGTACTGTTGCTGCTTATGTACTGTATGTGTGTGTCGGTGTGGAATGAGGCCACGGATGAAGGAGTCGGGTATGGCTGCTCTGTGCATAGGGTGGCTTTTGTTATGTTATTATTTGTCTGTTTGCGTCTCTGTAGGTTGCAGAAAAAAAACATGCAGTGCCACCTCTCTAAGCTGTCCACCGTAGACTCAAAGTTCTAGTCAATGAAGGGAACAGAGCAGCCATTAAGATGCACAAGCCCTTTATACCTTTGTCTCTTGTAACGCATACAGTGCCCAATACTGAAAAATCAAAGCATGTGTGGGTTCAGTTTTGATATTTTGGATTTATATTCCCATGTTCAAGTCTGGTGCTTGTGTGTCTATCCTAGGTTTACCATAAAAGTCACCTCTCTCGGTGATGCTTTTAAGACAAATCGCAGCAAACAACACCAGAGAAGAGTGGGAAGCAGAAATAACATGTTTTTGTTTTGTCAGCGCTCTCCTAATGCGAGCAGTATGAGCCTCGGAAAGAATGACTCATCCACAACCGGGACTGTTGTCGCCATTGTGTGTTAAAATGATGATTCCGCCACTGTTTATTCTTTATGATGTGGTGGACTGGCATGGTTTTCCTTCCCTTTTGCTGCCATCGGGGGCGGTCTGGGCTGTACATACGTATGTATACCTTGATGCCATATTTGTGCATTATAACTCCCATAAAGCAGCACTGGTGGTGACGCTCTACAGGCGAGATGCTCCAACCATGAGGTCATCTCATTGGATATTGACAGAAATTGCCTTTGGGATTGGAAGGGGGGGTTGGAGGGCAGGCAGTGACAGGCAGCAGTGATGTATGAACAAGCAGGTGGGAGTTTGGCACCGAGGGAGGATGCTTGTAAAGCCATTGTATGGAGTTGTCTGTTCTCTCTTCGTTCAGCTGCTGCACTCTTTCATTAAACTGCATTTCATGCCTTATGTCACACACACACACACACACACACACACACACACGGTATCTCATCCCTCCATCATGCAGAATTCAACTGTCAGAATGAGTTGACTGATTGACACTCGGCGCTCGGAGCAGACGCACACATTGTTTAGCATTGCTGTGCCCCCCGTCGCCGTGGGGACGTAAAGCAATCAGACAGGAGATTTCCCAGAAGATCGCCGCGATTGGCTGCGTCTGTGGCCTGTGCTCTCGGTTTGATCCCATGAAATTAGCCTGAAACAATTGGCCAGTGCCCGCAGCGTGTCTGCGTCTGTCTGTAAGCTGCCACTTCTTTACGTCCGCCACTTGTTTGGCTTTTCAACATCCTTGACACTTATCTCATCCGCACGCTTTCTGATCTTTTGTGAGACGACTGTATTTATTCATCATGGGTCATCTAGCAGCTTAAATAGAAAACAGTACCGGCCATTTCTGATGTCTTTGATAGTGTTGAGGTTGGAGCCAAGTCAGTCTTCCACACACGAAAGAGGATGGCCATTGCTCGGTTGCCACTTTCCATGAAGTCTGAAGAACAAAGTTGCAGGCATTGCAGATGTTCCAGTACTTTGGCCATGAAAACGGGGCTGAATGGTGGACTAGTGGTAAGCATGTACTCCACACAGTCAGGATATCGGGAAGACCTGGGTTTGATTCTCCGCTTGGACTCCGCTTATGTTGGTTTTCTCGGGGTACTCCGGTTTCCTCCAGTTAACTTAACATGTTAACAAGTTAACATGCTAGGTTAATTGGCGACTCCAAATTGTCCATAGGTATGAATGTGAGTGTGAATGGTTGTTTGTCTATATGTGCCCTGTGATTGGCTGGCCACCAGTCCAGGGTGTACCCGCCCGAAGACAGCTGGGATAGGCTCCGGCATACCCACAACCCTAGGTATGCATTCATGATTGAAATGGTTCATAGGACTTTTGTAACTAATGCTAGGAGTTCACTGGGCCGGTGCCAGTTGGTGCCAGTTCACGCCAAAGATTATATGATTGGCGCATAGTGGCGAAAAGAAAGAAAAAAAAAAAACGACTAAAAACACTCATAAAACAGGAAATTAAATGCATCCTCAGGTGTTAAATCTTCCCATTCGGTGTCTTATTGGGTGGAACAAGCTGTTTTTTTTCTTGATTGCGTGCTGAAAAGCTGGAGAAACAAGCGTCTCGCTGATATATTGGCTGCCAAATTATTTTTTATTTTTCACCTTTGATGACTATGACTCGTTGAATACCTCTCTGGTTTATTGCACATTTTTTCAGCGACGGGATGCCAAGCTTTTAAAGCGCCTCTAATGACCCAGCAAACACATATGTATGCTGGACACTTGCTTTGCTACACACCTGTCATTACTTAGACATACACACACAATACACACCCACATATGCCCTCGTTATATTTCCAAACCAAGCCACCATAATCAAACCATCAAAGGCGTCCATACACACATTAAACACACTCCCTTTCAGCCTTATCTTTTTTCTTTTTCTTTTTTTTTTTTTTTTTTTTTTTTTAGAAGATCAGACTGCATCCATTAGGGCTTTCCAGTCACTCAACAACCCAGGCAAGGCGACACGCTTGTCGCTCAGTGGCGGCCTAAGGGAGCACGGCTTCCATCTTGACAGATATGTCTTGCTAATGTTCCCCGAGAGAGGCCTACCTGCTCGCTCGGTGACTGATGCACAGAGGGACACTACAGAGGGTCACACAGGGAATCATTCTAGCGTCAATTTGTGTATTTGTGTACCAAAGACTTGTAGTTCCTTGGTTACTTATGGTTTTATCTAATGTAGGGTCAAGGTCCTTGTATGAAAACAAAAAAAAGTCTTATCTTATATTCGCGGTCAAGAGATGTATACACATCAACGGGTGGCGCCAAATGACTTCTCCACAAGTGAATTCCTGAGCTTTTCTTCCTGTCACTCACACTCACATGTGACTATAAATGTTTTTATTTGTTTGACTGATTGATGTTTTGGATTTTATGTAAAATATTAATTCTTTCCAAAACGGGTGTTGGACAAATATATACGTATATAGTGATATATATATATAGCACATCATGACTGGTTCAAGACTCTTCATCCTTGTATTTAGCAAACATCAACTGCTTGTATTGTTTCTTGAATTGACTCATCGTTGTGCATTGTTTGTAGTTGGAAATTGATGTATGTGATGTAGTAGTAGTAGTAATAAGGCAAGACAACCTTATTTTCTTAGCACGTTTAACATACGGGGATATTCACAAAGGTTCTTTCTTGTGATAGTTAATTTTATATATGAAAAATATATGAAAATAGCCAAGAGCTACTAATTTATTTTCATAGTTCATTTCAAGCCAAACAAAGCCAATATGCTCGTCCGGGAGGCATCCAGACGAGATGCCCGAGCCACCTCAAATGGCTCCTCTCACTGTTGAAGGAGCCACCCTACGGAGGAAACAGCCACTTGTTTCTGTGATCTCGTTATTTCGGTCACGACCCAAAGCTCATGACCATAGGTGAGGGTGGAAACGTAGATCGACCGGGAAATTGAGAGCGTTGCTTTCAGGCATATAGCCCTGGACACCACAGCTCCTAGGATCACTCGGGTACTCAACCATTTAAATTCAAATGAATAATATAATCATTGGTTTTTGATGAATTACGTGCACGCTCATTTTGTGTTGTCTTTTTACCTTCGTAATGGTAACCTAGCGTGGTACAATACCGATATCGGTATGTGACAGGAGGAGCAAGAGGGAGTGGAATTTGAAACATGCCGCCCTCCTCCCTGTCCACAAGTTAAAAGCACATTCATGGAGCAATTTAATGAGATACAACAGGGAAAACGTCACAGCGATGTGAGCAAACAGAATAGGGGGAAGATTCTATGGGCCCCTGTGCCCTAATTGGCTGACTGACTGCAGAAAGACAACACTGTCTCTCTTTAATGTGGGCGGGGTGAAAGGTCACTGTATTGCATTTGTAAGGTCAGCGGGTGAGGTCGCGCTCAGCTCTGGGCCTTCCTGCCGCAGACAGCTAGGTCATGCCACCTACATAGAGCCCAATTATCCCTGCCAACTAATAACTGCTCGCCTCGTTCCACTGCACAGCACACACTCACACGCAAACACCCCCCCACCACCACCACCACACACACACACACACACACACATACACACACACTCTGGTGTACAATGTCTTCCCTTGCTTGTGTCTCTTGACTTCTCGCAGCATGAAAAACAATCTTCATCCTTTGTGTTATGCTAACTTTTATGAAATGAAGTGATTATAGGGACTTGGGTACTAGAAAGGAGTGTAATAGTGTAATTTTCCTTGGCTAGACCTTCTGCTAGGCCTCACACAATATTACATGTGTGGTTAGTAGCTCTGCTGTACATACCCCGTCATCTACTGTTGATACATATTGTTGCAAGGTGTACAAGTGGTTAGCGTGCAGGCCACACAGCTAGGAGACCCGAGTGTTGCATGTTCTCCCCTCGTGCATGCGTGGGTTTTCTCCGGGTACTCCGGTTTCCTCCCACATTCCAAAAACATGCTAGGTTAATTGGCAACTCCAAATTGTCCATAGGTATGAATGTGAGTGTGAATGGTTGTTTGTCTATACAGTCCCTGACAAAAGTCTTGTCGCTTATCCAAGTTGTAGGAACAACAAATAATAACTTGACTTGTAGTTGCTCAATTGGAATCAGGAATGACTTATATGAAAGGCAAAGCCCTCTAGATTATGCTTTTTATATAAAAATAAAGTTTTGTACCATTCATTGAGTTTTAGCATTTAATTAGGACATAAAGGTCAGATTTTGCTTGGACAAAAGTCTTGTCGCATACAAAAAAATGTAGAAATAATACATATACTTAATGTTGAATACACAAATATGCTACAATAACATCAGAACATAAAGTCATTGTACCTTGGAAAAAAGAATTAATATTGTGTATGGCTTCCATGAGCTTGGAGGACTGCATCCATACGTCTTGGCAATGACTCAAATAACTAATCTGGAATGGCCAAGAAAGCAGTCTTGCAGGACTCCCAGAGTTCATCAGGATTTTTCGGCTTCATCTTCCAAGCCTCCTCCTTCATCTTACCCCAGACATGCTCAATAATGTTCATGTCTGGCGACTGGGCTGGCCAATCCTGGAGCACCTTGACCTTCTTGGCTTTCAGGAACTTGGATGTGGAGGCTGAAGTATGAGAAGGAGCGCCATCCTACTGCAGAATTTGCCCTTTCTTATGGTTTGGAATGTAATGGACAGCGAGAATTTCTTGATATTTCAGGCTGTTGATGTTGCCATCCACTCTGCAGATCTGTCGCACACCCCCATACTGGATGTATCCCCAAACCATGATTTTTCCTCCACCAAACTTGACTGTTTTCTGGGTGAATCTTGGGTCCATGCGGGTTCCAACAGGTCTTCTGCAGTATTTGCGGCGATTGGGATGCAGTTCAATGGATGATTCGTCAGAAAAATCAACCTTCTGCCACTTTTCCACTGTCCATCCTTTCTGCAAGCTGTGGGCCTTGGCAAATGCAACACGATTTTTTTGTTGGCTGTTGATGGCAACATCATATCAAGAAATTCTCGCTGCCCATTACATTCCAAACCACAAGAAAGGGCAAATTCTGCAGCAGGATGGCGCTCCTTCTCATACTTCAGCCTCCACATCCAAGTTCCTGAAAGCCAAGAAGGTCAAGGTGCTCCAGGATTGGCCAGCCCAGTCGCCAGACATGAACATTATTGAGCATGTCTGGGGTAAGATGAAGGAGGAGGCTTGGAAGATGAAGCCGAAAAATCCTGATGAACTCTGGGAGTCCTGCAAGACTGCTTTCTTGGCCATTCCAGATTAGTTATTTGAGTCATTGCCAAGACGTATGGATGCAGTCCTCCAAGCTCATGGAAGCCATACACAATATTAATTCTTTTTTCCATGGTACAATGACTTTATGTTCTGATGTTATTGTAGCATATTTGTGTATTCAACATTAAGTATATGTATTATTTCTACATTTTTTTGTATGCGACAAGACTTTTGTCCAAGCAAAATCTGACCTTTATGTCCTAATTAAATGCTAAAACTCAATGAATGGTACAAAACTTTATTTTGATATAAAAAGCATAATCTAGAGGGCTTTGCCTTTCATATAAGTCATTTCTGATTCCAATTGAGCAACTACAAGTCAAGTTATTATTTGTTGTTCCTACAACTTGGATAAGCGACAAGACTTTTGTCAGGGACTGTATGTGCCCTGTGATTGGCTGGCCACCAGTCCAGGGTGTACCCCGCCTCTCGCCCGAAGACAGCTGGGATAGGCTCCAGCACCCCCGCGACCCTCGTGAGGATAAGCGGTAGAAAATGAATGAATGTTAACCGTAGTTCAAAGGTCACGTGAGTGCAACTGTAGCGCACATAGCCATGCTATGCTATGCTACATTATCCGCAAAGGTTGAATCAAGGTAACTTTGGCTCTCCTTGAAGACGTTTCACTTTGAATCCAAAAGGCTTCTTCAAGTGTGGTGTGATCCTATTTAGCCTGTCTGGTGGCAAAACCTGTTTTGGAGCGGCCACTCTTCCTATGGAATGAGACAATCATTGGGGGAGAGATTCAAGCAGCAATTTAGTATTGCTTTGTAGGTATTTTGCAGTGTATTCGCGTTAGCATACTATAGTAAGTTCCATTTCCTCTTCTATGGTTATCACACTTTTCTCTGTCCATAGTGCTTAAGCTTTGTTTGTATTCTAAATTGTATAATAAGCATATTAGTATGAACTTTGCTTTTTGTCTTTTTCCCTAATATTTTAATTTATTATTATTATTTTATAATTATTTATTATATTATTATTTTTATTATGGCATTTTGTGTATAATATTTTTTTATTATATTCCCATAATATTATATTTTTTCCCCAAAAATTCCAATTTAATTTTGTTTTGTTTGTCATAGTATTCTGACTTTTTAATATGACATCTGTGTATTCGGTTACTAAAATTGCTTCTTTTCTCATAATATTGCATTTATTTTCATAATTACAGCAGCTTTTCCCAATTTTCAACTATTTCAGTTCTTAATTACAATTACAACTTTATTGTCATCATATTGTGACTTTATTCTGGACTTTTTCTTACACCCTAATCTCATAATATTCCAACCTAAAAATGACATATTTTCTTGCCTATTTCAACTGTATGCTACTAAAATAACATTATGTTGCTTTTGTCCTTGATTGTACTTTTGACCACTGTAGTCCTGTCTTAGAAGCGAATCACAACATCTTTTGCTGTCTTTTATTCTGAAGCAGGACCAAGTTGAAGGTGTAATTTCCATCACTATCTCGTATCATAATAGCTCACCGTATTATGAGAGTCACACGACCTAATCAGTCCTGTATCAAAGCCCACATGCAAGAGACAAAGTGAGGATTGCCAGCGAGGGGAGATATTTTAAGGTGCGTCTCACCCTGACTAATGCCCCCTTCAGTAAGGTGGAATGGCACATAAGCTCCATTAATACAGGAATGAGTTGAATTTAGCTCTGTCTGTCGCGCACACATCGCCCCCCCCCCCCCCCAACCCCACCCCAACCGGCTTTCCATGAAGTGTGCGCACAACACTTATTGAAAAGCTATGTGCCAGCATGCCACACCCACCCGACCACCACCACCACCCCCCCGCTGCACACTCCTTTGTTCTCTAACTATAGCCACAGCCGTGCCAAGGTCCCGGCGACTTACATATTCCACTATAAAACAAGTGATAATGAACATGAAAAGCACCCCGCACTGGTAGTTTGACCGAGCAGCTAAGCACTCCCAGCCGTGTTCGTACACACGCAATCACCGTAAAGATACATTAAAGGCATATGCTTTCTGCAACACAGGTGCATGAAGCCCTGAATCCCTGCACCCCCGCATCACCCTCCCAGTGTGTGCATCACTTTGACTGCAAAAGGGAAAGTGTGGAGAGAGGGGATGAGAGGTGTCGAGACCCGGGAATGGAAAATGATTGATCCGTTTTAAGGGGCCTATAAATCCCCCCACTGATACGGGTACAAATGGGGGCATGTCTTTCCTACCTGGCAACCCCACAGATATTTATAACGTCCTTGACAGAGCCTTCGTATACATGACAGGTTTAGTCGTCTTTGTGCTTTGTGTGGTGGCTTCATGAATGTTGCTATTATTGTCTGCTTGCTGCTATTGATGAGTGGTGAGCTGTGTTTTTTTTTTTTTTCTCTCTCGGTAAACTGACTGAGTGAGCAGCGTCCATGTAAAGGTTGCCTGTCCCTGGCGCTCCCTGGAGTGCCAAGGCAGCCAGGCCCCCTTTGACCATGGCAAGACACACACACACAGACACACATTGACGTGTACCCCCACTGAGCACCCCACAATGTTGTGTACAAGTTGAGAAGATGGGAGTTTGTATGTGTGTATGCGCAGAAGGGGAAAGGGACAGGGGGTGGGTGTCTATCCCCACACACACAAGTTGCTTAGTTTTTTGGAAAGTCTCTGGCCCACCCAAGAGGAAAGGAGGTTGTGCTGGTGGCGGTGTTGCTGCTGCTGCTGATGATGATGATGATGGGGGGCTGACCGACCAACCGACATACGATGGCCATGGTGGGAACAAAGCCTTATTTCAAACTTGCCAAAAACAAGGGTCTTTATGCTGTGATGCAGGCCGCCCCTCCCCTCCCGTCCTATGTAGCGAGATGTTATCGCAAAGATGCAATATCCACCTCGGCACAGGGCCGGGGGTTGGGGGGTGGGGGGCAGCATAGGGCTCCAGTGTTACACTAAGTACCCCGGGGCACTGACCTCACTAATGAAGTCTCCCTTGGCTGCTGCAGACCACTACTGTACCCTCCTTTGTCTTCAATAAGGGGGGGGGGTCTCAGTTTTTTTTGGTCCTGCTATTCTGGCCATAGGAAGATTGTAGTGGAACGTTCAAGTCACACACAAAGTTAATTAATTTGTTGCTGTCATCAAAAAAAGTTAACCGCCATATAATACTGTATAACTCAATAAAACCAAAATAAAGTAAAAGACGCCTGACAGCATGTAAGCCAGTCATCTGAGAGTGTCAGATGCAGGAGCAAACTTTATTTTCTTTGCACTCGTAACTGGAACAAAAGGACATCCCAAAAAAAAAAAAAAAAACGCAACAAGATGGTTCTTCCTACTTCCTGGAACGTCGATCAAGCGGTAAATTGAGAGTTTAACTGCGACAGACTGATGTGTCACGGCAGACACCGCACCAATTCGCCTGTCGATCTCACGTTCCATCCTTCCCTAACTCGTGAACAAGACCCCGAAGTACTTCGACTCGTCTACTTGGGGCAGGATCTCGTCCTCGACCCGGAGATGGCACTCCAACCTTTTCTGGGCAAGAACCATGGACTCAGGAGACTTGGGAGGTACTGATTCTCATCGTATTTGCTCTCACCATTCATCTCGATGCACGTCTGTCCTCCATAGATTTCTTTGAAGTCCCTGATTTACGATCCGCCTGCCTCTTACAGTCCGTTTGGACTTTGATGTTTTGCTGTTATCTAACCACGGAAGCCTCCCTCTTTCAAGCCCTCTCTCTTGACTTTTATATGTGGCCTTGAGATGCATTTAGAGCTACTCGGGGGCGGTGGGACCACAAATCAGTAGTAGGAAATTTGATTTTGCAAAATGGATGAATAAAGCGGATACCCAACATTCTTGGATGGATATTGTTGGCTTGCAGGGAGAGGATTAGCTTCATTTGGAAGCTGGGATTGCTACATCAGCTTCTGTGCCTCTGTTGGCTACTACTACAAGTTTCATTCATTCATTTTCTACCGTTTATCCTCACGAGGGTCACGGGGGTGCTGGAGCCTATCCCAGCTGTCTTCAAGCGAGAGGCGGGGTACACCCTGGACTGGTGGCCAACCAATCACAGGGCACATATAGACAAACAACCATTCACACTCACATTCATACCTATGGACAATTTGGAGTCACCAATTAACCTAGCATGTTTTTGGAATGTGGGAGGAAACCGGAGTACCCGGAGAAAACCCACGCATGCACGGGGAGAACATGCAAATTCCACACAGAGATAGCCGAGGGTGGGATTAAACTCGGGTCTCCTAGCTGTGAGGTCTGCGAGCTAACCACTCAACTGCCGTGCAGCCAACACAGTACAGTTACTACACTACATCTTCTCAAGGGACAATACCATACAAATGAAACTTTGATATCCTTTAGAGTAGTCTGTGTACAGCTTGTAATGTAGTATATATTTACTATCCATTGAAGATGACTCAACACACAGCTGTTATCGTCTAAATAGCTGACAACAGAAAATTGTGTCCTGCCTACATGGAAGCGTCATGGTCTGGGGGCTGCATGAGTGCTGCCTGAGTGGGGAATTACTGCAGTTCCTTGAGTGAAAACGTGAATTCCAACATGTACTGTTACTTCCCAGAGCAGGGTATAATCTCCTCAGTTTTCCAACATCTCAAGCAAACCTCTGGCTTTAAGTAGGTCCCCACGATTTAGACATGAGTGATTGTCAATAGCCACGTTTACATGGACCCAAATATTCCAATTCCATTCAATTCATTTCAATTTGGAGTCGCCAATTAACCTAGCATGTTTTTGGAATGTGGGAGGAAACCGGAGTACCCGGAGAAAACCCACGCATGCACGGGGAGAACATGCAAACTCCACACAGAGATGGCCGAGCGTGTTTTCTATTGCCCCCTGTGTTAAAAATGGCTGCTGTATCGTGAGCGTTGTACGCTCATTGTATGTAAACAGTTTGCAATAAGCTGATAGTGGAATCACTTTATATAGCCATCATATAGTATGGATCCCCCATCGTCCCGTTTTGCTCCTACAAGCTGTCAGCGGTTCCTCCCATTGGCAAAGGGGTGTGGCACCCATTCTCTGTGGCACCACAAGCCAAAAGGAGCAAGTCTCTCTAAATCCACAATGCCTCCGCCTCCAGAGAGCCAAAGTGGAAAGTTTGCTTTTTCACCCGCTGGGTTAGAAGATGAAAGGGCTTTTTGGATGTCATGGGTCTATGAGGTGGGCTGAGAGTACTGGGCGGACAGGGTGGGGGGGCTTATATCTCTTTATCCCGTCTGGCGTGCTGCGACTGGGCTTGACCCACATCAGCTGTTCGCTTTTCTCCGGCTGCCAGTCACTGTGCGGCTCAAAGATGGGCTGTCTGCTCATGGATTACCTGGGCCAATGCCCTTTCATTCCCCTTTGCTCTGAATACCCAATGCCTAAAAGCCCTCACCTGAGCACCCTGCGGTGCAGTTATAAAAAAGATAAAGGGTTCTGAGGAGGGTCGAGTGGAGTGGGGCTGACTTGGAGGGGTGAGCTGCCACTGCGGTGGTGTTTATGGAAGAGAGCCAGGATTAGTCGACGGCTGGTGGTTATTGATTCAATTTGGGATGCTTTTTTATCTGCAAGCCACTAAGGCCGGCGGACATGCTAGGTTCCCGCAATGGGCCCCAATCTCTGCTGGTTATGAAAGAAATATGCCTTTGGTGGTGGAGGTGGTGGTGGAGATGCTCAGAATGCCTGCACCACAGCAGTGGAGGCATCTGTCGTGTGTGTGTGTGTGCGCGCGTGTGTGTTTGTGTGTGTAGGCCTGAGACGGCGCTGGGATCAGTGCGGCTCTGCATGTTGGCTGCAGGTTATAGCTGGTGCTGAGAGGAGAGAATGAGGCGGCATGCTTTTTGGTATGCAGCTATAATTTGCACTGCTGGCTGCATGCGGTGTATTCAAACTCAATGAGCTGTGTTGCAAATTTGATAAAAGATGGTCAGCATGGGGGGGCAACATGGGGGGGGGGGCAACATGATTGAAGTTGCAAAGATCTTTGGTTAATAACATAATAGATGGAGATTTATGGTGTGTTTACAATTGTGGTATGGCATGCTGGTTCGGACCAAAAATAAAATATATATATACAGTATTTGGCGTCACACTGGTATTTTTGTGAACAAACCAAAGCCCGCAGGAAAGAGCAAGGACATGCCTTAGGACAAGGGTGGGCAAACTACGGTCCGGGGGCCACATGCAGCCCACCAAGCGTTTGAATCCGGCCCACCAGTTGCTTTCAACTTTTAACATACAAACTGGCAACATGACTTGCAAGTCAGATGTCTTATTGAGTAAAATGAACAACAAAACTGTAAAATGAAATGAATAGTTTGATGTGGTCTGATGTTTAAAGTGCTCCTGGAAAAAAAAGCGACATGAGAACATACAGCTGATAGTATAACACTTTTACAGATAAAATTAGACAAATAATTCAAGGAAAATTATAAGCATAAAATAGTGTGTGTGTGTTTAAATATATGTTCTGGTCCCCCGGACAATTTTGTTAACTCAATGCAGCCCACGAGTCAAAATATTTGCCCACCCCTGCCTTAGGAAGTGACATAAATGTCATGATAAATACAACGTAAATAAATAAATTAAATGTTATGAACTAAACTATAAACTAAAGTGCCATCATTATGTCATTATATGGTCATATCATATGGTCATATGGGCATTATTAAAAAAACAAAAACAAACAGTATTATGGAAAGCAGGAAGTGAACAAATGTAACAGTTACTGATTGTAAAAGTACCAGATGGAGGGGTAGGATTTAATAAGCTTTGCTTCTTCCTACTCCTTTTGGACATGTGGAACTGTGAACTGATTATGTGATGCATTTAATTGTAATCTGATGCATGTTTAAATGAAATAAAACCATACCATTACCATCTTTTAGGTTGAATATATAGTATAATATATATATATATATATATATATATATATATATATATATATATTCTTCTTTTAGGTTCTATTCGGACTTGGGACACTATGGATAGATTCCGGATGTCCATACACACACAGAACAATGAACAACTCGTATATGTGCTGTCCTTTCAAGCATTGTGCTGTACGCTGAACAGGCTTTCTGTTTATTTGGCGGTCAGAGACACTGTTGAATCCAAGAAAGATGAATATGCTAAGGTAGCGAGATGCAGAGCAGAGAATCAGCACTTCCGATGCAATTTCGTTTCTATTTTTGTCATTTTTGAGAGTGATTCAGTTCTTTTACAGTACCCCTCCCTCGCTTACTTATGTGTTTATTCTGCCATTGCCTCTCGCAACAGCCATCTCCAAATCATGCGCAGACAGATGGAGATGCCAGCCGTTCAAATAGAGACGGCTCGGGCAGCGTGGGTGCAGGGGAGGCAAATCGTGGACAGTGTCCCCACGTTTGATGTCCCTCCCCGGGGTCTAATGCACACTGTCACCCCTCTAGATGGTGCCGACAGATGGAACCTCGAGACACCAACCCAATGGGGACAATGACACAGAAATATGAAACAGAAGGAGGCATGAGTGAGGAAGACGGATGGCTTGATGAGTGGAGGCTGGTTTAGTGAGGAACCGTGTTAGAGGTTGGGTTGTATTTTTGTTGCGTATCTTTCACGACTTGACTTACATCAGGCAGGAACGACATTAATCGGAAACCCATTTATTTTTGTAAATGTTTCGAAAGAATGTCAGCCAAGGATTTCGGTTTACATAACAGCTTGAGGGAAAGGATCTAAGCAGTTTGTAGCAAATCATCTTGAACCCAATGGTACTGTGGTACCCTGAGACACAGAAAGATCATTGATGATACTGACACTGATGTATTGTAGCGTTCTACAGGTGACCACTAGAGGCTGACAAACTGCTGTGAACAGTGACTGCTTGCCACAGCAATGAGGCTGCTTGTTATTCCTTTTAGGTTTTATGTGTCATCCAGATCCATTCAGGCACAGAGCATTCAGTATCTCACAAAAGCTCGTACATCCCTTACATGTCAGCCAGCGTATCATACTGTCTCTCTCAAGGGACAGTACTATAGAAATGAAACGGGAATATACTTTAGAGTAGCCGGTGTACAGCTTATGTCGCTGTCCACTGAAAATGATTGAACACTAGTGGTGCCGTGGAAAAGTATGTGATCGTCATATGTCAATCAGTGCCAGTCATTTGTAGCTAATGTGTTGGGTAGTCAATAGCCATGTTTACATGAGGAGTTTTTCTCTTTCCAAATGACCTTTCCGAAAGCAATGGTATACATGGAAAGGAATATTCCAATGGCGTGTCTCCATGCGCCGCTATAATCAACCAGAATAGTCAATGGGGCATGTGCAGTAAAGCGTAAACACCAACATCACGTGATACCGACTTCCTCCAGTTTTTCTTTCACTTGTTGGAATAACTCCGTATTGACAGTTTTTCCTTCGTCCAGAAATTTAGTTTGAATCAAAAACAAACTTTCCGCAGAAGTCCAGTGCCGATTGAGGAAAAGATAAAGTTCAATCTTGCTAATATTTTATAATTAAGCTCTGCACATGTTTTATATAGATTAGATATGTATTTTCTTTTTTAATAAAACTGGACTTGTGAATGGCGTATAGAAGGGTTTAGATTCTGTTCCACAGATGGCGCTAATGCACACGAAAGCTGCTTGCCAACCGCCAATAAACAACAGAAGAAGAAAAACACCACGAAGAAGAACACACCCTGACAACTTTCCGTTTGAGCGGGTACAAGATACCTCAATCGGATTGGTGAAAGGAATATTCCACCCCTGGGAATCCCATTACATATTCATTCGGATTGGCACTTTTCTTTCGGAATGAGGTGTATACAAAGGTTAGATTCTTTCCGTTTGAGCAAATAACCCGAATGGAATTGGAATATTTGGGTCCATTTATACGTGGCTATTGACAGTCACTCATGTCTAAATCGTGGGGTCCATTTTTGTCTGGAGGAGACCTACTTAAAGCCATCCTGGAGGTTTGCTTGAGATGTTGGAAAACTGTTTCCCAACTGAGAGAATCATACGCTGCTCTGGGAAGTAACAGTACATGTTGGAATTCACTTTTTCACTCAAGGAAGCGTAGTAATTCCCCACTAAGGCAGCATTCATGCAGCCACCAGACCATGACGCTTCCATGTAGGCAAAACACAATTATCTGTTGTCAGCTATTTAGACGATAACAGCTGTGTGTTGGGTCATCTTCAGTGGATAGTAAATATATACTACATTACAAGCTGTACACAGACTACTCTAAAGGATATCCAAGCTTCATTTGTATGGTATTGTCCCTTGAGAAGATGTAGTGTAGTAACTGTACTGTGTTGGCTGCACGGCGGTCGAGTGGTTAGCACGCTCACAACTAGGAGACCCGAGTTCCATCCCACTTTCGACCATCTCTGTGTGGAGTTTGCATGTTCTCCCCGTGCATGCGTGGGTTTTCTCCGGGTACTCCGGTTTCCTCCCACATTCCAAAAACATGCTAGGTTAATTGGCGACTCCAAATTGTCCATAGGTATGAATGTGAGTGTGAATGGTTGTTTGTCTATATGTGCCCTGTGATTGGCTGGCCACCAGTCCAGGGTGTACCCCGCCTCTCGCTTGAAGACAGCTGGGATAGGCTCCACCACCCCCGCGACCCTCGTGAGAATAAGCGGGAGAAAATGAATGAATATATTTCCAAAGAAATACAGCAGGAATAGGTGCAGATTCTGGAAGGACTAGAAAGCTTTAGTGCTAGGCTCCAGCACCCCCTGCGATAGATAAGCAGTAGAAAATGAATGAATGAACGCATTGTGTTGACCTACATTGTGTCTGGTTTATTCCCTAAGAACGTCTGATTTTAGCATATAGTTTTATAAGCCACTCAGCCCAAATGCCAACGGTTTAGCTGAACAATGTTAAGGATTTAATGTTACAATTAGAAAAAAAGACAACAAATTTCATGTTCCATTGTTGTTCTTTTTTTGCAAACTTAAAAATGGATCTAAAAGTGCAGAATTATCCCACACACTCCCGCATGTAATGACCTCTGGTAATGCACAATGCCAGACGTGATCAGTGTCTCCTTCTTTTAAGACGTTTGGCTCACTCCCTCGCTCTTTCTGTCTGCCTTTCAATTGCACCAGGCCTGTCGTAACCACGCGGGACCTCCTCGCCGTACTCAATTAGAGCCTTGTCTAGCCCATAAACATTCCCTATTTCGGAATTTATGCACCAGACATGAGCAACTGACAGCTCTCGCATCCTATGTAATGGTGGGGGGAGTCCCATGGCGTCTTGCAGTTGATCCAAACACCAACATGGCAACCTGACTTATGGCTTTTTGTTGATACAGTCTTGTGGAAACATTAGTAGTAGGAGAGTATTTTTTATAGAGGTTTTTCTTTTTGTTCACATGATTGTTGAAGACATTTGTGGTGGATGCTATAGAAGACTTGCTAGCATACATGTAATACAGATGCTCATTGACTTAGTTGCTAAGTCCCACTCATGGCGGCCATGTTTTTCAACAAATGTTGCTCAAATTTTACAGACACATACTTGTCAGTCCCAAATGTGTACCAAATTTTGTGGGGTATCGCCTAAACATGCTGTCGTTACTGTAGGTCTTTTGTAGAGCTGTGTAAGAAATTTCTCGTCAGTCCGACTTATGGAGATGGATAACCGTGTTTTCCATTGTTGTGTAGTTTTCAGTCCCTCGAGGACTTGGCTAGCTTTGTTGCAGCCTAAAAGGACTGCAGCTTTTTTTGTGGTCCAAGTTTCAATGTTTTGTTTTTCAGTAACATTGCATCTGCTCGTGATTTTACAAAGTTATTGTCACAGTATTTCAACAAATCTAAGAAAATATGCTTTCTTGGATATTATTATCTTGGACATTTTTTTACCAGTCTCAGGATTTCACAGAATTTTCTTTTTAGAAATGCTTGATTTTGCAGGATTTTTTTCCTCAAAATAGTAGTGGAAGTTGCAATGTTTAGGTGTTTGTTGACGTGAAATTGCTGGAGAAAATAAAAAAAGTTTCAATCAATCATCAGGATGGAGAAAAACGTGAGAAAAAACATCCTGTTATGAATAACATGCATCCTTTTAATCATTCATTCATTCATTTTCTACCGCTTATCCTTACAAGGGTCGCGGGGGTGCTGGAGCCTATCCCAGCTGTCTTCGGGCGAGAGGTGAGGCACACCCTGCACTGGTGGCCAGCCAATCACAGGGCACAAACAACCATTTACACTCACATTCATACCTATACAATATGCAGTTGCCAATTAAGCTAGCATGTTTTTTGAAAAAACGCATGCATGTGGAAAACATGCAAACTCCACGCAGAGATGGCCAAGGGTGGAATTGAACCCGGGTCTCCTAGCTGTGAGGTCTGCGCGATAACCACTAGACCGCTGTGCAGCCCCTCCTTCTAAACAAAGAAACAAAAAAACTCAACCACAGCCTGTTTGTTTTGTTGCCTGCAGTTGAAAAGAAGCTACTTGTTAACTAAACCCAAGCAAAAAGCCTGTGTCAGTCAAATAGGTAATTACTGAACAACAAAAAGTCTGAGAAACATGTGTAAACAGGCTTTATTCCGCTGCAACAAAGTATTCCTGTAAAGAAAAGACCAATACTGATATATCAGCCTTCATATGAGGAAACAAATAATACAAACATTCACTATTAAAAATAATTGATACTAATGTTGACTAAACAATGCAAATACTCAAGGAGGACGTTAGTCCTCCCACGCCACATCATACTTCGAGTGTGGCTACATCCTATCATTAGTCAAATGTGCATATCCAAGCAACTTTTTGCCGTAAATTAAGCATCTGCTGCCATTTTTATCCTTGTGACCAATTCACACAAATCTATAGTTTGGAAATCAAACACCATCTAAGGTTATCCACAGTCTGTTCTGTCATCCACAAGTTGCAGGCATTGCTTTAACCCTTGAATAGTCATTGTCAATTGTAAACAAGTACTTTACCCTCAGTTATGAGAACATGGGGAGGGGGGTACTGTTGAGCGCTATCTATAATGATGGTTGTTGGCCATGAGAAATTGTCAGCACACCTTATCTCTGTCAATGTAAGAAGTCAGGACGTGGATGGGCAACATTTGATTGGTTAGGCTGTTGACATGAGTGTTTGAGCGCAGGTAGGGACAAATCGGATGGGTGAAAATTAGAGATGTCCAGATTAAAGTGCGTCAGTATCTTCCTATGAAGCGTCTTTGCACTGACGCAGTGCCTTTTTTTCTCTCTTCAAAATGTCACACAGGGTGGACTGGCTCGTCTTTGGGTGGGTTGCCTGGGTAAACTGGCTGTAATGTGTCGGGTTTTTGTTTTTGAGGTGTCGTATCAGGTTGGTTGTGTTAATTGCCTACTATTTCACTCTTTGCAATTGCAAGGTTTTTGTCATCCACTAAAAAAAAAAACACCTCCACGCCGCTGACATAAGCCACGTTTACACGAGGAGTTTTTCCTCTTTCCGAATGAAATCTTTCCAAATTACTTTTCCGAAAACAATGGTATCCATGGAAAGGAATATTCCAAACTCTTGTCTGCATGCACCGCTATAATAACAGTCAATGGGGCATGCGCAGTAAAACGTAAACATCAACAATTGCAAGTTTTTTGTTCGTCCAGTCTTGAAATTTAGTTTGGATCAAAAACAAACTTTCCGCAGCAGTCCAGTGCCGATTGCTCGCCTCCATTTCAAAACCTGGAGAACGTCTCGAGCTGCGTGTTACGTCATATCTGAGCATGCGCTGAAAGAACGCACCCGGGAAAAGATAAAATTCTATCTAATCTAGCTAATATTTTATAATTAAAGTCGGGACATGTTTTATATAGATATATATTTTCATTTTAAAGACAAACTGGACTTATGAAGAAAGTATAGAAGGGTTTATATTCTGTTCCAGAGATGGCGATAATTTCGATAAGAAGAACAACTTTCCGTTTGAGCGGGTACAAGATACGTCAATCGGATTGGGGAAAGGAATATTCCACCCCTGGGAATCCCATTATATATTCATTCGGATTGGCACTTTTCTTTCGGAATGAGGTGTATACAAAGGTTAGATTCTTTCCATTTGAGCAAATAAACCGAGTGGAATTGGAATATTTGGGTCCATGTATACGCGGCTAAAGTCACACCTCCACCTTCAAGACAGCTTCCACTAACTCTGAATTTAGAGACCAAATGAACGGCATCGACTATAAGAGTTGTATTTTGTAAAATGGTGTATTTCAAAAGCTGCAAAGGTCATACTTTGTAACCGCAATCAGTCTTGCAGATGTTAACCACCACTCCCTCTCAAAAGGGCTGCTGCTCCTTTAATTGCTCTTAACCTTCATGCAGATCCTCCACTTCCTCCATCTACTAAAGTGATGATGCAAGACCACATTGCATGGTTCCCCCTCCCTCTCACCCTTTTCCTGACTTCAGTCTTTCCTTTCGCACCCCCCCTCTCCCCGTCCCACTTTGAACTGACATGGCACCCATCAGGCAGGAGACCAGGCTGGGGATTCTGAGGTGGCGCCCAGACTGGGATTATTTACAAGAGCTGTAGCGCTGCAGAGACTGTGGTATTTCTTCTTCCAAATACCTTGGATGTGAAGGCTCGTGATGGGGAACACTGAATCTCCAAGGCTCGTCATTCTCTCTGTTCCTCAGACGGTGCCTTGTTCTTCTTTCTTTCTGTCTTTCTGCTCTCACTCGGTATGCTTCCTCTCTTTCTGGCTCGCAAGTGCGAAGATTTATCGTACTCGCATGACCACTACTTTGGGTCATTTATGATTTTTCACATGCTAGTGTGCATTACAACTCGTAGAAGGGTAATGGGAAGTTCAATTGAATTGAATTGATTACATTACAAATGTCCAACCCCATGTTATCCCTTCTGTAACCTTTTGACAAAGCCAAATCCTTTACCGCACTTTGTAAGACATCCGAGCCAGCACTTGTACAGCGAAAGATGAGCGTTGTGTGGTAGCACCGTGCCAAAAGGGGAGGGGGCAGTGCGGGTGGAATTGCACAGAGATCCGACAATGATGCCATGTTCCACATACCCAGAATAGCCAGCAGTTCATGGATATCTCAGTGCATACAAACACTGTAAATTAGAGGCCTGGGGATGGCAAACGGGGTCATGACGGAAATGGAGGGGTGGTGGTCTAGGACTTTCTGTGCATTGTAAAATTCACTGGCGTCATTCCAAACAAAGTCCGAAATGCACCGAATTGGAGAGATCATTACAGGAAAGGAGCAGTGACCGAAAATGGCTGGTTTGCCATTGTTTTTGTCAAAAGTTTCAAAGAGCCGTATTCACCCAAGTATTCATTCATTCATTCATTTTCTACCGCTTATCCTCACGAGGGTCGCGGGGGTGCTGGAGCCTATCCCAGCTGTCTTCGGGCGAGAGGCGGGGTACACCCTGGACTGGTGGCCAGCCAATCACAGGGCACATATAGACAAACAACCATTCACACTCACATTCATACCTATGGACAATTTGGAGTCGCCAATTAACCTAGCATGTTTTTGGAATGTGGGAGGAAACCGGAGTACCCGGAGAAAACCCACGCATGCACGGGCAGAACATGCAAACCTCACACAGAGATGGCCGAGGGTGGGATTGAACTCTGGTCTCCTAGCTGTGAGGTCTGCGCGCTAACCACTAGACCGCCGTGCAGCCTCACCCAAGTATAAGATGGTATATTTTCTTATGAAAACAATCTCAAAAGAGCCATTGTCTCATATTTTAGAGATTTATACATGCAAGCCAACAGGTAAACGTGAAACGACCTTTCCCCAGTTCAGTCAGAGCTTTTCTTCCTGTCATTCACACACACAGCAGCAGTGACCTCTAAACCAATGGTATTGTAAAGCAAGGGGTTTTAAAGCAGTAAAGTATCAGCAGATATCGATACCGTGCATTTTCGCTGATATCGGCGTGAGGGGGGGTTTATTTGATTATTATTTAATTTATTAAATAAATGTTTTTTTTTTAACAGTGTGAGTAACACGGCCAGTTAAATAGTAGCCAAATCCCCTAACTGTAACCTTAACCCTATTCCAGTACATCTCAAATAGTGGGGCGGGCCCCCATGCAGGGGGGCGTGGTGAACTATCAGCAAGGAACAGACCTGCCAAGATGTATGAACTTGTCATACTCTGAATACTCTGACTCCTGACTATGCATGTATGTCAGAGCAGTTTCGCAATAGTATTTCAAATGCGGGGGGTCTCAGTGGGGGCAAGACAGAAAATTGAGATGCAGGGTTGCCATGGAAACACACAGTGATGCTTCAAGCCAGTGGTCAGTCCAAATGACCATAGTGACCTGATCTACACAAGAGTTGGTCCCCATTCGCCCCCATCCCCCAACGGGTCTTAAAAAAGAGGGGGACCTAATATTTGTGTGACTTCCTAGAGCTGACAAAGATGCAGATAAATCAAACACCTCCGCCAGTACCCCTTAGTTTCCGTTTTCACCCCACCAGAACATTTTGGACAATTCCATGTTTGGAAGTAGTGGTGGGCAAAACCGTTCATTCAGAAAAAGATCCGTTCATTTCATTAATTTTTGTTAATTTCGGTCAATTGGTCATTAGCCTGTGATCTCCCCCAGTGCATAGACCCGGTCAGCCGTGTCGAGTCAGTCCGTTCACTCATGTTCATGTTTGTTCCGACTCAACCGCGCAACAACATGTGACTAGTGGTGTGTCGGTCATGAACGAACGGGTCAAAAGAACTAGTTCTTTTTTGTGAACGGAATGAACGAGGTCACCGACAGCCGTTCAATCTCTCGGTCTCAGTCTTTCAGTCAGATAACCCCACCCACAGAGCGAGACGCGACGATAGGATAAGACAGGCAACCACGCAGATAGTTGAACTGTCAGAACTGATGGAAGATATTTTTTATTTCCACTTCCTGTCGGCGTCAAGGCCAATTGTTCCAATACTTTTGTCCATATAGCGTACATATAAAGCAGATGATGCTGCTGTCTCCAATGCCCCGACTGCCTTTTTTTCCCCTCCAACGTTTTTTCCTCTTATGTCAGCGAAAAAATCAAACAGCCTCCATGCCTTTCCGAGCTTGAATGTGTAGACAAGTTATTGCGGCGAGCCAAAGTGTGGATCTTTGTTCTCCAAAAGACTATTTAATAGCTCATTACCCTATCATCGTTAAGTCAAATCCTTGGCTGCCTATCCTGGAAAAGTAAATAAATAAATAACAATTAGGTCATGGATATTAAAAAGGGAACTGCTGCTGTTCTAATATCTTGCCCAATTTTTGCTGGTGTGGATAAATATAGATTCCTGTCCTCCTGATGAAATTACAGCGTTCTGTTTAGTTTACTGTTTTAATAATAAGCCGCTCTCCCAGACGAGGTAATATTGCGGGTCTCCATGGCAACCACCGGCACACGAGAGAACACGGCCAAGCGGACAATTTTAACCTTGGCATTTTTAGAGAGATACTGTTACAATTTAGTCTGAGGGTTCCCATCACTAAACCAGCCATGAAACCCAATTTAGATTTTCATTCCAATTTTGGATACTGCACCCCCTCCCAATATGGCGTCAGCTTAAGATGTGTCATGTAGCATGTAGAGATGGCCCCCGTGACGCCTTCAAGCTGTCGGGATACACATTGGACGGGCCACAAAAATGAGCTCCTGGCCAGTGCTGCTCCTCTGGCTTTGCACAAATATGCTCCCACTGACACACACACACACACACACACTGCAGTGGAAAAGTGTGACTGGAGACATTTAAGGAACATGTAGCGAGGAAGAAAGATGATGGGAGAAATTTGGGAATAGATGGTTAGAAGGTGGTTTGTAAATTCATTCATATTCCACCCACTCACCCCTCGTCCCCATTCCCATCCCTCTCTGTGCAGCCAAGCCAAACCTCAGTGGGTGAATCAGTTATCCATGTAAACAGGCCACAGGCACACAATGGCGCCTGCAACATTAGAAAACTACGAAAGAAAGGCGAAAAGAAGGGAAAAAAGATTTGGACCAGTGACTAAAGCAAAAATTAACCAATTGAAATCAAAAGATGAGCCATAAATAACGCTAAAACATGGTCGCTTCACCATGGAGTACGTTTTTAGATGTCAGTGTCATTAAACGAGATACTATCAAACAAGTATTACAAGAAGTTAACCACTCTACAATAAAACTAAAGGAAAGTAAACTACTCCCTCTTTGATTGGTACATAATGGACATAGAATCGGAAAGTGTTACCATCAGCTTGTGGCGTTTTTAATACGTACACGTATAGGTACTACTGCAATTAAGTAGTGTATAATCGTGAAATAAAGTAAAATTACTCACTCTTTCACGCCATGCAATAGGGAAACAACAAGATGTTTCCAGAACAATACTATCACCCTGTGATGTTTTATAGGTATTCATGCAGTTAAGCACTATGTAATAAAACTAAAATAAAGTAACCGCTTTACAATAAAACTAAATTAAATTATTGTAGAACTACTCTCTTGTTCCCACCTGAGTGGCAAGTTATGGAGAAGAACAGGTGGTGTTTGTACAGAGAGGTACAGCTACCTATTATAATTTAATCAGTACAATTAAGCACAGTTAAATAAAACAAAATTTAAGCAAAAGTACTCACTCGTTGCCTGTTTTACACAAAATCGGGCGGGATGTCAAAGTTTTGTCACCTAGTGTTGTTTTATAGGTCTTGCTACACAATTAAGTACCGTATAATACAGGGGTGGGCAAACTATGGCCCGGGGGCCACATGCGGCCCACCAAGCGTTGGATTCCAGCCACCCAGTTGCATTCTAAGTATTTTAACTTTTAACATACAACAGCTGCCAACATAACTTGCAAGTCGGATGTCTTATTCAGACAAAAATCAAAACAAAACTGTAAAATTCAATTTCGTAGTTTGCTGTGGTCTGATGTATAAAGTGCTCCTCAAAAAAAGGAACATGAGAACATACAGCTGATAGTACAACACTTTTACAGATAAAATTAGACAATAAAACATAATTGACTGTTAGAATTATAAGCGTAAAATATTGTGTGTTATTGCGTGTTAAATATACATTCTGGCCCCCCGGACAATTTTGTTAACTGCGGCCCGTGAGTCAAAAAGTTTTCCACCCCTGGTATAATACTTCAAGCAATTTCTGATTCTATGGCTATAATCACACTTTGCTACAAATCGGACTAGTTTTGGAGGTATTACACCCCCAAAAGATGTTTCTATGTCATCGATTGGTCATATTCCTAAGCACCTCAAATGCTTCCAAGATTGCTCAGGAGATTGCTTTATGACCGTTTTGTGGCCGCTTCAGGGCTGATGTGGAATATTTCTGAAATGAATGTGTCACAGCGGGAAGAAGAAACAACATGTGCAAACTGTAGCACGGCTATTATAAAACAAATTTTTGCTAATCCTAATACGTCAGTGTTATAAATAACAATTAAGACTGCGGCTTGTTGTCTTTCAATGAACATTATATGCAAAATCAAGCTTATGGTTTGGCATAGTTTCCTGACATGAAAAGTCCTCCTCTGCATCAAACATGAAAGTTTTGGTTCTGATTAGTAACTGCTTACAAGAAATGTCAGCTCTTGACATGTTAACAAACAGCACACCATCAACTCTTGTGGCAAATTCCTGCGGTGGAGCTCGCTTTTTGGCAAGGCTCAGTCAGGACCCTCGTGATCAAGTGCAACCATTCGTTTTTTCCTTTTGGGTTCTGCTTCTGCAAGTAATTATAGCGCTGTGAACGTGCTTTGTAGTGGTAAGTGGGGTTAGGGGAGGTTAATACTGGAGATTTCAAATTGCCGTCGCCCGTGTGCTATTTATACATGTAGTCATAACATCTTATGATATTGGTATGGGACGTCTTTACACAGTCGCGAGCTAATTCGTCAATTCAGGAGATACCTGGCGGCGTGACAATTGACGTATAAACAGGATATGCATTGCGATCGGGTCCTGTGTCAAACTGGCATTGTTTGAAGTATTGTCTCACAAGTAGCTAATTAATGAAATTAAACAAAACCTAATTAAAACTGCTCATTCATTAGCGGTGGTGTAACATTTCGGGAAATGGAGAAACACTGTTACGCTATCTAGCGTAGCACAACTTATTCTCCACTGTGATTACTGTCAAAATACTAACTACTATAGAGTTATTTTAAATAAAAGTCAAACGTTTAAGATTCATAACTGTCATACAAGTGTAAAAATAAGTTAGGAAATGTAAATGCACAGATGCCGTTGTGAGTCACTTTCATGTATCAAACTCAAACTGTCATGAAAGTGTAAAAACAAGGTAAATGAATAAAACTAAAATCAAGTAAAACTGCTCTCTTTAATGGTGACGTAGTGTTTACAGAAATGGAGAGACATTTCACGCATCGCATTGTTTTAGCATTTTTGTCTGTCGTACAAGTGTAACAAGAAGTTAAACTGACAATGAACTATATGAAACTTAAATAAAAGCAAAGTGCGCACAGTGTGATGTGCTGAAGGCGAGTCAACTTAGTATAGGACACATTTAAACTGTCATGTGGCATTAATACTACAGTTTTTCAATCCAGATGTATATTTATTGATCTAACATTGTTTTAAAAAACTATGATTTTATCAATACTAGGAAATAAAACATGGGATCTAAGCATGGCAGGCTTCATTGTATAAATTTATATATGTGTGGGTTTTTTAGCACATTCAGTCTGTGAAATACATTCATTCATTTTCTCCCGCTTATCCTCACGAGGTTCGCGGGGGTGCTGGAGCCTATCACAGCTGTCTTTGGGCGAGCGGCGGGGTACACCCTGGACTGGTGGCCAGCCAATCACAGGGCACATATAGACAAACAACCATTCACACTCACATTCATACCTATGGACAATTTGGAGTAGCCAATTAACCTAGCATGTTTTTGGAATGTGGGAGGAAACCGGAGTGCCCAGAGAAAACCCACGCATTCACGGGGAGAACATGCAAACTCCCCACAGTGATGGTCGAGGGTGGAATTGAACTTGGGTCTCCTAGCTGTGAGGCCTACTCGTTAATCACTCGACTGCCGTGCAGCCCCTGTGAAATACAATGGATTCCTTTTTCCTTCTTTTGGTCACTTCATTCAGTATTCATATTTAACTCATTTGTCTTTATTTAGAACTAATTTTAAGTGAAGGGAAGATCCTGATACCAATATCTGATATCGGCAGATATCGGTATCAGGATCTTCGGATCAGGATATTATCGGCCAACTCTAATCATTAACACAATCAGCACAATAAATGTATGCCCATAATTACGTTTTTAATGAAGTTTTCCGGATGCTAATTTCCCTTATCTCCTTGGAGAAAATTGCTAATTGACACTGCTAATGAACAGTCAGTCACGGGCTGCTTTTTGCCACGCAGCGAAGCATGAAAGGGCGGCTGTGTAGCGCCATGCCTTCTCCCATGTGATGGAGT
Organism: Doryrhamphus excisus; assembly: GCF_030265055.1. Lineage (NCBI taxonomy): Eukaryota > Metazoa > Chordata > Actinopteri > Syngnathiformes > Syngnathidae > Doryrhamphus > Doryrhamphus excisus. Next base: position 8,909,389 of record NC_080487.1, on the reverse strand, counting down.
CTGCGGCGGTATATTTAGGTGTCTGGTTTGGGACAGGAAGAGGGGGAAGCGCTGAGGTTATTTGATTGCTTCATTACGGTCATATATATGGTCATATATTTATGTATACTTTGTTATGTATGTCATTACATGTACACTAGTGAGTGTTTGTTTGTTTGTGTGTGTGCGTGTGTGTGTGTGTGTGTGTGTGTGTGTGTGTGTGTGTGTGTGTGTGTGTGTGTGTGAGCGAGTAAAGAGGGCCCAGTGTTTGGACCACCCTGTGAGCTGGGCTGAGTGACAGCATGGGCCTCAAGACGCTCACACACACACACACATACTCATACACACACATACACACACACACACACACACACACACACACAGTACTCGCACATTTTCAAGCTCATTTTTCAACATGTCTTTTACTCTATTAATGTCTCATGACCAAATACATATCATTGCTCCAAAGCAAACACACTGGATTAAAATTGAATAAATCACACGGGGATGAGGAGAGAACACATACACACTCTGAGGCAAAGCTTTCTCGTACAACACAACACGTATTAGCATGACCTTGCACATGTGATGTAAAACAACAACAATACTTCTCCGTGCCTCCAGACACAATATCTCCTCCCGTCCTCGTTATTATTAAATAGATGTGGCGATGAAATTTAAATGAATCGTCACTAATGTCCCCACTCTGAGTTAATATTTCTAAATGATGCGACGTGTGCGTGTCATGAGTAAATAGCGGAGAGCGTCCAGCTGCTCGCCACAGTGAAGCGCTGGCCTCGTTGGCAGTCACGGTGGCGTCATTGTTCATTGAAATCGGATTTTTCTCACATTCCGGTGTATCATATAGGTCACACTTACACGCACTTGTTGACTTTCCGATACCCAAGAGGACATCGTATGAACTCCTATTTATTTTCTGGAAGCCAGAACCTTGCCATATTTTATTAGAGGGGGGGGCAAAAACTTGACCTTGATTGTTTGTTTTATTTAGCGTGTGCACCCAGGAGAAAGATGGTTCCTTACTAAACCTATGGAAGGACATACATTTTGTCTAATAAAAAAGAATGAGAGGTTTTACTTCACTTTACTTTAGTTTTATTGCATTTTTATGTTTATTCATGTCAAACAGTGCACATGTAGTCAACTCTTTACTTCACTTTACTTTAGTTGTATTACATTGTTATGTTAGTTCATGTCAAAAAGTGCACATGTAGTCAACTCAGCATCAACATCCATCCCTCTCCACCCCTTTAAGAGTGAGCTCTTAATTTTACTTTACTTTTATTTAGTTACTTTGCAGGTAATACCATTTTCCACTTTCCACTGTTAAGAGCGTGAAAGTAACTCTCCAGTAGCGTTCACCCCCCCCCCTCCATTTCCCTAAACGCTATGCCACCGCTAAAAGCTGAGCAGTTTGACTTTTACTTTAGTTTTATTTGATGAATTAGCATATAACTTCTTTTGACACTTTTATGACAGTGTTAAAAAGTTTTGAAAGCAACTCACCATTAGCATCCATCTCTCACGCTTCCCTAAACGCTAGCACGCTGCCACACAGTCAGACGTTTTGTTTTAAAAATCTGCATTTAACTTATTTTTACACTTTGACAGTTAAGTGTTAAAAACACCAGGCGAGAGGGCACCTAGCCTTTAGTGACTTCCCCTTTCCACTTCCCTAATTAGCATTTAATGTATTTTTATGCTTACGGTAAGACGCTATTAGTGTGAGTACTTAATTTTACGTTAATTATGCTAGTAAGAAGTATTGTTACCATCATTGTATGCCACAGTTTGGCTTTATATGATTGAATTAGCAGTTAGTTTCCTTTGTTTTAGTGTTGTGTCTACGAGAGATTGGGTGTTCCTACTTATTCTAACGTATGGAAGGACACACACGTGCAGAACTGTAATGGAACCTCAAGCGTTAGTCAGCAGCAGATGTTTGCATGGCTACCATGTTTGTTTGGTGGTACCTACTTACTTTTATTTGGGGGGATTTTGTGAAGGATAAAGCTAATATAAACTGTACAGCACTGTAATTACCAATGAAATCATGCACCAGGCACCTGCTTGCAATGAGTTGTGGTTGCAGAATAGACATGTTGTCACCGCAATGAATTGGTTTGCATTTTTAAGTTTTAAAATTAAAACAATTTTTTTTTCATGGGGCGATTTAACAGTCAATTCTATTATTAATATAATGGGAGGATCACTATCTGAATGTTCTGCACTCCTACTAAGCAGAGCAATGCTTTCCATTGCTGACGTCATGTTGTAGATCACATCATCGTCTAATTTGCATAACTCGGTCCAGAGATGCAGATCTCTACTAAGCTGACCGACATTCCCATTATAATGCGTTTGAGAGCGAAGACAAACTGAATTTGGTGGCGTAAGCTCCGCCAGTTGGATCGTCCCTTTGGCTCGGATAAGTCATAAAACATTCAAGAGTGTTGAAAAAGCAGCCCGGCCAGACGAAACCGTCATTATTGTCATTATCATCATTACCAGTCCCGGTGCCTTTTCACAGTCGGCCAATTGCTGTTGCCGCTGACGGCTTTCTTGACAAGCGCTTCTCTGGATCCCCAACGACGTTGCCAAGTATGACGCAGATTGGAAGAATGCTTGTTGAAAGAATATGCACATAAAACACACAAATACAGTACATCCAAACGGAGACTCTTTGTCTTTCTTTCACCACTTAAGCCTTTGGTATTAAACGCGACATATTCTGTCAGAAAGTCATGTCACGCTCACATTAATGTTGTCTTATCGACGTTTCGGTGGCCCCGTCTTGAAGTATCACTACATCTGCACCAAGCTTAAGAGAGTTTGCGGTGGCAAAGAGGGATCAGTGCCGTGCTGATTAAAAGCAGGGGCCACGCTAATGTTTGGATGGGCCATTTAATACTAATGAGGGAAAATAAATAGCTCCGTGGCCGTCGGCGTGCATAGGTTTAGCTTTATTCGCACACATCACAGCAAAACACTGATTAAGAACGGTGATGTCACCGAGCACACTCACTTTAACTGCAACCACATGAGCTGTCTTACTATTCCAGGATGATGATATTATAATGTTACACTTTTCTTACGATTTCCATTGTTGCTTCTTACTCACCCGCTCACATTGGCACTGCAGCGATGGAAGAGCATCACTTTTACTGACTACTTCATGTAATTATACTATTGGAATCATTTCTTTAATCTGCTTTCACATTTAATTTGTTTTTTTCTTTTATACTTTGTCACTATGTTCAATGTTAGCAAATTTTTAAATTGAAAACCTGAATGAAAAGCAGGTTCATCCACCTCTGCTGGGTCCCTCCAGCCGCATCCGCTGCCTTCTGACGCCTGGAGAGGAGATACAATATCTGTGTGATATCACCCATTTCAAGCGCGGCGCAAATGCTTACTCGTCGCACATCAAATCCGGAGTCCGATGTAATCTGACGCAGCCCGCACACACGAAAGTGCTACATAGTGTCTGTGCATGCTCCAAAAATCTGTACTGAGGCGGTATTCATCCTCAAATTCTGCCAAGTCTTCAATACCAACCTTTTTCACTGATATCGGCCGATACCGATCGGTGGCAGATCCATCAGAGCATTCCTAATAATAAGACATTAAAAAAATAGAATGAAAGACGCTTTGTGGTATGTAGTATTCGACACTGGCCACCAGGTGTCAGCAGTACTATATTGATAAGACAATAGCCACCGCAGGAAGTACGGGTAAAAAAAACAAGAACATTTTTCAGTGCTAACATGTCTGAGTCTATAATTCATTATTCATTTTCTACCGCTTATCCTCACGAGGGTCGCGGGGGTGATGGAGCCTATCCCAGCTGTCTTCAGGCCAGAGGCGGGGTACACCCTGGACTGGTGGCCAGCCAATCACAGGGCACATATAGGCAAACAACCATTCACACTCACATTCATAGCTATGGACAATTTGGAGTCGCCAATTAACCTAGCATGTTTTTGGGATTGAGGGTGGGATTGAACGCGGGTCTCTTATTTGTGAGGAATGCGCGCTAGCCACTTGACCGCCGTGCAGCAGAGTCTATAATTATTATTTATTATAATTATTATGAGCATAACTTTAAATAACTCCCTCATTATTTAATGTCCAGAGGACTGTAATAGTGTTAAAAACTTATTTAGAAGGTCAAATTTAGTATTTAGGTTTCCTGTGCTATAACTCAAGAAATATTCAACTTGGAATTCAGTAATGGCAGTTGGGTGTAGAACTGATGAACCACCTTGAACGAGCATATCTCATGATACGTACCGTTGGCAAGAATTAGTTCAATTAACTAAAAATAAATATCTCGCTCGAATCAATCCACAATTTTCACTGTTGCTTGTGGTGTTTTTAGTGTTTTATTTTAATTTTTGGACCAAAACGCAATCGGGGTTGCATGGCGGTCGAGTGGTTAGCGCGCAGCCCTCACAGCTAGGAGACCCGGGTTCCACCCTCGGCCATCTCTACGTGGAGTTTGCATGTGAATGTGAATGGTTGTTTGTCTATATGTGCCCGGTGATTGGCTGGCCACCAGTCCAGGGTGTACCCCGCCTCTTGCTTGAAGACAGCTGGGATAGGCTCCAGCACCCCGCGACCCTTGTGAGGATAAGCAGTAGAAAATGAATGAATGAATGAAAAAAACGCAATGGAAGCATACATACTTGGTAATCCATGCTGAAGTAATGTGTTGTTCCGTTTCAGTCCGTGTCTTTGAATTGGCATTAACGTTCCGCTGGAGGGAGTGGGAGCTTGAATCTCTAGTGTTGTTGTTTTGTTTTTGTTTTTTTTACTACAGACTTTAACAGCTAACTGCCACTTTAGCCGAAACGGCAGCGACTCAAGCGCTCCCGTCATTCGCTTTGTTGTGAATCCAAGCACTTGGAAGGATGGGGGTGGGCAGCGCCAGCCCATCTTAACGGATTCCAGAAGCTGACTTTTTTATTATTACAAGTTGCATTTAACGTCGGGCATTGAGTTATCTCTCCATCTGTCGCTCTTCCAAGATCTAATGGGTAATTATCTACGGAGGACAAGTTCATGGGTGTCCCGTTTCACAAAGTCCCCCCACGTTATTTATGTCAACCACTGCTATTGTGTGGAAACGTGGCAGACTCGTGTTAACCACTTGCCTTGTTTCATTTTCTCGGACGGAATCCCACACCTATTGTAAGCCAACACTGACCACAAGTGTAATGTGTGTGTGTGTGTGTGTGTGTGTGTGTGTGTTTTATACCATGGCAGTAAGTCCAGCCTGCATGTGTGTTTACGTGCCGGTGTGAATAGACCAGTGTAACATGTTCATAAATGCAGAGAGACATGCTGAAAGTGTATAGTGACTGGCAAACACACACACACACAGTGGCCACCCCAGTCCACACAAACCCACATAAACAGACATCCCGCCTCCCACACACACCACACACACGCCGGCCACAGACACTTACACAAGCAGAGCCCAAAGGCTTGCCACCGCATACAGACACCCCTGTGAGCACATACATAGCATATGCAAGGACCCCCCCCCCCTCCGAAACACACACACACACACATAGAGGCCCACCACCAACATCGAAAGACTCGGTGACATCATGGCTTAGATGACAGCACGTCTTGCAAACTCATTAGTTTGATTGTAGGTGGCTCCGCTGTGGTGATTTATGCTTTAAATATCCATCTTTCTCTGCTGTGTTGATTTATGGGACGTCTTTTGGTCCCCCCACCAATACACACAGACCACAAAACGACGAGATGGGGGGGGGGGGGGGGCTGTTCAAATTTCGCAGTTGATTCATTAAAGCAACAATACAGTATGTAGTCATCTCATTACAATAGCGGCTATGATCTACTTAAAGGTCCTCTATTATGTAAAATTGACTTTTTCATGATTTTCTAACCAAATCCCAAGACAGAAAACGTGAGAAATATCGTTTCCCTTGCTTGTTTACTAGACTGTTGAGAGAAGAGGCACACAAACGTTTGCTTATGACTTCAGGAATAAAAACCTCAATGTCCTTGGTCATGAACATATACACTTACTTCATAGACAGCTTAAAAAAAAAGACATACATCTCCATCTTAATGTTATGTTTTTGTATGTGATATATTGCATGTACTACACTGGACAAGTGAAGATGTTCAGTGTACAATCATCATGGTAAGTTAAAAAAGTTTTATAAAATGGTATTCCTTAGTTATTAACATTTTCAGAGTTAAAGTCTACATTTTTAGAGTTAGAGCATTATAAAAAACAATTTACAGCCTTCTAAATATGTTTTTAACATTATTAGAGCCCTCTAGACGTGAACCAACACCCCTATAGTCACCTTTACACTCATATATTTTTGTAATCTTGCCGATCCAATCTGGCACCTATCTTTTTTTTTATTTTTTTTTAAAGAATAACTAAGCTTTTGTTACAAACTGGAATTAAATATTCATTCAATCATTCATTCATTTTCTACCGCTTACCCTCACAAGGGTCGCGGGGGTGGTGCTGGAGCCTATCCCAGCTGTCTTAGTGCGAGAGGCGGGGGTACACCCTGGACTGGTGGCCAGCCAATCACAGGGCACATATAGACAAACAACCATTCACACTCACATTCATACCTATGGACAATTTGGAGTCGCCAATTAACCTAGCATGTTTTTGGAATGTGGGAGGAAACCGGAGTACCCGGAGAAAACCCACGCATGCATGCATGGGGAGAACATGCAAACTCCACACAGAGATGGCCGAGGGTGGGATTGAACTCGGGTCTCCTAGCTGTGAGGTCTGCGCGCTAACCACTAGACCACCGTGCAGCCGGAATTAAATATGGTTATTAAAATAGCTTTCCAAAGCAGTAAATACAATGCAAACAAAGTATTTGAATTTGAATTTACTTTTTTTATTCCACAGCATGACCAACAATATTTTTGGCCAGCTCGTACTGTAAATTTGTACATGTTGGCAGGTCTGCACTGAAGCACTGCATTACATTACAGTAACATTACTGACACCTAGTGACCAGTGCAGAATACTACATAACACATATTTGAATCTGTCTTCTGAATGCTTTATAATTGTAATATCCTTTAGCCATTTTTATGCTTAAATATGTCAAATTTGCTCAATATTTAGCCACCAAACAGTTTGTTTTATTAATATATCTAAAACGATGATAGCGTGAAGCTGCGAAAATGTATTTGCAGTGTGTGATGACTGTAAAAACGGCTTTTGTTGACATAATAACCTCCAGCAATGGATTGGAAGGGCGTGGCATGATCAAAAAAAGAAACGTTTGTTGGTTGATTGGTGATTGGTGATTTACATGAAACCTGCACACTACAATAAAAGCATGTTACATTATTTTGGTACAAATGCACATGAAAGTGAAGAAGCATTAAGCATGAAAGAATAGAAGCCTTTTTTCAGTTTGAACAACATTTCTTGTGTTTCCTTTTTGCCACTTGGGCGATAACACGACAGTCCCTCCACGTACTGTAGCTTCATTAGCTTGACTTCTTTTGGTTCTTGTTGGTTTAATAAAATACCTTAGGGGGACATATTGATGCACAGTAGTTCTGTGTCCTGTCCGCCTTCTCGTCATTACTTGTCTTCCGCTCATTTCACGCATCAGACGCCTTGTAGTGTTTTTAGCGTTGCTACTATTAATGCCCATCGTGGAAAATGTCTCCCTGAAAAAGAAAGAAAGAATGCACTGTTCCCTTTACGTTTGTTTGCCTTGTACATTTACTGCATATATTACAGTTTGTGTTCCATGAAACGTAAATTATTTGACCTCTGCTGGCTTATATGAAACTCTTGTATAAACTTTAAAACACCTTGTTGTTATTTTTGGACTATTTTGGCCTGGTAGTGACTCTTTTTTTCAGACACTTTATTCATCCCAAAGGAGACATTAGGGCTGCGTTTAACCCAAATATTAGGAGTGAGCACACATAATAGAGCAGGGGGTGACCGAGGAGCCATTGGGGGTTAGGTGCTATGCTCAAGGGCACTTCAGACGCCAAGCATCAGGAAGGACTGTAGTTGCACATCCCTTAATGTTATTTTGCTTTTTGCCAGTCAAAACATGCTCAGGTCTCAATATGGCTTCCCTTTATCACAATTGTCGGAGTAATATGACTTTAGTTTATTATATTTTTAACCTGCAACCTAATCCTTCCAAACCAAATATGCCATGCTTGCTATGAGGTTATTAAATGATGCCCTCAGACTAAACAAAGCTGGTAATGATATAATTATAACACTATGAGAGTGCAGGCCTCTTTTAACGTCCTTAAAGTGCCAATTAATATTAATTTAGTAGTCAATCAGAGTGTCTCTTGAAAACATCCAAATCTATGATGCTTTATTCTAATGAATGTCCCGTAGCGGTTAAAGCTAATTATATTTGAACATGAAACCTGTTGACTTGAAGCTAGCAAGTGATACTTTGTCAAAATATGCATCCCCAATGTGTCGCCTGTGCTATTATTTTCTGACAAATATACCACATGGTGGCGCTGTTACTAAACTCCAAAGTTTGTTCCCATACGTCGGATGGACATGAAATCACAGTGCTTTGCACAAACTCCAAATGATGCTTCAGTCTTCACATGCCGTGAGGCTTTCAAAATTTTTTAATTTTGAGTGTTAGTCACAAATATATATTTTTTATTTTATCCACATAACCCCTATGACAATTGTGTCCCACCTTTTGTGAAACTAGGCTTTACAGATTTGTCGCAATGTAGACATGACTTACTGTCTTCTCTGTTGTTCTTCTACCACATCAGGAATAGCCTCCTTTTCAAAATGCGTTTTTACTTCCTGCTATATTAGGAAAGCAGGAAGTGAACAAATGTAACAGTTACTGATTGTAAAAGTACCAGATGGAGGGGTAGGATTTAATAAGCTTTGCTTCTTCCTACTCCTTTTGGACATGTGGAACTGTGAACTGATTATGGGATGTTCAAATGAAATAAAACCATTACCATTACCATTATTTTTCATTCAAGCCAAATATGCCACATGTGAAATGAACTTGAGGTGAAGAACTTGTCTGTTGCTGTTGTAGTCTTAAGCGTTCGTCTTTTGGAAGAGAAACTTCCAGTATGAATCGGATACTGTGAACATCCAGCAGCAACACAATGTTTTGGCATGAAAAATGTACAGAACAAAGTCGACGAGCTACCTGAAAAAGCACGTCCTTACTCTACTTTAGCTGAGAGGTGTTACTCCGATAATGTCACTGCCCGGAAATGATGCTTTGGCATGGTTGCTGCCATGAACTATTGATGTCATTTTTGCAAATTTACTTCTGGCTTTAAAAAAAAAAATCAATGTTTACATATTTAAAAACAAAGTTGATACATTATGTGACCTGGCAAGACACAACTCTAACGGTTGTGTGTTTATTCATGTTTAGTGGATTGTAAAGTATACAAGCTGTATACTGACTACTCTTAAGTATATCCACATTTAATATCTGCAGTATTGTCCCTTGAGAAGATATTCCAATATAAACGGGCATCTTGGTGCTCCTTCTTTCTTATTAAGATTAGTAGCATGAATATGTTGTTGTTATGGAAGCTCGATGGCATGTCGTGCAGCCTGTTGTCGAGCCTTTTGCAAGGAAAGGCCACCAGGAGCCCACTGGGAGTCCTTCAAGGATGTCGCTAAGGGTTCATTTGCATGTAGTCTGCATCAGGTGTGTGAGATGGTAATAAAAACGCCTCCTGACTGGCAGTTGCTTAGACAACCTGCTGTATATGTGAGCAGTGTGTGTTGCTTGATAAAACGATGACGTTCATTAAGAAAAGTTTGTGTCAAGAAATGGTAATGGTAATGGTTTTATTTCATTTGAACATGCATCAGATTACAATTGAATGCATCACATAATCACTTCCCAGTCCCACATGTCCAAAAGGAGTAGGAAGAAGCAAAGCTTATTAAATCCTACCCCTCCATCTGGTACTTTTACAATCAGTAACTCTTACATTTGTTCACTTCCTGCTTTCCTAATATAGTTTAATTTACTTTTTAAAAAAATGTAATTTAATTTAATTTTTGTCACGTACCGAAGTACGAGGTGATATGACCATCCAATGACATAATGGGTACCATAGTAAGTGTCAATATAGTGATATATATATATAGCACATCATGACTGGTTCAAGACTCTTCATCCTTGTATTTAGCAAACATCAACTGCTTGTTTTGTTTCTTGAATTCTCTCATCGTTGTGCATTGTTTGAGGGTCTTACTCAACCCATTCCGTAGTGGATTAGAACATGAATGGAACATGAAATGGTTACAACATGAAAACATGAAAAGAACATGTCTTTTTTGGCAGAGCAATGGCAGCATGTTTGACATTTCCATTAGCTATGACTAACGATCCCCCAGAGCTGAGTCGGCGGACAATAAGGTGGCTCAGTATTTGTGTGTGCCCACCATCCGGCAATGTGATTCATCAAGCCAAGACTTGCCTACTGTTACTCACACTGTACATATATAGAAACACACAGGCAAACGTAAAGGTCACTAAGCATCATGTGCATTTGATGCCTAATTGATTTATATTGACGCTTGACAGGCCTAAAAGCCTGAGCGAGTGGGCTTTTTATACAAAGACCTGGAATCTGTCAAACATGTAATTCCATGTTTTGATGTATTTAAAGCATGAGTGTATGGAAGGCGTCTTCTGGTACATCCACAGACTTTGTTTTTGCAATAACCTTGATGGAATATTTCAATCGAAACTCCACAACATTTTAGAGATATAGTATATCATAGTACCCTTTTTAGTGCCTATGCACTAGGCACAGGTTGGTAAGATAACCTTGGGTGAAAATAATAATAATAAAAAGGAGTTGCAGCAAGAGAAAAATATTGGACTATATGAAGCCCAACGCCTTTCCAGCGTTGCTTGGTCATGTTGAAGAGTGCAAGCTATAAATAACAATTTAATTTATCAGTGTCCTAATTGTGTCTATTTTGTGTAAGGAAGTGGATGTCTGTGTAGCATTATATAGTGTGCATACGGGGGGGGGGGGGGGCGTCTTACCTGCATACATGCGAATTACAGACTTACCGTTGTTTGGGGTTGCTATTAGCCTTTTTGGAGATTTTTTATTCAAACACAGGTAGTCACACAAAAAAATGGCCACATTAACACTACCGATGTTGTGCCAAGACTGCAAGCAGTAACTGCAGACCTACGTTAGCACTCTTTCAGTTCATACATGGTGAGTAGTCAGGAGTCTCCAGCCAATAGCTACCAGTTGTTCCTAACCACTTTTTCAAGTAACTCTCCAAAGGGTTTATTCATTTATTATCAACTTCTATACTGACAGAATTATGAAGAGGGGTTCGGCAGTCGTCCAGAAGTCCTTGTGAGTGTTTAAGAGTGTGACAGTGGAGTGTGCGTGCCCAGAGGCAGGGCGTGAGTGGAATAAATTAGTGGGGTGCACATAGGTACAGATTTTGGAAGAACTCGAAAGCTTTCTGAACAAACTCAATAGGAAGGGCTTGTCTTTTTTTGTGTGCATAAAACATACACACAACAGTACTTTTCTACTGAATGAAATGTTACATGATAACGAGCCACACCATACTCAAAATCCATCAACGGCCATCCGTAGTCAGCACAACCGAACGCTTGCATGGGAGCACAAAAGATAATTAGCTAATTGTTTGTTTACTGCTGACTGTCTTAACTGGGCTTCATTAAATACTGAAGAAAGCATGATGTTGTCAAAATGACTTCTGTTTAATGAGCCTGGTGATAATAAATAAAAACAAATGGTTGATGTAAAAGGTTGCAAATCATCCGTTACAATGCCAAACAGATTGTTGCGGTCTGGATGTTCTATGGTAGATCAGTGGCAACAAAGAAACAAGAATTGGTCATCAAAGGATCAATATTCTTCTACTTTTAAACTATTATTATTATTCATTCATTCATTTTCTACCGCTTTTTCCTCACGAGGGTCGGGGGGGTGTTGGAACCTATTCCAGCTATCTTTGGCCAGCCAATCACAGGGCACATATAGACAAACAACCATTCACACTCACATTCATACCTATGGACAATTTGGAGTGGCCAATTAACCTAGCATGTTTTTGGAATGTGGGAGGAAACCTGAATACCCGGCGAAAACCCACGCATGCACAGGGAGAACATGCAAACTCCAAACAGAGATGGCCGAGGGTGGAATCGAACCCTGGTCCTCCTAGCTGTGAGGTCTGCGTGCTAACCATTATTATTATAATTAATATTTATTTATTTTTATTATTATTTTGGTACGTGATAAAAAAAACGTAATATCTTTTTTATTAATTATTTAATACATATAATTATTTTTAATTGCTTTATTTATTTATTAATATAAATAATAAGAAATAAAAAAATCAAAATAAATAAATAAATAAAATAAAAACTTAAACTATATTAGGGAAGCAGGAAGTGAACAAATGTAACAGTTACTGATTGTAAAAGTACCAGATGGAGGGGTAGGATTTAATAAGCTTTGCTTCTTCCTACTCCTTTTGGACATGTGGAACTGTGAACTGATTATGTGATGCACTCAATTGTAATCTGATGCATGTTCAAATGAAATAAAACCATTACCATATTAAATAATAATCCCTCCTGGGAACATGATCATGTATCACGTCCAGAGGAGGAGGTTTTTTGTTCACAACATCATGGAAACCATGTGACCTTTTAAAAGGAAAATACACAGGGTTTCCAATAATGTATGATTAATTAGTAAAGACACGATGTAGCATATCTTTCAGGTAGTATACCAACATTACAGCGGCTAATCCGGCAAGTTAAAAATGAGATCTGGTAGCCTGCATCCTCAGATCTTCACAACTCCTGCATCCCCGCCGTCACTGCCACCCTCCGTCATTTTCTTCAGGCTAGTGTGTCTATAATGAGCATTTCCTTGTACCCACCCCCCCCACCCACCACCACCTTTTCCCTCACTCCGTTCCTCTCACTCATTCCACCCCCTACCCCCCACCCCCCCTTCACACTGTGCGGAATTGGTAGAAGCTTATCGCCTAGCAACCACAATTAAAGTACAACAAGTCAGTGGTGGTCGCAGCCGCCGTCATCTAGGAAGGCTTTGCAAACCTTCGTGTGACCGCCGCTGTTGAGAGGAAATGCAACAAGGCGAGGAAGGCTTACCGGGGGTGAAAGAAGTGAAGTTGAGCAGGTGAACGGCAATTACAGCCTGAACGTCACTGGGACTTTGTTTTTTTGGGGGGGGGGTAAGTGGGGGTTAAGGAAGAGAGTGGAGTATCACCCCTACCAGGACTGTGTTGGACTCAACAGGTATGTCTGCATTTCAGTGATTGCATTGTTTTGATTACTGCCTAAGGAATTTCTGTTTCACCTCGGGGCGGGCGGGGGCTGGGGGGGTGATTAGCATGTGCATAAGCAGATCATACGTTTGTGTTTGGCAGAAATGCACTATGCTGTCAATATAAATTCCCAGCGGTGTGTGTGCGTGCATAAGCGACCTAAGATTGCTAATAACGGAATTCACATTAACATGGCCTGCTAATTAGCATTTAAGTGGTGATTTTGTCATGCAGATAAGTGAAATAATACATGTTAACTGTATTTTGATCTTTTCTTGTGAATTAATTCCCACTTTCCCAGTTTATGAGTTGCAGATGACAGGAATTCAGACCTTGTTATTTTTATTTTGATTATGGTTTAATTTGTTTCTGACATGCTTAATGATGTTCCATCACATCATTACACAAACAAATGAGTAGGAAGCTTATTGTCATTCATATCCATGTCTCAGCAATTACAAATAGTAATAATTGTTCACTTCCTGTGTTGAAAAGAATAAAGCTAAAATGCTCATATTTTATCAATGCAACATATTTCATAAGCCCTTTTATAGTTAGGGATTCAGCAGGTGCATTCCAACAACCTGCAGCTTGAAAATATGCTGCCAATGTGCAGTACAATTAGCAGCTGCCAAGGGCTGGGGTCATCCTGTGCATGTTCATTTCAGTGCACGATGCCTGTTGGCGGCTATTACTGGTTTTTATGCATTGCAAAAAGGATTTAGGGTAAAGACAAAGACCCTGCCTGCAGCCTATTTATGATAAAGTGATGCTGACCCAGCCGGTGGCAAGGGTATCTATCATCATGTCATCATTTCAATAGAAAAGGTAGTCAGCTGATTGCAGATTTTTCCATCATTGAAAAAGAGTCCTGCATCCCTATAGGATGAGTGGCACTACCTGCAGGGGAGCTGGAAGGTGAAAGGTCAGCCACTCTGTATGACATATCCTGTCACCGCCAGGAGGGTGAAAGCCATATGCTACACACACACACACACACACACACACAGAACTCACAAAATGTCACTGCACACATAAAAGGACACGCTTACATGCATCAGTAGAGAAGCCACACTGGTCAAAATGTCAGCTGACCTCATGGACGCATGCATCCAATACTGTTTTTTAGTTTGATTGATAGATTCTTTTTAAACAGGTTGCTGCATTACGTGTCTCACATTACTGCTTAAAGGGGGCAATGCTATAAACATGAAACTTTGATATTCAGTGTTCCCTGGTTTATCGCAGGGGATATGTTCCCTAAATCGATAAGATAAGTGAAATCTGTGAAGAAGCCGACTTCATTTTTTTCCCAAGTATTCTGTTTTAAGGCTGCAAAACCACCACCTTACACTTTCCTCAGAAAAGCAATAACGTTTCTTCACGTTTCTCTTGTGTTTAAACATGCTCAAAAGAGCTGAACATTCGTAAAAACATTAAGACACTTGCACGTATTTCACCCTGTGTTTGCATCCTGGCACCATTCCAACATATTGCTGTAGTACTCCTCCTGTTGCAGTCCTGCTTCCTTCGAAGCAAAGATTCATTTACAAGCTAGCAAGCTGGCGATGACACAGGCGACACGGCAGGATGGCACAAAGTAGAATGGCTCAACACTATTGGCAATCACTCAGGATGCAGAAAACACTAAAGCACTAAAAAATGTTTGCAGAAACATCCAAATGTGCTAAAGCGAGGGAACACTGTACTTGACTCTGCACACACATTATTGTCTAATGAGCTGGCAACACAAGGGAATTCAGCTCAACATGTCCAAATTGTGTCCTAATTTTGAATATTTAGTGTGAGCACTGCCTTAATCCCCTTCAGCATGGAATTCACTAGAGCTGGGCAAGTTTTTTTTTTATTTACCACGTCACAAAACAATGCTGATGCATTTTGAAATGTTTATAGTCCCACAAATTGATGGTAAATTATCATATATGTATGATAATACGATAACATAATGCTATATTTCCTTTAATTCACTCTGTAAAGTTGTGCAATTAGCATTTGTAACATGGATTTTTTTTCTTCTGTACTGTCTGTCAAGCTTTTGCAGCATTTCTTGAAATGCTGGGTTTTTAACTGTATTAAAGAGCAACATTCCTTTTGTGATGACTTTTTGTGATTTTTTTTGCGCTGTTCTGTACATGGATTTTTTTCATAGGCACTTGTACTGTCTGTCAAACATTTGCAGCATTTCTTGAAATGCCAGCTTTTCAACTGTATTAAAGAGCAACATTTATTTTGTGATTACTGTCTGTGAATTTTTGCGCTGTTCTGCACATGGGTTTTATTCACAAGCACATGTACTGTGTGTCAAACCTTTGCGGCATTTCTTGAAATGCTGGCTTTTCAACTGTATTAAAGAGCAACATTTCTTTTGTGATGACTTTCTGTGAATTTTTGCGCTGTTCTGTACATGGGTTTTATTCACAGGCACTTGTACCGTATGTGAAACCTTTGCAACATTTCTTGAAATGCTGGCTTTTGAACTGTATTAAAGAGCAACATTTCTTTTGTGATGACTTTCTGTGAATTTTTGCGCTGTTCTGTACTTTCTAATATTAGATCAGGTGTGCAAGTTCGTTTTGTTACCTTTTATGTTGCTACCACTTTCAAACGAAAGTGGCATACTGGCTCGTTGGTGTTGAAAGGCTCACCTTGATTAGTATTCCCACATTGGGGCTGTGGCGTTTGGCTTTGCCATCATCTTTTTCTCTCCTAAAAGAGATCTCTTTTTCTCTTTCTACAACAACTCACCTCCCCCCACAAGAGGTCTTACTCTGTTCGCCGTTGTTCTATGAAGTATTCAAGGGCACAGTTTTAATCTGAAAAGATCTCAAGACACTATACCGTGCTTGCAGAAAAGTGAGGAGTGTACTGGAGAAATATTGTAGCTTTTGTCATATAGTCACCTTTTACTGTCTCGGCTCTGCTCCATCACTCAGGGATGGAACCTGTCATGGATCACGGCAGTTTGGCATGATGACGATGCCAAGCAGTGAAAGGATTTTGCTACAAAAATGTCTCCAGCCTCAGGCCACTTATTGGTACATTCCTATGTAACACTGTGTGTGTCTTAGTGTGTGTTCCCTCTGAGGCCCATAAACCTCCAGAAGATGGTGACAGCAGGGAAAAACTATGTGTTTATTCACACTTTTGTATGAAGGCGTGTGTTTGTGTTAACACGTTGTCTTTGGGCAAGGAATGCACTCGCACAAGTGCAGAGATGACATTAGTATTTTTTTTTTCTTGCATCTGCATTGTCAGAGGTCAGAGTCAACAGAATGACCTTTATATGTGCTAAAGTTCAATACAAAGGTAAATGTATATACAATTGTAAAAAGTAATTGGTGGGATATGTTGTGTTGTTATCGCACAAAAGGAATTGTCTCCTTTATTTTCATGGATTTTGCCTCTCATATCTGTTTTGTTTTCCTTTGCAGAGTCTGGGCTCAGTTGATCGCAAGGAGAATCAACACAAAAAGTGAGTCGGTGTCCATTTTAATATTAACTCATGCATGCACATCACATGTTGCATTGAATCATATTCAAACCTTTTATTTACTTACAATACAGGGAATTTGGGGGGTGTTTAAATGGGAGAGCAAGGGGAAAGGAAGGCAAAATATGGGGAAAACAAGCATCTACAGGAAGTACACCAACATTTGTTGCGTTGTACCCCCCAAAAAGGATAACCACACTACGAAAAAAATCTAAAAAAACGTGTTTATCGTAAACTTCTAATATGTGCACAATATAATAGCTAAAACTACATGTATAAGATGTAAACTATGTCATGTTGGTGCAAAAACAAGTAACCATAAAGGAGGTTAAAGGTCAAACACACGCAGATCAAGTCCAACTGTATATTGAACCGAATATAAGGCTAGGAAAACGGCCCCTCTTGTTCAAGACCTGCAGAAAAAGGTTGTATCCTCAGGGTATTGATCTCAGTTCACGATCAACTACTTGGTGGGACAACTCTAACCTGACTGGATAGGACAGCTGTAGTCTGTGCCTTCACCAAGTTTAATCATGAGCCACGTTTCCAGTATCGGAGGACTTTCTTCAGTCAGGCTCCATGAAGATCGTAAATAGAAGGAGTGATGTAATCCTCTCATGCTAGAAAGACCGTCCACCGCGACGTGCAGACATTTCTCTTCAACACGTAAGCTGTGAAGTGTCTGTGTTTATTGTAGGACGACATGGACGTCACACGTTACACAAGGAATTTCAAGTAATGTGTTTGAACAGAAATAGCAAGGTAGTGTCTTTTCTTGCTGTTTAAATGGTAACCGGATTCCCCTAAATGCCCCTTAAGAGAGCCTCGTGGACCTCACACGAAATGCTCAAAACACGCTCATCCCCCCCCTTCGCCCGTCTCGAGGTTACCCTATCCTTTCCAGCATAAATAATCTCCACTGTCTGCTGGCTCGACTCTGATTGGAATCTAGACGCCGTACTCAATTGTGGCTTGATGGGGGAACGCGGGGGTGCCCTGTGTGCGTGTTTCTGTTTTAGGGCTTTTTCAAGGCCACAAAGATAATACCGGAGGAGGGTCCACCTCTTAAGAAGAAAGCCGACATAAAAAAAATCCACACTTCTGCAGACGTGAAATTACAGCATATTCATTGCAAATTGCAAAGAGATTTATCATTCAGCCAACCAGAGGTCTGTAAACACTCCGCGGCAACGCCTGGACACAGCACCAGGGTTAAAGTCAAGGTTTTATCAGCTTATTCGTCAGACCAGCGGGAGGTTTTTGTGGCTATTGCGCAATGCAACGGGGTGTTGTTATAATATGATGGCATGCGCTGAGGTTGTTGAGAATGAATGTGTTGCACAAAGCGACATCCAAGCGATCTCAGTGATCTCTGGCAGTATCTCAGGCAGTTTCTATCCTCTGAGATCACCGCTAAATTACTCCCCATCGGTTTTCCCTCCAAATGACATCCAAGTTATTATCTCAACGCAGCTAACCGTAGCAGAGTGGAATAATAGAGCCGTCTATGATAAAGATTTTGCTGCCTTCCAAGCGACAGTCTCTAATTGCTCGCCGACTGCCATGTGTTTGCCTGCAAATCCATCATGTGTGTACGTTATAAGTGCAGAGTCAGCCTTATACGACACATAAAAGACTCAAAGGGAGCAGTATTAAAAGCTGACCGCTATGGGGAACCCAACTAAAGTGGAAAAAATGTATTGAATTCCTGCCCCTTGTTTGTCTCCTCATGAAAATGCTGTATGTGCAGACTGGGTGGAATGGAAAAACAGAAAAAGTATATCAAAGCGAACATTCATAGATTGTGATAATGTTAAGAAATGTGTCCATTGTGTGATTGTTGATTTTTTTGTGGTAATTGAGGTAAAATAGAGTGCGCTATTTGGCTACAACCAGCAGATCTAGTTGATCCCAACTAGTTTCCAGTCTAAATAATCTACATCCATGGAAACAGGAGTCCAAAACATTCTATAATTCTATTAAAATATCATATTGACCAAAATATAAGACTGTATGTTTTGTCTAGCGACAGTGCCACTGAGGAAAGTACAGGAAGCAGAACTGATGAGGATGCTGAGATTCTCATTGGGAGTGACCAGGATGGATAGGATCAGGAAGGAGTACATCAGAGGGACATTACATGTTAGAGGCCCTAACACACACCAAACTGAAACTCGACTCTGAACACCCAATATCACACAAAAGACACATTCAAAGATGCTAGTATTCTACATTGGTCACTAGTCACTAAACGCCAGACTTGATCGCTGGAACATCAGGTTGTTATTACAGGTTTGAACTATCTCACAACAGGCGCAATAATCCGTAATGAAAATCACGAATAAAGTGCCATTGAGGAAAAGACAGGAAGCAGAACGAGAGGTAGCAGAGATGAGGATGCTGCGGTTCTCATTGGGAGTGACCAGGATGGATAGGATCAGGAAGCAATACATCAGAGGGACATTACATGTTAGAGGCCTTGGAGATAAAGTCAGTGAGGCCAGACTGAGATGGTTGGGACATGTCCAGAGGAGAATAGTGAATATATTGGTAGAAGGATGCTCCCAGGTTGGAGGTGTAGATAAAGACCAAAGAGGAGGTTTATGGATCTAGTGAAGGAGGAAATGAGGGCAGTTGGTGTGAGAGACATATGACAAAAACATATTTTTTTTTAATTTTTGGATAGATTTTTCTTAACGCTTTGGTTACAAGCCCTGAATAGAATAGAATCCAAATTCACTCTACTCTACTCGGGGTTGCTAAAGATGCTCACAGTGTTAGCTCAAGAGCATCAGCGTCCTCAAATGGTGAGAATTCACCCCAAAAACATGTTGCTTTGGATGGGTATGGCCTGTAGGGAAAACAAAGCTTTCTTTGAGCACCTTTATTAGCAATGTTCATAGCCTGGCTGCTGTCTTTTATGATTGGACGACTGAAAAGCTTTTTGTACGCCTAATGAAATATATTGAGGCCTCTATGCTCTTGAATTGAACTTTGTTTTTGGAAATGTGTGTGTGTGTGTGTGTGTGTGTGTGTGTGTGTGTGTGTGTGTGTGCACACACTATTAGGAGCATGTGCATTGGTTGCATTTGCATTTAACACAATCCTACTGGTGGGCGCCTGCATTCCTGTTGGCATATTCCAGTCCTACTGGCAATGAGGCTTTGTTTTCCCTTCTTTCTAATCTTGTTGTTTTAGGTTGACCGCCATTGCCCATAATTGCTGACACAGGGTCAGGTATTTGTCTCTCCTTATAATTTATTATGGCGTTCCTTAATAATATGAAATAAGATCAGCGGTTAGGAGACGTCTCAACCCCCAGACAGACCACATACTGTAGATAAATACGAAGCATCCTGCTGCTTTGACTGGAATTCATTTCTAAACAGTAAACCCTTTGTATCATCGAGGGAGAGTGTAAAAGTTGAACTGATGAAATGAACGTTCATTGACGCTGGATTGTATTTTTGGAGGCCCCTTGGGGGCCATGCCTTGTTAACTCATAATAAAGTCACAAAGGGGGTGATGCTGACATATAAACTCACCAAGACTAGGAATGCCACTGTTGCAGAACCTTCCAAGCACTTTAAGCTGCAGTAGCTTTTCTCAAATGTTCTTAAATCTGAAGGATAACTGGGTTGGTGAGCTAAAGCTCTTGGTCAAAGTGTGAATGCCTCGGTACACATTATTCATTATTATTCATGCAACAGAATTAAAAAGACAGCAAGCAAGGGATGTTGTTTGCATACAGCATTATCCGATGCCGGTGCCAATTTGGCACTTTTCAAATGGTTCCGGGGTTTAAACGGTGCATTAGCGGGTAATTGTTCATAGAACGTCTTGTCGTAGAATGTTGATCTTCGGTCCTTTTGGAACTGATTAATAATGAAAAACCACGGTTTGTGCTGCACTTCAAATCTACAATACTCGTACCTCGAGTATCTCGTACTTCGGTATGTGACTAATTAATTAATTAATTAAAAAGAAATAATAATAACTTAAACTATATTAGGAAAGCAGGAAGTGAACAAATGTAACAGTTACTGATTATAAAAGTACCAGATGGAGGGGTAGAATTTAATAAGCTTTGCTTCTTCCTACTCCTTTTGGACATGTGGAACTATGAACTGATTATGTGATGCACTCAATTGTAATCTGATGCATGTTCAAATGAAATAAAAACATTACATTACAATATATAGAGAGATATACATATTGATAGATATAGCGATACATACAGTATATATTGTAGATATACAGTAGGGCTGGGCCAAATGTACCAAAACTCATATCCCGGTATATTGAATATTGATATACGATATATATGCCCATATTTTTGACAAATGTCAAACCCAAATATCCTGCCAGGTTAGCACAGCGAGTGCTTCCATCTCACGTTCCCCATGACGACAGACAATAACCAGCAGCCTTTATACCGTCTTCTTTGCTGTTCACTCCCACTACGTAGCCTCTCCTGCTCCATATCTCTGTGGGGGATCTACGATCGCTACGTAGCAAAGGTGTGCTCAAAGCTAACAGCTGCTGCCGAGTGTTAATGCTAAAGTGTTAATTAGTCTACTTTTACAGGTTACCATAGAAGCTAATGTTAAACAGCATTAGTTTACTTTTACAGATTAGCATAGAAGCTAACATTAAACAGCATTAGTTTACTTTTACATCCATAGCTGCACACTTGCTTAAGGGGTCGGCATGGCACAAAAACAACACAAAAGTAATAAATGAAGCACTATTGAACATTAAAAACGCAGTAGAAGACACTGAGCTAGCTACCTTCACTAGCTTGCACCTGGGTGGCGCCATCTTGAAACATGAGACCTCTACGTCAAATCCAGTCTATATCGATATGAATGATATTCTGTTTTTTGATATCGTGCTTAACAGATATTTTTAAAAATATCGAAATATCGCCCAGCCCGAATATACAGTAGTATGTTGTCCCATTTGTCTCCAATTCAAG
Source organism: Doryrhamphus excisus (assembly GCF_030265055.1). NCBI lineage: Eukaryota > Metazoa > Chordata > Actinopteri > Syngnathiformes > Syngnathidae > Doryrhamphus > Doryrhamphus excisus. The sequence goes on along the minus strand of NC_080487.1, from coordinate 8,887,510 downwards.
CATAATGGCATGGTGTCAAAGCTGAGTGTTTAAGACCAGTTCAAAAACATACCTGGTTAGCACAGCATTGCCAGCCATCTATAATCATGATTATTAATTAATGCCTGTCTATGTTTTTGCTTCACTGACTGCATTATTGTCCGTTTTAAGTGTGAAAAGACAAGGTGTACTATACGGGGCAGAAGTACTGGACTGCATCCTCCTCCTAGAGGATTGCAGCATTACAGCATGATGTTTGCACAGACAGCTGCTTGGTCTACTGCCAGGCTTGCGGGTCTCAGGCTGCCAGTTTCCAGAAGATCACCCCCCCCCCTTACCCCCCCAGCCTGCCTCTTCTACGACCCACCTGCTTCTCATGTCCCGTTTTTCCTCTTAAACCCCTCAAAGGGATTCCCTGCACCCCTCATTTATGTCTGCTGCCACTCCGCGTGTTTGAAGTGGTGACCCTATATATTCTGGTGCCATTGAAGGCATCATCCTATTGTCATGTCGGGTCGTGTGTTTGATCCGAATGTTTGTTTGAAGTATTACCAGCGCTCCGATGTGACCGTCGGTGCCGAGCATCTAATCCAGGACGTGTATTCATGATAACCAAACTAATCGCTCTTATTTTATCATTTGTGTTTTTTGAAAACCACTGAGTCGAGAGGCATTAGCATCAATGGTCGGCAGTAGCTGCCATTCTCAAAGCCCAGCGCTGCTAATTTAATTAAGAACCCTTAAAGGAGGATCCTAATACCACCAATTAAAGGCAGACGAAAATCCCACACCTCATTTGGGTGAGTCATACTGGAAAATATGCCTCTTTTGTCTTTGAGGTCAAGCAAGTCTTTGGAGATGCTGGCACAGGGTCAGTAGTGGAGGCTGTGGGAGTGGGAAAGAAAGTTCTGGTGGGGGTTAAGAGGGGTTTGTTCTCCCAGATAAGCCATCTATGAGGTCATGTCAAAGACAAATCTGGTCATGGCAATGGCATGAATGCAACATCTAGTACGGCATCTTACAGAAAAATATATAATGTTCAAAACATATTTATTAAATGTTTTGAAGGAACTGGCCTGCTTTTCATTTACATTTTTTACATTTGTATCCTTGCCGTCAAAGGGGATTCATTAGGAATGAGCTAATGAAATATTAATGTCATAGACAGGAATTCATTGGCTAAAATGGCAGTGTGCTCGCTCTGTGTCAATTTATGAAGGTCTTTATTTTCTTTGAAAGCTTTGGCTTTACAGTAGACTCACCAGGGAAACATAATCCTTCTATATATCCTTCTAAAACAAGACAGGAAGCAGAACTGGAGGTAGCAGAGATGAGGATGCTGAGGAGTTTGATTGGGAGTGACCAGGATGGATAGGATCAGGAACGAGTACATCAGAGGGACATTACATGTTAGATTATTTGGTGGTAATTGAGGTAAAATAGAGTGTGCTATTTGGCTACAACCAGCAGATCTAGTTGATCCCAACTAGTTTCCAGTCTAATTAATCTACATCCGTGGAAACAAGAGTCCAAAACATTTTACCATTCTATTAAAATATCATATTGACCAAAATATAAGACTGTATGTTTGGTCTAGAGACAGTGCCACTGAGGAAAGTACAGGAAACAGAACTGATGAGGATGCTGAGGTTCTCATTGGGAGTGACCATGATGGATAGGATCAGGAAGGAGTACATCAGAGGGACATTACATGTTAGAGGCCTTGGAGATAAAGTCAGAGAGGCCAGACTGAGATGGTTGGGACATGTCCAGAGGAGAGATAGTGAATATATTGGTAGAAGGATGCTGCCAGGTAGGAGGCGTAGCTGAAGACCAAAGAGGAGGTTTATGGAGTAGTGAAGGAGGAAATGAGGTTATGTGTTTAGTAATGTCTACAGGGCTCCAATAATGTTAACAGAAAGGTTTTAGGAGGTTTATTAACAGGTTTTTTATGCTCTTAACTATGAAAATATTTAATTTTTTATTAATATTGAATTCACCCTTGTAGAAATTGGTTGGCTCTTGAACCAATTAATCGTGTTTTTTTGTGAAGTTAGTTTGCTTGTTAGTACACAGAGCATACATAAAACTAATAAAACCTCTGTGTTCATTTATTTAATAGTCATATTTGATGCAAAAAGTCAAACTGGAAAATTGGCCAAGTCGACGTGATTAAATGTTTTTTCTTGTTTGTTTTTTATTTCTGTGAAAATGATTTGGCAAATGGAAGGCCCAGTCGAAAACCCTCCCTGCGTCCTCTTGGGACCTTTGGCATGGTTACAAAGTTTAAGAAATATTTTACCATGACATTCGTGTCCGACTGTAATATTTCACGTTGATTGAATAATTTGCCATTAAAATGTGTTTTAGTACTTTACATGAATCTGCGGTGCTGACTTGTCTAGGTTTCATTTTGGTCATTAATAATAAATGTCCAACTTTTATTGCTTTTCAAGCTGTGTGTTTTCTTGTTTTCAAGACAAGAACTGAGAGAAAACGAAACATTTTAGCGGCTCCTGAACGCTCCTCTAGTAAATTAAACTGTAGTAGCTCATGAGGGAAAATAGCTTTAGAAATGTTACTGATGAATTGAAAGGGAAACTTTGAATTGAAAACCAGCCAAAAAAGTCAAGCACGATATTACCAGAACCAACGGGTTCAAACAGCTCAAAAATTGAAATTTGTTTTTTTTTATGGGTTCAATTTGGACATAATTGCATCATAAAGGGTACTCCGGTTTCCTCCCATATTCCATGAGGTTAATTGGCGACTCCAAATTGTCCATTGACAAATTGGTTACAAGTTACATTCTCAAAAGTAAGTGAATTGGTAATGGGTGGAATTTCGCGGAAATTCACCTACTTGAACGTGGTCAGGACTAGAACCGATTAACAGAGGTACATGAGGTTTGACCAGCTTTTTGTTGAAACCTCTTCAAAACCAAAAATTCAATGAACTGTAAAAATGTGGGGCTGCACGGCGGCCGAGTGGTTAGCAGACCTCACAGCTAGGAGATCAGGGTTCAAGTCCACCCTCAGCCATCTCTGTGTGGAGTTTGCATGTTCTCCCCATGCATGCGTGGGTTTTCTCCGGGTACTCCGGTTTCCTCCCACATTCCAAAAACATGCTAGGTTAATTGGTGACTCCAAATTGTCCATAGGTATGAATGTGAGTGTGAATGGTTGTTTGTCTATATGTGCCCTGTGATTGGCTGGCCACCAGTCCGAAGACAGCTGGGATAGGCTCCAGCATCCCCGCGACCCTTGTGAGGATAAGTGGTACAAAATGAATGAATGTAAAAATGTGGCCAAAACATAAGCAATCCCCAAGTCTCACCCAAGTTTCACCCTTTTTCTTAGGTTGGAGTCTGGAATCTCCAAGTTCACCCATCGTCTCTCCCTAAAAGAACGTCCGGCCAAAGCAGAGAAGACCGCATCGGAGCGATCGTATTCCTACAGGAGACGTTCTCTCAGTGTCGATTGGTAAGTACAGAGACTATGTTCTACATTTGGTGACCGCCCAGCAGATGATAAAAGCTGCTTTCACGTCTTCGCTGTCAGTCTTGCTAGTTCCCTGGCTTCCACTCGTCTTCACTGAACCATTCCTGCTGCCATACGCTCGACCGGAATCCTTAATCAACTTCCTGTTGTGTATTCTTAGCTTTTCCTTCAGGCGTCTCCCCCCTTTGAGGAGAAACCCCAAGCAGGCATGGATCTTAGTTGTTTGCAGGGAGTTTTTGGCTTGTGAAGTGAAGGTGCAGGGTTCTCCTAGAGCTTGTGTCAATGGTGGGCCCAGACACTCTTTCTCTCCAACCATCTTCTCCAGCAGGTGATTTAGTTGATTAAAGGTGTTGATGATTAAAATGACCTGCTGTAGTGACCGGCTCGAAAGAAAACCTGCAGTGTCCCGGCCTCCCGTGGCACGAGCTCCCGACATCCCTCGTTGTGTGGTCTCGGGCTTATGTCGGGAATGGATGTGTGGTCCATCAGCTGGATGGTGGCGTTTAGTGCACATGCGGTGTGAGGTCCTTTTACTTTTAACGGCACCATGTCGCTGGCAAGTGGCAGGACCTGGCCTTTTAAAGTTCAAGCGCTCCTTGATGTGGTCTGGTTTTAATGAAACGCAGTGGGTAGATTGGACAGGCTCATTTACGAGAAGAATGAGGGAGAGCTACAGCTGGATGCGACTTTCTCCGGGGTGAGCCGCCATTACAAGAGTGATGGATCTTTTTGTTACATCACAAACAGGTCACCCCAGAGGAGACACAAATAAACAGGATATAGCCCAGAGCACTCTTATTTTGCAGGCCGGAAGTGTGTCGTGTGAGTTGAGAAAGTCCCTTGACTGTTTCTAACAGAGCACCTGTAGCACCCAACTTCCACATCAGTAGCATCCCAAAAACCTTAATTACACCAGCATTGGACAGACTTGATTAATTGTTGGACTTTCCTGATTCTGACTGCATTTGAACAATCCCGGGAGAGTCGGAATGTTGTCCATTGGCCATTAGTGCTGGAGACTTGATGCTCAAAACTATTTAAGTTGAATATTATATATATTAATAAATATTTTAATACTCCTAATATATATATATATATATATATCCGTTTTCTTAACCAAAAGTTGCATCTTTAGTCTTGTTAGTCTTGTTACGTTATTTAATTATTTTATTGTTTTTACACTGGTACATCCCTCCCAGGGCTGCACAGCGGTCGAGTGGTTAGCGCGCAGACCTCACAGCTAGGAGACGAGGGTTCAATTCCACCCTCGGCCATCTCTGTGTGCAGTTTGCATCTTCTCCCCGTGTATGCTGGGTTTTCTCCGGGTACTCCGGTTTCGCACTTCGAAAAAGACATGAAAAAAACGTCCACCTCCCATTCCGTATGGAAGTGATATGTTTTTGCCTTTTTACTTGGTCCAGCTACTTCACTCATTTTAGTGACCATAAACTTTAGCGAGGGCTTAAAATCTGACGCAATTCGCCGACTAGCTTAGCACTTTGCATCGTTGTTTACGCATGAGCGGTGACCTAAAGGTCAAAATTCAGTTGTCATCTGACTGGTTGTCCTGTATGTCAATCAAGTAACGGGGATGGATGATAGGCTGACATCGTAAGTTCTGCTGCACTTAGAGACGTTGTTTGATTTGATTGGTCGCCCGAAGGGCAACATTCAGTTGTCATCTGAATGGCTGCCCTGTATATCAATCAAGTGACGGCATTGATGCTAGGATGATATTTTTTTAATGTCACGCCGCGATCGACCAGTACCACCTCCGCGATCAACCGGTAGATCGCGATCGACTTAATGAGCACCCCTGGTCCATAGGTATGAATGTGAGTGTGAATGGTTGTTTGTCTATATGTGCCCTGTGATTGGCTGGCCACCAGTCCAGGGTGTACCCCGCCTCTTGCCCGAAGACAGCTGGGATAGGCTCCAGCGCCCCCTTGACCCTTGTGAGGATAAGCGGTAGAAAATGAATGAATAATATTTAGAAACAACCCTCCCATTCCATCTGGTCTTCAGACCGGCACTGGACAACCCCAATGTTGGGGTTGTGGTCAGTAATGGAACCTCTGCCCGCAGAAGCGTGAACCATTACCACAAGGACACAAACTGATAATATATACATATATATTCAAAATGGAATATCACTGATTTTATGTATAAGCAAGAAAGAAAGCACTGGAGTGAACAAGTGAAAAAAAAATGCCATACAAGAACTGAGTAATGACTTCTTATTCTGCCAATGTAAACTTAAACTAAGACTGGCACAGGCAGGTATGTAAAATCCACCGCTATTAGACACATGGACAACCCTCCACAGTAAAACAGCCTCTGGTGGCTCAACACTTTAACTATTATACATTTAGTGGACCACAGGCGTCCACGCAGCGCCAAACAGACCGTGACTGTTTAGGCTCTTATGTACAGGCGTAAAACTGGAGCAGTTTTGTAGCTTTATCAAAGTCCAGGGCTTCAGGGAAAAGCCATAATAAAACATAATGGTCACAGTTATTGTTATTGATTGGATTAGTAGAGGCTTGATTGTGAGAATGACAGTTTGGCTCACTGGATTTTATTTCCTTTGGTACAAAGCAACATAGCGTGAATGAATACAAATAGTGTATTTCTCAATAGGCAGGTTGTCATTTTCTACTGTTTATCCTCACGAGGGTCGCGGGGGTCCTGGAGCCTATCCCAGCTGTCTTCGGGCGAGAGGCGGGGTACACCCTGTACTGGTGGCCAGCCAATCACAGGGCACATATAGACAAACAACCATTCACACTCACATTCATACCTATGGACAATTTGGAGTCACCAATTAACCTAGCATGTTTTTGGAATGTGGGAGGAAACCGGAGTACCCGGAGAAAACCCACGCATGCACGGGGAGAACATGCAAACTCCACACAGAGATGGCCGAGGGTGGGATCGAAATCGGGTCTCCTAGCTGTGAGGTCTGCGTGCTAAACACTCGATACTGTCTGTGGTGCTAAATTTGCACACAAATGCGTTAAATGTGGTTTTCTCTGGGTATGTCCGTATATACCCTGCCTCTCGCCTGAAGACAGCTGGGATAGGCTCCAGCATGCCCGCGACTCCCTTGGATGGATGGATATTTTGCTGCATTCAGCTGGGATAGGCTCCAGCTTACCCATCACCCACATGAAGACAAAAAACGGATACAATTTTTTAGCAAAAATGTTTAAGTGACTCACTCACTCTTAGTTCAGTGTAGGCTCGGTGTCCATCCTACAAGTAATTGACTTGTCTTATACCGGACGGGCCACAAGATGTGACTCAGCGAGTTTGAGAGCCCCTCTCTAAAGATTTACGATGTTCTGATATATTGTTTTGCGTATTGCGAATAAAAGAGCTGAGTGTAATTTAGCAGTTACAGTTGGCATGTTTACCCACTCTCTTTATGCACTCACCCTTGTCAGTGTGTGTTTTTACAAAGACATGATCATATTGTAGAGAATAGGCACCATCCACGCCCACTCGACCCACCCGACCAGCGCCCTACCCTTCATCGCTATCCCATATAAACAGCCGTGGGACTTTAAACATGGCGCCCGGCCGGCGTGTGACTGAGAGAATGGGCCAACTGGTGGCTTCAGTCAGTGGCCAGGGGTCACCTCCGCCCCTCTCTTGTTGTCCCGTCCTCGGCTGGGTGGGTGGCATATGGCGGCCCAGGCGGGGACCCCTTTGGAGTGATACATACGCTCACACTGAGAGACACACAAGGTCTGGAGCCACCCAGGCTGGGTCCTCAATCGCCCGTGGGAGACATGGTGTCACCAAGGCTCTGACAGAGGAGGGGCCCCGTGTGTGTGTGTGTGTGATTCCCCACCCCCTTCCTGAGAACATCAGTAGCCGAGCCACCGCCACATCCCCATGGCGACTCCGCTGTTGTCTCTGCTCATCAAAATTAGAGTGATTTACCTCTGCTTGCACACACACAGAGCCAACAGGTGGCAAGCCTTGCTCGGCACAGCAGGCCCACCTCCAAAGGTTAAACATACAGCGGACCGCCCACTCCTCTTCTGCCGCTCTCCCTTGGGAGAGAGGAGAACATGAGAGAAGGGAGGACAAGATAAAAAAGAGCAATCGGGGGCGAAAAAGAAGCACAGAGATAAACAGCGTACACGCCGTCCGCATGGAGGCTTTCACGGTTTGTTCCAGCGTGCCAATTATGCACACGGCCTCACACTTCAAAGCCTGTATCAGTTAATACCTACAAGGTTGTGTTACTCTTTTAATAACTGTGACCGGCAGCAGACGTGATCTAAGATAACCGCCATGGCCCCTGCACACTTTTTATCCTTTCACGACAAGACAACAGTTGAGATTTAATCTGATAAAGAAAGTGTAGCCAGAAGAATCGGATGCTGAGAGAGGAGGGTGGATCAGATTCATGCATAGATATGAATATCTATTATTATTAATATTTGATTACAGTTTCTCAAGTTGCAACACTATAGAAATTAAACTTGGTGGTACTTTTGAGGCTGCACGGGGATCGAGTGGTTAGCACGCAGACCTCACAGCTAGGAGACCAGGGTTCAGTTCCACCCTCGACCATCTCTGTGTGGAGTTTGCATGTTCTCCCCGTGCATGTGTGGGTTTTCTCCGGGTACTCCGGTTTCCTCCCACATTCCAAAAACATGCTAGGTTAATTGGTGACTCCAAATTGTCCATAGGTATGAAAGTGAGTGTGAATGGTTGTTTGTCTATATGTGCCCTGTGATTGGCTGGCCACCAGTCCAGGGTGTACCCCGCCTCTCGCCCGAAGACAGCTGGGATAGGCTCCAGCACCCCTGCGACCCTCGTAAGGAAAAGCGGTAGAAAATGAATGAATGAATGTACTTTAGAGTAGTCAGTGTACAGCTTGTATGGATGTAGGTACCTATCCACTGGAAATGACCAAATTGTGTCCTTTTGGATATCGAATACACCTTCACTCCATCACCTTCACATTTCAGCTTCCTCAGCAAGGCACTTGTCATCTTAAAGGTGGCCTACTTTCCCAATAAACCACAGTTTTCCAGCACTCGTGTAACAATGCCACCACCATGGTTGACTATAGACAGGACACAATCATCTCACTCTGCAGTCTGTATGTGTTGGTGCTAAAGTGGAACGGAGCACAGAGAGAGTGAACCCTCCTCTCACCTGTCAATGATCTATTAGCTTTGTCCCAGTACGTGTGGTGGGGGGGGGCCTTGGCACAGATACATTTGTTTGAAAGTAGTGACATGCATGCACACCTAAAGTGGAGGTGGAAAGGAGGTACATTGCAAATTTCGGGAAATGTTAGAATTCATTCATTCATTTTCTACCGCTTATCCTCACGAGGGTGGTGGGGGGTGCTGGAGCCTATCCCAGCTGTCTTCAGGCGAGAGGCGGGGTACACCCTGGACTGGTGGCCAGCCAATCACAGGGCACATATAGACAAACAACCATTCACACTCACATTCATACCTATGGACAATTTGGAGTCGCCAATTAACCTAGCATGTTTTTGGAATGTGGGAGGAAACCGGAGTACCCGGAATCGAACTTGGGTCCGAGTACCTGGAGAAATCCCACGCATGCACGGGGAGAGCATGCGAACTCCACACAGAGATGGGTGGAATTGAACTCGGGTCTCCTAGCTGTGAGGCCTGCGTGCAAACCACTTTCCACCGTGCAGCCTAATGTTATAATTATTATTGTCAACATTTCAGCTTTTTCCCAATGTCTCTTTTACTCTTTTTTTTTTCCACACCCGCAGTAGAAAGTCTAATCCAATTAGGAGTGTAGCGTACTCCCAGACTGTACCGCTTGATGGAAACGTGGCTAAAGTAATGCAATTACAGCTGCCTATTGGCAAACAACTGATGTATTTAACTAATTGAGGCGCGGCGTCTATTAGAGCGGAGGCCGCAGTGGAAGAGTATCAAACACTGGATTAATGTTCTAATCAGGTACATGACTTCCAGGTGATTTAACCTTTTGAATGTGTGCTGTACATGTGTTAAAGCCATCATGGACATGAAGACACCTTTGGGGATGGAAGTGAAACCCGAACATGCACCTGATACATACCTCCATAAAAATCACATCCTTATAAATGTGACCCGTGAGATTACAGTAAATCACATTTTTTTTTGGCGCCTTTCGCCATTAAGTGAAACTTCACATGGATGCTTCAGGACCCGCACACGGGCTGGAATATGCAGCAATAATGTGGGCACATTTGTTATGTTGCCATGCCGACCGGGGCGAGCGAGAAGCTGCAGGTCGCCATGCGTGTTGGCATGGCCTCGCATCGTCTATAAGCTGATAAGAGGCAAACAGAGCGGACGCCTAAATGAATGTAGTAATAAAGCCCTCCATCCCTCCGTGCTCTCAAACTCCCTCCTCTTTGGCTCTCTGTGTGCTCTGTGTCCTGCAGCCTGCCTGCTTCCAGCCTGTCTGGTGCCAAGACTCGGATTTCAGAATTTCCTTCTACAAGCCACATTTAGAGCAGCCAGCGTACTCTCT